>NC_086158.1:2145406-2451178 GCF_035149785.1 Candoia aspera | reverse complement strand
GAAGGCTTACCAGGCATTTGCCACCCATGGCAGGCTGGGCAGGTCCAGGGGTGGCATTCTGATTGTGGGAGATGCCCTCCTGCTCTTGCTGTGGAGATAGAGAGGTCAGGTGCAAAGATGGGACATGCAGGCCAACCATTCTATTCGTTTAACCCCTTTTGAATGAAGTATTTGGGGCACAGAATGCAGATCTATAGCTGGAGGTAACAGAAGGGCCGTCAAAATGGTTAGGAGGTTAGAACTCCCCCTTCTGATTTTAGGTTTTCTTTTTTTAACTCAGAGGAACATGGGTAAGGGGAACCCTGACGGTAATCCATAAAGCCACGCGTAGGATGGAAAATATGGGTAGGAGTTTTTTATCACTCTATTACCATTAGAGCTCAGGACTGTCCATTAAAATTAGATTGATTCCAGAGAAGTAAAAGGAGAGGGAGCGAGGTTCGTGACTTGGGGTCCTCCTGAGCTGCTGCTCTAGTAGGAAGTGGAAGACTTGGCCATGTGGGCCTCTGGCCAACTTTGGCAGGTGCACCAGTCATGGCTCCACCTGGATCTGCATATTCCAACATCAGCAGCTTGGGCCCTGACCACCATCTGGCTGGACTGCTGCAACATGCCATACCCAGGGGATGCCCTTAAAGCTGCAACAGCTGCAAAATGCAGCAGTGAGACTGCTGGTGATACAGTCCTGCCAGCCCAGGACGGCCCCTATTTTAAAGTCACTGCACTTTGGAAGCAAGTGAAGCTTGTTGGCCTCCCTGGAACGTCAATCCATTATACTGCATCCTTGTCCTGACAAGCAGGAACCACGCCGAGACGAGGAGTAGGTCTCTAGTGCTTTATTAATGCTACGGTAGACAGAAAATCCCAACAAACTGAAGAAGCGTGGGAAAAACCCAGACAGATAAACCCCAAGAGTCAAGGCGGGTCTGTTCTGTGTCTCTCTGAAAGACAGCTCAAAGTCTCACTACTACACGTGCGTTTTCCCCGCTGGATGGGGGCCCCCTCCTGCTCACCATCAGGGCTCCTGACAATCCTGCCCTCTAGAAACAGAGAGGAGAGGCCTTGATCTTCTGTAGAACCTCCTTTCAGATTATCACAAGAGGGCTATCCTATCAGGCTTCATTCATCTTTTCTCAATTCCTTCAGTCTTAATTGCTAATCCTTTCATCTTTACTTCTCTCCTCTGAACCTGCTCTAGGTTCCTCTGAACCCTTTTGAAAGTTTGGGGGTCCAGAAGTGGAGGTAGAACCAGAGGTGGAGCTTGGCCAATTCAGAAAAATTACTTTCTATAGTTCGAAAGTTTTATTGATTTTGACATAGCCTAAAACTGCACACGCCTTGAGTTGTTTTGCAGTCACACCCCACACCGGTGGCTCCTCTGCAGTTTGCAATTAACTCTTCCAAGAGCTTTTTCACAATGGCTGTGTCAGACCAGGATCCACTGATAAGAGTCCTTGGTACATGATTTTGAAGCCAACTTTATACTGACTAAGTTGTCCTTCCATCTAGCCAGCCCACAGTTAACCATCATGCAGTACGTTGTGAGTTGCATTGCTGTAATCGCTATTATGTTACTCCACAGCATCCCCACAAACTTCCAAGGAAGTGATCTGATCAAATGAGATAAGTTTACTTAGCAAGACCTGTTTCTGATAAATCGACGCTGGCTGCCGTTGCATTGTTTTCATTGTTTTCGTATTGCGTACGGACTGCGCTCTCTTGGTGATTCACTCTAGGGTTTTCTCAGGAATGACCCGTCTGTAGTATTCTGCATGTTCTTTTTCCTCTTTTTGAAGACAGGGACAACATCTGCTCTCTTTCGTTCATCTGGCATTTCGTCCATTCTTCAGGAATGTAGTCCCAAAAGATTCAGCCCAGCCATCAGCAAGTTCCATCATTATCTGCCAGCCCCACCAGCTAGAGCAGACCAGGAAATCCACTCCACAGGAAGGCTAAAGCTCCTTTTATTGAGAGGGCTCTAATAACAGAACCTTGCCGGTCTGATTGTGCTGGACCTCCTTCGCCTTCCCCTTCTTACACTCCTGAGAATCAGGGAGGTGTCTGAACCACTTCCAAATGTTGTGTTGTTTCTCAGGACTTTAAAAGTGATTCAGCCCCCTTTCCCTAGGTGATGGTTCCTGCATATCTCCATCAAGGTCATCTTCCTGACTCTTCACAATATCCTAAGATGCCACTCATTGGTCTGGAGAGCTTTCAAGTCATTCAAAGCAAACAAAAATTCTTGGGGCAGGATCAAGTTTCCATTCTGCCCCTTCATTTTGGTCCTCGCAATTGCGTGATGGAACACAGCTGAAGAAGAATTACCATATTTTCATGATCCTACCCCTTTCCTTATCACTCTCCCCTCCCTCCCTCCCTCCCTCCCTCCCTCCCTCCCCCCTCCCTCCCTCCCTCCCTCCCTCCCTCCTTCCTTCCTTCCTTCCTTCCTTCCTTCCTTCCTTCCTTCCTTCCTTCCTTCCTTCCTTCCTTCCTTCCTTCCTTCCTCAAATTTGTCACCACCCATCTCCTCCTTCTTGGTTCTTTTCCCTGTAGCCAAATTCCCTTTAAATTTTCCCTGTTCATTTGATCAGTTTTGTTTACTTCTTGGAAACTGGTGACTCTATGCAACATTCTAAGACCCCCCAAAGACATTTGCATTGATAAAACTGTGTTGCAAACATCTGGACCACTGTGTTTCCTATCAGAAATTTGGAGTTCTCTCTGTTGTCCTAAAACCCCAAAGGGAAAAGTTGCATTGCAATGGGAAGGCCTATAATCATATTCCGATGGCCTGGATTTTTTCCCCCCCAGAACTTTAAAAATAATAATCTTAGTATAGTTTCACACATCCACATTCGTCACTCACTGTCTCCTCACTTGATGACTCACGGAGGAATGTGTGTGAAGACTTCACTAGAAAGGGTCATGCTGGCTGGCCGCAGTCAGAAAAGTTTTCAGCTAGGGCTAAAGAAAGAGTCGCTTAAAAACCATAATGTAAAGGTGGAAGGCTCAGTTTTACGTCTGATTTTCTACTAGGTTGTCATTCGCAAGGTCCTCCAAGCTAAAAGAGGGGGAAAAAGCAAATAAAACTTTTAGGAAAAAGGGCTGTTATATCGGCCACGTTCACACAATGCACTGAAGCATGTCAGGGAAAATCTTAGCAGATGCAGTCACAAATGTTAGTCTTTGTTAAGGTTAACCTTGTCTGAACCCAACCTGATTTGTTAGGTTGTGTTGTGCCAATCCAGCAAACAGGTTAAGCCAGGAACCAGGTAAAACCTGTCAAGGAAGTGAGCCAACTGGTCTGTTGCACTTGCAGATCAAGACATGGAAGGTGCCACATTTTTATGGGCAGGACTTTCTCCAGGTGTTGGGGGAGTCAAGATCAACCCTTGGTGATTTCAGGGACACACCTCAATCATTTGCATAGCGGGAATACAGATAGTCCTCGCTTAATGGCCACAATTGGGACCAGAATTTGGTTGCTAAGTGAAGTGATCATAAGCGAATCCAACTCGATTTTACTACCTGTTTTGTGGCTGTTGTTAAGTGAATCACCGCAGGCATTAAGCCAACCACATGGTCATTAAGTGAATCACGCAGTTCCCCTCTGATTTTGCTTGCCAGAAGCCAGCTGGAAAGGTCAAAAATGGTGATAACATGACCATGGGATGCTGTGATGGTCATTCATAAATAAACAAACAAACAAATAAATAAATGCATACTGGTTGCCAAATGCCCAAATTGTGATCACATAACTGTGGGGAATGCTGTGACAGTTGTAAGTGTGAGGACTGGTGGTAAGTGGGTTTTTTCAGCACCGTCGTTAGTCCGAACAGTCACTAAATGAATGGTTGTTAAGCAAGGACTACCTGTATGGTTGGGATTTGACCCTGACTTCTTCTGGCATGGCCTTGGCTCCCCAGTCCAGATGACAATGCCACAATTTCCTTGGTGTCTCCCATGCAAGGACTAAAAATCAGGTCTAACGCTGCTACGGACCAGCCAAGTCATCTTGGGGCTGCCATTTCCCGTAGGCAGTAAACCTGAGTTTAAAAGGAAAGAAAGCCGAGTCCCTCAAAAGTTTTTTAAAAGTACAGAAATCCCCTTCAGACACCCACAAGGTGTACCTCTTCTGTTTTCCTGCATAACCCAAACAGCAAACTAACACCAAACACCCTTAACAGGCCTTTGGACCCACTTGATGGGTTTTTTGCTCGCCCACGAACGTAGCCATAAGGTGCAGCCCCTTCCCAGCAAGAGCTGCCCGCCCCCCACTTTAGAAGAAAGACAGTCACCAGGCTGACTCTCCAGGGCATCCCTTCACTTGAAAGACCGTAGGGTGGAATCTTCACTTTTGCACTGATGATGCAGTATTCATGCAACTTGAGTAATAAATACTAGAAAGAAAAGATTTGGGAGACTTGAGTAAACGAGTGGCTTTTTTTCCCATTCAAGTACAGGCTCATAAAAATCCTGTGTTCCGTGAGAGAAAAATGGTGCATTTAGCAGAATTTACACAGAACTGTGCACCCTGGAAAAGTTACAAAGTCTACCTAAAGCACTGTACTATAAATAATCCAACTGTGTGTAGTTAAAAATAAACTAGCCACGAAAAACATTCTGTGAAAAACATGTTATCCTCTTTATTCTGTGAGTGAGTGAATAAAAAGAATAAACAGGAGTTTCAAAGAGGGTAGAGTTAAGGAGAGGGAAAAGCCAGAGGAGGGAGGAGGAAGAACATAGAGGAACAGCCAAAGAGCCCGAGGGACTGCTAACTGCTTCTGGCTGCCCACTGGGTATGATTGGAGCACTGCTTGCTGCTGACCTACTTGAGGCAAATTCAGGGGGTATATAAGGAAGCAAGTTACCCAGATGAGAGCAAACCAGAGTTTGGCAGGGGAGTTCATTTGAGAAGAGGGAAGAGACAGATGAAAGAGGAGAGAGGAAGAAGAGAGTGGAAGAGCCAGTAAGCCAGAAATTGCTGACTGGTTGCTATTTGTTTCCTGAGTGCTGCTAAGAGCTACTGACTGCCCATTATGTGTGACTGAAGCACTGCCTGCTTCTGACCTAGTTGAGGCAGCTTCAAGGGACATATAAGGAAGCCCACTCTCTGAAAGTGGAGAGCAAACAGGAGGTTGGCGGAGGCAACATTTTTGTTGTTGCTGTTCCCCAAAGGAACACAGAGAGGACAGGACTGCCCTTGTGATCAGCAGAGGATGTGCCATCTTTGTTTTGAAGACAATGCCAATTATACACGCTGCAAGTGTGGTGGATTTCGGAGCTGCCCCTCATTCCCAGGGAGTCAGGCTGACAGCCACCTGAGAAGAAAAAGTGAAGGGGCTAAAGGCAAAACTGACCACCCTCCAGCTTCCCATCGGGGAAGATGGGGAATTCTCCAATCACCCACAGGAAGTGCTTGCAGAGGATCAGAGAGAGCCAAGTGGAAGCCATATGGAGACACGGGGGAATGGGACACCGAAGGTCAAGCCTGTCCAGAAGAACTCTTCTACTCTAGAACTTCTGAAAAGATGCCGCAGCCTCAGTGCTGAGGAAGTTTCCGGACTCCTGGGTGAAATGCCACCACCACAAGCCTCAAGGACTGGGGAAGAAGAAGAAGATGGTACAGGTTCTGGAAGAGGAAGGATTCCTGCCTCTGTGCCCAAAAGGAGGAGCTGGTAGATAACCCCTGCAATGTCCCATCGAAGATGGGGAGCCTGCTGCTGTCTGTCACTGGGGCAGGAGTGGCCCTTCCTGTGCCCCTCGGGAGGGGCTGTCCCAGGCTGCATCCGCAAAGCAGGAAGCACCTAGTTGGGTACAAACAAAATTGTGCGGATCTCAGATAATGAGTTGCAGTTACAGAGTTCTGGGCAAAGCCACTGAGCAAAATTGGCTTGTGCGCATTCCTGGAAATTTCCAGGCATGAGCAGAGACTTGGTTTGCTGTTGAACAAAGGCCCTCATGTGGGCTCTGGTTTCTTGCTTGCTCAGTCAAACACTGAAGGTGCCAGATGCTGGAGGAGTGAAGCGTAATGGAGGGGCGCTCGCTCCTAAGACAGCCAGAATCACATTCCTCCCTTGGCTGCATTTGGGAAGACCCCCTAATTACTGTACGCTCCCCTCAGTTTAGTGTGAGCACACATGTCAGTTGCCCTCCGAATGGCGCTTCTCCAATCTGCACAATCAGCCCACAGCATTCGCTACCCCCACCTTGGCTGGTTGGAAGGAAGACCAGAGAGGTCCACAAGACACAGGTCCCTCGTGGGCTCTTGGTCTTGAAGACCCCCATTACCTCCCAGTGGCAGGGAGCCCTGGTCTGAGAAGGCCTCTCTCCATCTCTTGCTCGGGAGCACCCCGGGGCACCTGGTTAATCCCAGCGGGAGACCAAATGCTGAACCTGGTTGGGCCTCGAGATGGTCCAGGGGGAGACCCGGTGGAGGAGCCACCCCAGGCACACCTCTTTCTCTCTCCTCTACAGGGTTCAGACTGGGCTGAACTGCTCAGCCTCCCTCCTGCCGGCCTGGGGGCTGAGAGAAGCTGAACTTCACTGAGACCGAAGCGCTGGCTGGTGAGTCACTTTCCACCCTGGGTTTCAGCCGGGCAGCTTCCTGAAAGCGAAGCAGGCTCTCGGGTTCTCAAGAGGAGGCGACTGGCCCACCAGATCCGGAACTGAAAACCTCCGATGCCTTTCCATGGTGAAATCTCGCTTTTCGGCATCAGCAGCTGGGCCTCATGGAGAGAAAAAAGAGCAAGCAAAGCTTCCTTTCTCAAGAGGCCCTTGCTCACCCGGCCTTTTCCCTGCCTGATACAGAATTTATAGAATCTATTTAGGTAGACAGGAACACAAAGGAGCAAAGGGTCTACTCAGCATATCAGGTGCAAAGTTTCCTGTAACTCGTCTCTACTCTCCCTTCTGGTCCATCTTCCCACTATTACTATAACTACTAGTGATTATCCTCCTCCACCTCCTCCTCCTCACTCCTCCCTCCTCCCCCTCCTCTCTTCCTCCTTCTCCTTCTCCTTCTCATTCTGTCTATCTCCTCCTTCTCCCTCTCCCTCTCCCTCTCCCTCTCCTCCTCCTCCTCCTCCTTCCCCTTCTCTACCACCATCATCTCCTTCTCCTTCTCCTTCTCCTCCTTCCCCTTCCCCTTCTCTACCACCATCATCTCCTTCTCCTTCTCATTGTCCTTCTGTCTATCTCCTCCTTCTCCCTCTCCTCCTCCTCTTCCTCCTCCTCCTCTTCTTCCTTCTCCTTCTCTACCACCATCATCTCCTTCTCCTTCTCCTTCTCCTCCTTCCCCTTCCCCTTCTCTACAACCATCATCTCCTTCTCCTTCTCATTGTCCTTCTGTCTATCTCCTCCTTCTCCCTCTCCTCCTCCTCCTCCTCCTCCTCTTCTTCCTTCTCCTTCTCTACCAACATCATCTCCTTCTCCTTCTCCTTCTCATTGTCCTTCTGTCTATCTCCTCCTTCTCCTCCTCCTCTTCTTCCTTCTCCTTCTCTTCCACCATCATCTCCTTCTCCTTCTCCTTCTCCTCCTTCCCCTTCCCCTTCTCTACCACCATCATCTCCTTCTCCTTCTCATTGTCCTTCTGTCTATCTCCTCCTTCTCCCTCTCCTCCTCCTCCTCCTCTTCTTCCTTCTCCTTCTCTACCACCATCATCTCCTTCTCCTTCTCCTTCTCCTCCTTCCCCTTCCCCTTCTCTACAACCATCATCTCCTTCTCCTTCTCATTGTCCTTCTATCTCCTCCTTCTCCCTCTCCTCCTCCTCCTCCTCTTCTTCCTTCTCCTTCTCTACCAACATCATCTCCTTCTCCTTCTCATTGTCCTTCTGTCTATCTCCTCCTTCTCCCTCTCCCTCTCCTCCTCCTCCTCCCCCTTCTCTACCACCATCATCTCCTTTTCCTTCTCCTCCTCCCCCTTCTCTACCACCATCATCTCCTTCTCCCTCTCCCTCTCCTCCTCCTCCTCCCCCTTCTCTACCACCATCATCTCCTTCTCCTTCTCATTGTCCTTCTGTCTATCTCCTCCTTCTCCCTCTCCTCCTCCTCCTCCTCCTCCTCCTCTTCTTCCTTCTCCTTCTCTACCACCATCATCTCCTTCTCCTTCTCCTTCTCCCCCTTCCCCTTCTCTACAACCATCATCTCCTTCTCCTTCTCATTGTCCTTCTGTCTATCTCCTCCTTCTCCCTCTCCTCCTCCTCTTCTTCCTTCTCCTTCTCATTCTATCTCCTCCTTCTCCCTCTCCTCCTCCTCCTCCTCTTCTTCCTTCTCCTTCTCTACCACCATCATCTCCTTCTCCTTCTCCTTCTCCTTCTCCTCCTTCCCCTTCCCCTTCCCCTTCTCTACCAACATCATCTCCTTCTCCTTCTCATTGTCCTTCTGTCTATCTCCTCCTTCTCCCTCTCCTCCTCCTCCTCTTCTTCCTTCTCCTTCTCTACCACCATCATCTCCTTCTCCTTCTCCTCCTTCCCCTTCCCCTTCTCTACCACCATCTCCTTCTCCTCGTTGTCCTTCTGTCTATCTCCTCCTTCTCCTCCTCCTCCCTCCTGAAGGAACCTAACCGAATGAGACCATCTTGAGAGAACGGACTGAAACGCTGCTGGTGGACCTACTGAATCCAGATCATTCAAGCTGACAGTCATGTTTTGTGGCAGAGGTCTCAAAATATTGCCAAAATATTGTGCAGTGCAAAACAGAAAAAGTCGAATATAAACAACTCATTATGTTTTAATCAGATATTTTAGCACAGTAAACTATTTAATAGGAAGCCTTGAAAGATAAACCTGCCAGTACTTCTGTACTCATTGGAAACAATGGAGAAAGTCGAGAAGAAATGTACTTCCTATGAGCACAGAATCTGAGTATTTGCACAAAATCACCCTCTTTAGGTGTGGCTTGCATCGTTCACAGAAAGCCCGCTAGTTCTAAGTGAGGACAACGTTCACTAGCAGCCTTGGCCCCGCTCTCTCTTGGCCTTGTTTCCTCGTTTCAATTTCACTTAGCCAGCTCCGATCAACGAAGCCCTGACATGTCATCCTATTTTGTTTATTAACCTGTCTTCTAGGATGTTCATGATGTGGCCCTGGAAAATTTTACCAAGACCATCTTGGACTTTATATTTTATATTTTATACTTATATATTTATATATATTTATATTTTATACTGTATCTTTTACGCTTTTTATTCATTTCTAAACCACCCAGAGTCGTCATTATACGAGATGGGCAGTGAATAAATATGATAAACAAACAAACAAACACTAAAAAGCCAAAACTATAAGCCGCCCACTGTGTGTGAGTTGGATGGCCTTATAAGTTTGTTTAATAAATAAATAAAAATAAAATAGAAATTGTGAAAAGAAACATCGGAGTGAAGTCCCAACGCCAGAAACTGCTCATGGTGATACATCATTTCCAACCAGGGAATGGTTCAACTCCTAAATGCAGTTTGTTTGACTTTGATTGGCATCTCCCTCTTCTCCAAAGGATGGTGTAGGTCTGTAACCCAGTCCTGTCCTGACAAGCAGGAACCACGCCGAGACGAGGAGTAGGTCTCTAGTGCTTTATTAATGCTACGGTAGACAGAAAATCCTACCAAACTGAAGAAGCGTGGGAAAAACCCAGACAGATAAACCCCAAAGGTTAAGGCGGGCCTGATCTGTGTCTCTCTGAATGGCCGCTTAATTCCTCAGTGCTACGCATGCGTTTTCCCCCCTGGATAGGGGCCCCCTCCTGCTCACCATCAGTGCTCCTGACAAGTCCTCTCCCTTACCTTTTAGCATCTGTTATTTTGCTTAGCATTTTTGAGTGGCATCACTACCTGCCCCATTTTGCCTGAGTGCTGAACCTCTGCATCTTTACTAGTTGCGGGAGAATGATGCCTCATGATGGAAGGCCAGGTTGCTGTGCAGCTTGGAGGAATGGTTAATCAATCAATCAATCAATTAATTAAATGTAATTAATAATGATGTTTAACTTATAGTTAGCTGACCACGGGGGTCAAAAGAAGTCAAGATGGTGGCAGGAAGGCACCTCTGTTTACACACACCCCGTGTTTTTACATGAGCTCCAATTTTGGCGTCTTCTCCCTACCATTACTTCACCCGCAGAAACAGGAGGATGTTCTTCTCTCATCGGTTGCTTGAAGGCTTCTGGTGGTCCACCTTGGGACAGAATACTGGGCTCTCTGGGTCTTGGGTCTAATCCGCCCAGCTTCTCTCCAATGCTTTTCTCTCTCAGCACTGGGAGCAGGAATGTGTAAACTGCAGAAAACCTGATCCACTTTATTACCATGAATTCGATTCTACCTTTTTCAACAAACTGTAATGGTGTGTGGGAACGACCTTAGGAGATTGCCCGGGGGCGGGGGGCGGGGGGCGGGGAGACACTGCCTAGGGAACGGTCAGATAAGAGACAGCATAGCCTGCAGCTGCAAAATGGGCAGGACAAGACGCTCAGAAGGGACCCCCCCTAATTTCTCAGGCTGTAAAGGAGACGGCGGGAGAATTGTACTTTCCGACTTGCAAGATTCTGTCAGTGCAGCTTTACAATAAAATAGAATTAGCTCATCTGGTTGTGATTTCTGTCTGGTTTACCCTGACATCAATCTTGCAAGTCTGAAAGTACAATTCTCACCCCCCCCCCCATCTCCTATATAGCTGGAGAAACTAGGGAGGGTCTCTTTGGAGCCTCTTGCCCCACCCACTATCCAGCTGCGGGCTATGCCCTCTCTTATCTGACCGTTCCCTTGGCTGCGTCTCTTGGCCCATTCTCTCAAGGTCTTTCCCACATACCTTTATATAAACCAACAAGCAAGATGCAGAAACTATTTTAATCATTTATGTTTGTGACAACTCCTAACATGGGGAGGCTTTCCACAAGGTTTGTATTGATCTCCAAAGGGAGAGTCAACTTTGTCGGGGCTTTGACCGACATGCTTCCTCGAAGCAATGCTGTAGAGCAAAGCAAGGCCATTGGCTAACATGGATTAGCTGCAGAGATGGACACCACATCAAAGCAGATTGTGGAATATTTTGTTTGTTTGTTTGTTGATTTGATTTGATTTGATTTCTATAGCCGCCCATCTCAGCGAGGCGGAATAGGCCAGCTTTCTCAAATTTATGTAACTCTTTGTATGATTTACCCAAGAACCTGTCCTTTTATATGCAAATCACCCTGCTTTCATTCTTTGAGAGAGAAATTTCCCAGAAGCAGGCTTTTAAAATACAAATTCCCAGAACATAAGCCCTCTTTTTCAGTGCAATTGTTGCTGTTTGCTTGAAACTTTCAAACCATCAAACACTCTTTTGGGGGGGGAATTTCTGATGGCGGGGGGAATCAAATGCCAAAAGGACTATAAATGATGTTGGTGTTGACCCCATTGTGGAGCCCAGGGAGTGGAGCATCCAGACTCACGTGGTTTAAAACCCAGGAATGAAAGGGGCACGTGGGCATCGTAGTTTCACCAAACCTGTGAAGAAGGCATTTCATCGCACATTAAACCCTGTAGCCAAGAAGAGAGGCCCACACCATCTAAGTGAAAATGAAGTTAATTTGCAAAAGGAAAATCCAGAAAGAGTTAGACTGGTGGGCAAATCTCGTGGTTTTCAGCGGCAATTGTATTTCCCCAACCAGGAGGCCAAGCGGGAGATGAGAACTATTTTCTGAGCCTTTTGGTCGACCAAGTGGTTTGTTGGGTGCAAAAACCTTTCTCCTGCAGTGACTTGTCCAGTCTATTTCTAGGGACAAGTGAGAGCTGATTCTCTTAATACCTTCCTGCAGAAACTGAGGAGGTGATGAGTGACATTTAGTGGTTTATGTAAAGCATCTGATTCAAACTCCGATTCTCACCAGCCCGATGGGAGATTGAAATAGCAAGATGCATTCAAAACAAGCCCCTGTGTTTTATAAAGGGGAAACTCAAGTGAACTTGAACATCCTGATATGATATGATATGATATATTATTTTGTCAGATTCCCCCTGCCCCCCCCCACACACACTTTGGGGTCCCTCCTGCACAACTAGCGTTTTGTTAAGTTCTGTTAATCCTTGACCATGGATGCATATATTTCTTTGCCTTTATGTCTCCTTCATCATTGCTTTTTCCTAAATCAGTTTTTTTCACAACAACTTTAAGATGGGTGGACTTCAATTCCCAGAATTCCTCAGCCAGCCATGCTGGCTGAGGAATTCTGGGAGTTGAAGTCTACCCATCTTAAAGTTGCTAAGGTTGAGAAGCACTGTCCTAAAATGAATGGATAGGAAGTGACTGATACAGGACATCTCAGGCTATTTCAGTGTTTCTCAACCTTGGCAACTTTAAGACATGTCAGCTTCAGCTCAATTCTGTGCGAATATTTGCATCAGATTTTTATTAGGGGGCAACCTGCTCAAATTTCCAAATCGGTTTGATATTTCACACCTAATGGGGAAGTTGATTCAAACTGCTGAACTGAATTGGAGAATTTGGATGTTTCTGAACTGATTCCAAATCAAATCAAATAGATCAGTGGTTCAGCTCACCCATTGGAATTCTATCGGATAGATTTTCCCGATCAAATCAATAATTCAAATCCAATTTTGCATGATGCCCCAAGCCCTAATTTTTATTCCAAGCTGACTTCAGCATCATTCCTTGCTGGAAAGGTGAGGAGCGAGTTAAATAATAAATCATGATTTTTTAAAAAACCATGAAGGTGGGTGAAAGTCCCATTCATCTCCATTGTCATTGCAGCCCATGATTTTAAGATATCACTAGACTCTACTTAAGGATACACAGTGTGGGTATTTCTGAAAATGCAGAGTGGTGATGGGTGGAAATAGTACCAAAGTTGCAAAAATCAGGGCAAAGAATTCAGCCTAGTGTTCACTTGTATTTCTGGAGATGCTGAGAACTGAAAATCAGTGACCTCCAGTTTCTGTCTTGTTCTACCCTAATCCACCAAAATGACTCACCCACTTCCCCCCAGACTGCTTTCCCAGAGTTGTAAAATTCATCTGCGCTTCATCCCCTAACTTAACAACTTTAAGTTAACTAAAGTTAACTAAAGAGGAGATCTCTGACTCAAGAGTCATGAGCTTTATGGCTCCCCCCCACCCCCACCCCCACCCCCGCCATTGCTTGGCTCTGTCTTTTTTGCTGTGCCAAAGTTCCCCATGTTTTGGTTTTGTTTTAAACAAAATATCTCATTTTACCAGCCAAGAAAGTTGCATTCAGGCTGCACTGCAGTAGATCTTAAATGGGCACCTTAGATCAGTTTCTTTCTTTTTTTTTTAAATTAAAAAAAAGGTTGTCTGAAGGCCAACCTGGACATTTAGGAGAAAACAACAGAGCATTGTAGAATTTTTTTCATAGCAATAATGAATTTATAGGAATCTTGAGGAAAAACGACCTTGTTGCAAAATGATTTTTTTTTCCTGCTCAGTTAAAGGTGCCCGTATCTTGAAGCGCCTTTATGCACCTAAACAAGAGGTCTGCATAACAGGAACTTTTCTGACCCAATAAATTGAGCTGATGAGTGAACGCAAGACATTTTGCTGTGAAAATATGACACGGCAGTCTCTGGAGCGTGTCACTGTCTATTCCACCTTTCTTTTTTTCTTCTTTCTCTTCCCCACCCTTTGCTCTAATTTTTTTGTTCAGAAGGTTCAGCTTTCCATTTTTATAGTTCCTCCGCTGACAGATGTGGCTGGATCAGAGGCTGTAACTATCACATCTGGATTTCTTACTTTTTTTCAGCCCTCTTGATCTTTTTCTTCCAATTGCCTCCTTCCCACAGTGTGGCACGGATACTAAGGCACATGATAGAAAAGAGAATGGAATTAAGCTGCACAGGGAAATATCAGGAATGGACCCTGTTTTAAAACTTATTTTCTTTTCTTGTTATAGAATAGAAACCAACCAAATGCAAAGGGATGCTCCATTGACAGGGACAACATATTAATGCACACTTTAGCTGAAACACGACACCACTTGACTGACAACATTCTAGCTTGTGTTCACACAACCTGTTTAACCAGGTCACTTCCGGACCCAGCAACTGGATTCATGCAACATGCTCAGCTTGGATGGTGTCAGCAGTGATTAGGTGTTTCTCTGTGGTTAATTGGGTTGTGTGAATTCAGCCCAACTAGTTGGTTTGCCAGTTGCGTGTACCCAGAAGACTTCAGCAGCCAAGTTCAGTGTGTTATGTGAATGAAACCTGTATCTTTCTGGAACTCTGCATGCACATGTGGGAAGGAGGGGGCTGATCTGATCCGGGGTGGTTCAGCATGGGCTCAGGGCTGCCTTCCTATAAGGACACCTGTTTTGAAAATTGCAAAAATGTCTCTCAAGGGAACAGCAAAAAGAGGTTGTTTCAGCCTGAGATGGAAACAAAGAAGAAAAAAGCAGATGCCTGTTTAAACAGGACAAGGCTGGGACCACACGGCTGCATCCCCCATCTTGACTTTTCTACACATCCATCCCACCGACGCCCCTGGGAGCCAGAAGACGGATTAGCTCACTGCCCAGGTTCAGATGTTGGGTGAACCCAGCCAGTCTGCAACAGGAGGGATAACAAAACTGCAAGCCATTCACTCCTGCCATCAGAGTAGCTAAGAACATGCCAGTTTCAGTTCTCCCTCCCCTTCCTGCTCATGTTCAGGCCAGTGGCTCCCAAGACTCCTTTTTATGCCGCCTCCCTCCCTCCCTCCCTCCCTCCCTCCCTCCCTCCCTCCCTCCCTTCCTCTGAAGTCACATCTGGTCACCGTTGCAAAGACAATAACCCTAACTCCAGAAACAAAAGCCAGTCCTAAAGGAATCCAAGGCCATACGGAAAATGCGGAAGGTGGTCTGCGATAGCTCCCCCAATATTAAGCACGGATTCTGGGCATTGATAGGTGGCCCAGCCTGCTGTGTGCCATCCTGGCCAGAGTTCCGGGGAGAGGAGGGACCCCAGATCCAGCTGTGGTGAGGAGCAATCCTGGTGGAGATGCTTTGGGGCCAATGCCTCCATCCTTGCTGTTGGCCAGGCGTGGCCCTTCCGCTCCGTAAGACCCAAGCTGTGGATATCTTAAGCAGGAGGCGCAATCAAGGATGATCCTTCTGTAAAACTACGATCACCCCTAAGGAAAAGTGACTTTACAGGGGCTCCATTTGCACAGTATATCTAACCTCCTTACCACGAACCCATGCGCTGGGGTTGCGACTGTTCCTGAATTGTCAGCTCACTGAGTTGGCCAGAGTCACACAAGGACTCTGCCAGGCATAGAACTCCAGCGTGGAAGCTGCCACCTTTCTAATAAAAAAACAGGCCATGCCTACCTGTGGCACCCATGCAAATGTTTGGGATAACTATGTGTTGTGTGATCCCAGCCATTGTGTCCACTTCCTAGGAGTTTTTTCACCCAAGGAGTACTCCAGTCTCTAACAGTTCTTCCCCAGCTTGGGTGCTCTCCAGATGTATGGACTTCAACCCCCAGAATGCTATCAGTGTTTCTCAACCTTGGCCACTTTAAGACGTGTGGACTTCAATTCTCAGAATTCCCCAGCCAGCGTTGCTGGCTGGGGAATTCTGGGAGTTGAAGTCCGCACGTCTTAAAGTGGCCAAGGTTGAGGAATATTGTGCTAGATGATGTCTGGGTGAGATGGTCCTTCCAATCTTCAACCAGCCCATTAAAAATAGTTTTTAGCAGTAGCTGGTAAGGCACGACTTCCTTTTCTCAAAACACTTGCCTCTTCTCTGCCTCCTGCCTTTATGCTTTCAACAAAAAAGGGGGAAAACAGCGTCACTTGACCTTTTTCTTTATCTCCTCCTGAGTTAATGCTGCTATATTTAGTTTGCGGTTAAGAATGTTTTTTGTTTCCTATGTAAAGGTCAGGCCTCGTCTTTGGCAGAGGGAGGGGGCCAAGCCCCAGTTTGTTAAAAAGCAGGCGTGGGGGGGGGGGTGGCTGCAGAAAAGGGGGGCGGGGAAGGAGAGGAGACATTTGTCCCTACGCTGTCAGCTGCAAAACAAACAAAAAAAATGGAAAAAAGACCAGCTGCTGATTCAGATGCTCTGCCCCCCCATAAAACTAGCAATCTTCCTAGCACCTACGATGGGCTCCGAAAGAGCAGTGTACAGATGTGCAACATCCTCTGCATAAATGCTCCCTCCCATCCTATCCCCACCCCCCACCCCCCAGGCCGACAGCCACATTTTGGGGGCCACTAATTTTATATTTCTATGTAGTTCAGATCCGACTTGTCTCGCCTGCCTTGGTTTGCCGCCCCACTTCCGGTGTGTGTGTCCTGTTTTCTGGGGCTGATTTGCACACCCAGGATGCCTTTGCACACACCTCCTTCACAGCACTGCAGATGTTATAATGGCTTGACGCGAGGGCTTGCTGCCACACTGCCCTGGAGGTTGATGAGACAGATGTTAAATTCTTGCAGCAAACACTGGCCCCAGGTGAAGTCAGCTCTTCCGCCTCATCCCTGAATTTTGCCACAATGCTCATCAGGCTGATGGTGGACACTCACTGGAGAGCACAGGTTCCTGAAGGAGGGGAAACTAGGGTTTCTAGTTGTAGAACCTCCATGTTTAGGAGCACTGGACCACCAAATGCCAGTTACTGGGGAGTGTCAGCGGGAGAAAACTATTGCCATTTGTGCTTCCCAGAGATTTGTACCTGGCCACAGTAGAAGCCGGGGAAGTGGATAAAATATATTTTTGGCAATGTGCCGTCAAGCTCTTAAAGGTCTTAAGAGTACCGAGGCACGCACAAACACACCTAGACACATGCAGAGAAATAACTTCCTCCAAGGTGTCAGATTTGTCCCTAGCACAAAAGGCACTTCTTGCCTCCTGGTTTTTACGTGGACAAATATTTTGACCCCAACTACATCTCAGTGAACACAAGCACAGAATGAGTTCCTGGCTGGAATGATTCCTCTGCATCTGTAGCTGCCGCAGGCAGAAATCTCTCCTGCTGTGCTAGCCTTCCAAAGACAAGCATTGGTGTGGCTCAGGGCAGAGAGGGCTTGGACCCGAAGACCCCCAGGGTCCCTTCCATGCCTGTGAATCTAGGATTCTATCATTTTTTACTTGGGGGCCCAGCAGAGTCTCAGAAAGGCTAGAAGAGAGTGGACTTCAGCTGAGCAAAGTTAGAGTTAAAACAAAGGATATAGAGAGGAAAACAGACGTAGGGAAGGCCCCACTTTTTCTGTCTCCTGAGCATAAAAAATATATTGTTTCTGCCGCTAGCTACCTCGAGCAACTGGAAATTCCCACCCGTCGGAGAGCCTTCTCCCTAGCCCGCTGCCACGCTCTCCCACCCGCAGTATTGGAGGGCAAATATTAAAAAATTCCATTGGTCGCAAGGCTTTGTCCGTGTGACTCAGGGGAGGGTGAAACCACAGACCCATGTCTTTCTGCACTGTGCCTTCTGCAAAGACATCCGCGTCAAATTCATTACACCCCTGATTAGTAAACATCCTGAGTGTATGCAATTGCTGCTTATAGACAAAACTTCTGTAGTGACGGCGCAGGTAGCCAGGTTCCATGCTGCAGCGATGACGATCCGACACGTCAAGAGAGGCCATCCTCCGTAACTGTCTTGTATACAATACTAAACTTTTTATAGTTTTATTTACGTATGCAACATAGTCGTGAAGTAGTTTTTTATGTTTTATACTGTATATCTAATACACTCTTGAAAAATTTTATGTTTTTAAATAGTTAAAATAGGCCACACCTAGACCTTGCATATAGAGTTAGACAGATAGTTAGCATATTTTAACTGATTTTAATGTATATTTTTATTATTTGCCGTTAATATCTCAAGCATGGCTATCTTTGAGTTACAGAACAACACTATTGAATTGGTCCATGACCGTAATAAAGAATTGATTGATTGATTGATCGATCGATTGAATGTTACTGGGACAAAAGGTGAAAGGTGAAAGGTCTCCTGTGCAAGCACCCAGAATCCAGCTTCCGCTGTGATCGAACTCGGGTCGCGGGGAGAGTTTCGGTTGCAATACTGCTGCCTACCCCTCTGCACCACACGAGGCTCTTACTGGGTCAAAATAAAAGGAAAAAAGCAATAAATGTGTATTCCAAAAGCCAATGGTTAGTTCCTCTAAAGCAATTCCAGGTGGATTGTTCCTGGGCAGAGTTAGGGTTAGGGTGTATCAAAAAAGTCAAGATGGCAGCTGCCATGGCTGCCATCTTGACTTTCTTGACCATACCCCACAGACACCCCTGTTTCTGGAGAAAGAAAATACAAGCTGGTTGGGTGACTTATCCTTATGGCAAAAATAGGTAACAGGGTGTCTCCAGATGTCTGGCAGTTCAATCACTCCTTCGTTATCCCTTTTTCTACTTTAGCATTCTTTGATGTTGAGGCCAGCCAGACCAATCCTTTTGCACTGTTTCTTCCTACACTCCCTCCCTCCCTTCCTTCCCACCAGATCTACCAGGCACTTTTGCTGGTCTACAGTCAGAATCAAAGTTAAAACATCCACAGGAACAATTACCACAAAAACAGTCCGTAATATAATATAATTAAGCCAACATCCAAAAAATTAATCCCACAAAACAGTGATGTAATAATAGTGAGATATTGATGGAGCAATCATGGACCAAAATCACCAGGAAGAGCTCCCTAATAAATATTATTATTACTATTAGTTGTGTATCTATAAGGAATCTTGCAAATGTTTTCCAGGAGGGCTCCATCTCCAGAGCAGGGTGTCTTGCAGTGGGAGGGGTTCACCTTGCTTCTCAAGGGAGCCTCTTCCAGAAGGCCTGGTTGCAACACGCCTGACCCAGTTCCACGTCCTTCACCGAGAGCTTCTCCAGGACGTCTCTCCTGGATGGGCTGGTTGGGATCGGAGTAGGAGACCCTGCAGGGACCTGGCTGATAAGCCACGGGGAGGCTGTAGGGGAAAGGCAGCCTTTTGAATCATTCTGAAGTTTGAGGAAGGAGAACAGGATTTCAGAACTGCTTTCAAAAGAGCCACGGCCAACGGGTAGGTGTGAATGTCCTCATTTTTGGTACATAGAGTTCTCTCCAGAAGTTTACACGCTCTCTGGCTTCCCACTTCCCACGTAAGAATCCCTCCTATTGGGGGAAAGGGGTCAAAACATTCAAGATGGCAACCATGGCCATGGGATTCTGAGCACCAGCTTGGATTTTTTGACCAGCCCACAGAGGGCCCTGCCTCCAGAGGGGTTTCCTCAATCACCTGCTCCTGCCGCTGCTAAGGCAGTGCCTGGTCCCCGAGAAATGTTCCTTCCGACCATGGAGAACTTCCAAGAAGCCACCTGGGTCCTTCGTGGCCTTTACCTTTGGAGGGGAAGAACAACTTTGAATGGCCGTTTGCACTCTGCCCCCACAGTTATCTGTGACTGAAGGCAGCAGGGCCCTCCTTGCCCAGACAGCCAACACGCCTGTTGTGCTGTCCCATGACTCCGATGATCTTCACCCCAATGATGGCTTTGAGGAGCTGCAGTCCATCAGGAGCACCCAAAGACCGGCAGAGCAAGGCGTTGAGGATTCATGGAGATGACATAGGCTCACAATAAGTTCTGGCTCAGAGTGGGAGGTTCACTCAGCAAAATACCCGTCTGACAGAGCAGGCCCCTCTCCCCCAAGGCCGGCAGGTGAGGACTTTCCCTGCCTGGCAGGGGAGCACCAGCCACCAGCCTGCCCCGTGGTGGCTGAGTCGGTCTTATTTGTTCTGCCTGTGCCTTGGACCATGCGATGGCGCGAGGGGCCAAGAGGCAGCTTCGCCCCAGAGCACCTGCCCCACCTGCAGACCCAGCTGCAAGGCAAGCACTATCTGACCCCGGGAGCTGTAATCAAGTGTGGGGTGTGGGTTTCTGGCGGCGATGCGCCAGGGCTGTTTTTGCCCTGAGAGCAAGAACAAAACAGGAGCCTCTCTGCTGCTCTGAGTCAAACTGAGAATGGGCTGAGCAGCAACCACAACTTGAGGCAGGAAGAGAAACCGAGCGACCTCATCATGCCTGGCTGGGCTCTAACTTTGCCGCCTCTGCCAGGGGATGGATGGGAAGTCTGGATTTCAACTCATGCTGCTCTGAAGCACGCGGATCCCCTTTTTCGTTCACGAAAAGCCATCGCTCTGTTCCCAACCTCTCAAAAGCCCGGGGCAGGATGCCGGAGGACGAGCCACACTGATTGCACATGGCCTTGTCACTGGGTTTTGGGGGTGGGGAGGAAAAATGCATTTTGCAACCCAGCTCCATAACACCTAGAAAGCAGGTGGCGGCTCTGCACCCGAGGAATGCGCGTCTGTGACAGAAGGCAAAAGGTTACTGGCGGTCCCCCACGCTTCTGCAGAGCAATATCTGGAAACAGGAGGGTGGGGGAAGCATTGCAATCCTGCTCGCCTTGTGGTCTCCCCAGGGTGATGGCCCCACAGCGGACGGGGTTGATCTTATCCTGTGTCCTGGGTTTCTAGCATGGGAGGGGGAAGCCGAGGGGATGGGGAATCGTGGTCAGTACCCTGAGCACCTTAGAGGAACTGGAGCACCTGGACAGGTGAACGAGGGCATCCTTTCCGGGGATTCTAATAAACATGATCATTTGATGGGTATTTTGTCACCCTTTTCCATCCCAAAACACTGAAGCGTGCCAAGAAAAGTGAACATTGAAAACTGAACACTAGAAGAAGACAGTGAGAAGCCAAAACACCCAGAAAGAAAGGAAGGGGAGGGGAGGGGAGAGGAGAGGAAGAACTGGTTCACACCACAGCCTCAGCCTGGCTTCTGAATTAACCCATTTTCTGAGTTTGCACAATACATGAACCACACACAAATCGAACAGCCTGGGTTCGCACAACCTGCTAATCGCAAAGAAAATTTGAACTCAAGTGAACACTTGGTTGACCAAGTGTTCATGTTGTGCAGAGACACTAATAACCTTCTAAGGGTGTTTGTGTGAACTCAGCCCAAATGCCCGGACCGTCAGGAGCAGGGCGCAGTTCCAGCTGGGGAACAGCTTCTCCGGGTTGCTGGTGCAGAGTCTCCGGTTTCTTCCTCTGATCTCACAGAGGCTGAAATTCTCTCCTGGGTCCTCAGGCAGGTCCCGAAGGGGGCAAGGGGGACATTCCCTGGGACGGGTCCCAGAGAGGGGCACCTTTGGGTTTCATTGGCCCTTCCCGGAGGGCGAGACGCCTTCTGGGCTCCCTGATTGCCTGGCAGATGCGGGAGGCTTCTACGCTGCGCAGGTCCTGTGGGGTGCCTGGCTCGGCCTGACCTTTGCTCGCTGGCATCATCACTTCACATGTCGCCAAAGCCCAGAATAGCCACAGTTTAAGGCCAAAGGGTCTGAACCTGGCCGTCTTCGTCGGGAAGCCAGCCTTGAAAGAGGGAGGCAGCCTTGAGAAACTGCCTGGGCTGGGCAGGTCCAAGAGCCCAGCTGGGATCAGAAAAGGGAGAAGCCCTCCTCTCTGGTTATTTTTACTCTTCTTTTTCAGCCCTGGAGCTGGTGGCTCTTTTGGGGCTGGGGAAGCGGGTGACAAAAGTTCACAGATGGAGATCCTGAGCAGAGGGCCGGGTTTAATGCTTTGCACAAGCCCCACAGCTGCCCCAGACTTTACCTCCAAATGAGGGTGACTAATTCAACCTGTGTCCCCTGCTGCCAGATGCGCCCATTTCTCCCCCCTCCATCTCACTTCCTGCTTCGTCTTGCTTTCTGGACCATTCCCATCGACAGTAGCCTTCCATCTGACCTTGTCTGCAACAATATCTTTCATCTTCCTTTCCCCCAACCACCAGGTCTCTCTCCCACCCCTGGCCCTTGTCCTCTTCATGCCCTTCTTCCATCCCAAACCTCCTCCCATCTTCTGGTTGTGTTCTTCCTCACATGTGCACCTGCACACAGTTTGCAGGGCATCCTCCGAGGTGTCATGGGAAAGCTGCAGGGTCCCCCAGTCGGCTGAAAATTGTGCACCTCGTCTTAATCATTAATGGAACCCGCAGGCTCAGAAGCAATGCAGATGTGAGTCATGCTCTCAGGCAGACAACGGTGATCGGCCCTGCTTGTCAGCTTTCGGGAAACTCTGAAATGTTCACTGAGGGAACAGGACAGTGCAAACTCAACAGGCTTGTGGCCTGATCCAGGAAAGTTTTCCGTATCTTAGAAAATAATAATACTTCCTCCCCTCCTCCTCCTCCCAGAATGAGTAGCCTCTCGTTTGAGAACTTTGCCGTTCTTCTTCTCAAATGTTTGGGTGGTCCCATACTCAGCTGGCCCCCAGATGGAAACCGAACTTTTGCGGATTAGTTTCAAACACCAGTTGGCTGCCCTGTAGTCCTGACGGAGAAGTCCAAGGTGCTGAACACTTAATGGCTCCAGTATGTGGGGGGGGAAAGAGGGGGCTGAGGCGGGGGGCAGAGAATTACAGAATAGAAGCGTTGTAAGGAGTCTTGAGGATCATCTAGATCAGTGTTTTTCCACCGTGGCCACTTTAAGATGTGTGGATTTCAACTCCCAGAATTCCCCAGGAGAATAACCGTGTTAATTTAGGGTAGCAAAAAATCAGGAATCTGCCTCCGAATAAAACGTTGAAAAGGTGCTGGCAGACTCCTTCCGATCCTTTTCAGCGAAGAAGGTCTGTTCCAGTGGGCAGGCCCAACAGAGGCATTTGCGCAACACAAGAAGTGGGTTGGCATTAAGCTTGGTGAGCTGATGTGGACGCAATGTGCCTTAGCATCTTACCCAAACTCAGCCAGTTTACTTACTTGACCTTCTAATGCTCTGGGTGAACCCATATGCCACAGCAAGGTGTGCCTTTTCATCGACAGCTTTCACACAGCACTCGAAACCATAAACCATGATTTCCAACCTAGAATGACTGGGTTCACACAACCAAAACCAAATTTACACTGCATTATGACTCAGGGTGTTTCATTCATTCATTCATTCATTCATTCATTCATTCATTCATTCAAAGACTTATGCACCACCTTGCTCCAGGGGCTCTGGGTAACTCTGGGTAAGTCATGTTCACACAACATGTTTATATGATATAGAACCCCATTAATATCTAGCAGCAAACTAGGAGGAGCAGGAATGTAATTCAGTTTCTTACATCCCTACAGTGTGGATTGGTGTGTATGTGTGAGTTGGTAAGTTTTGGATTTTTTTTTTTAAAAATGCACAAGATCCAATGTTTTGGGCTAAATCAACAGGTACAAAAGCTTAATGCACATTTCAGGGTCATCCCTCCACAAAATGTGCCTTGTGACATCACAACATGCATTTCATCGCTTTGTGTTACATACCCGCTCCAAGGCAACCAAACACCCCACAGTGCTGGCATCACACAACACCATTGCAAAGAACCAGCTTTATTCTAACTGTAGACACACACGCACACACACAACCTTTTCTCCTCTGCCTCCATTCACACAATCTTAGTAACCGGAGCAGATCTAACATACCAATTGCAGGCACTCCAGAAAGAGGAGACTCACAGCCTCTGGTCATCTGTTTTTGAAATCCTTTTCATGAAAAGCCTTCCCTTTCAAAGAGTTTGTCTGAAGCCATGCAACCTTTCTGGCGTGTGGGTGCACACGCATGGCTACCCGCCCCCTCAGTTTCAACGGGAATCTCCATCTATTGAAGAGGTGAAAGAGGCAGCTCAGTAGCAAGCAATTTCAAAGCCTACACTGTTTCTAATAGTCTTTGAACTTTCAATCAGATAGACGGGGTTGTGCCAAATGTTCTCTCATTTTGATTTTTCTGATGAAAAGTGGAGTTTTGGGTGTTGATCACTCTGATGTCGCAGGATGAAAATGTTTGCTGTGTTTGAATCACACTAGCTGTCAATGTTTCCTTGATCTGTTGTTTTTGGTATTACTTTTCCCCTGATGATTACTAGGTTTTATTTACCTGGGAATAACCAGTCAGGGATCCCAGAATTGCATCATAATGTGACCTAGCCAGTCGGTGAGCACAGATAATACTGCTTAAGCATACACTTAATGTTTTGCTTCAGCAAAAATTACATTACCCCAGCCCATGGTTGGCAGGGTAGGGGAGCTCACAAAACTATATTGTTGTTGTTGTTGTTATCCTAAAGCTGGTGCTTTAGGATCAATTCAAGATTGATCCAAAAGCTTATCCAAGTATCACCACAATGTGTATGCCATCCAAGCAAAGCTGTTTTTGGTAAGCCAAATGTTGTGAGACTGAATAATTTTGGTTTTTTTCAGCTGTTTTGGCAATTCTACCAATATAGCTCCTTTTGCTCCAATAACTTGATCACCTTGATTGACCAGACTGTCACCGGACAGAGTCCTGCTGGTCGCAACTCGCTTTCCGTATTGCTCCAGTAACCATGGGGAAAAAATTGTCAGTTTATTCCATAATCTCTGTATTCCAACTGTTAAGTGCTGATATTTTACAGTCTTTCCTGGTTCCTTCTGAGCTGTTTTATTTCTCTTCCTCCTCCTCATTCCTAGCCAGAGGAATTACTTTTCAACTCACCCAAATTAATAGCTGATCCCAATATAATAGGCCCTGTGGATCTTCAACATCTGCCCCTGCATTTTCCTTCCACTGGGCAATCTGAGATTCCTATGTTTTGTATCCTTTCCACAAAATGAAATCAACTCGAAATATTAGATTTGAAAGCATGTTGGTCAATTTGGCTTCTTAGTTGCCTGAAGGCCAGATGTTTGACCAAGTGAGCAGGGGAAGCCACCAACAGGAACACACTACCGCAGCGGTGGCAGAACAAAAGAATGTAGGAATAGATAGATCTGGCCCAGCCCATCTTAGTTCAGCACTTTGTTTCCCGTGGCAGCCAACCGGATCCTTCTGGGGTGCTCGCAAGCAGAAGGTGGAGATAGAAGCATTGCTGGTCTACAAGTGATGGTTGAGGACCTGCTACCCACAAGCTGAAGGTAACATGGAGGCTTCAAGAGAGTCCCTTGAGAGACCTGCCCTCCATGCGTTTATCTAATGTCCTTGGACATGTCTCCAAATACAGTTGTAGAGGGACAATCCTGGGAGAAGGGTTAGAGTCAGGGTCTCCACCTCCTAACGGAGGAGATGGGTAGTGACAAATTTGATCGATAGATAAATAAACAAATAAAGGATGGATGGATGGATGGATGGATGGATGGGGTCAGCAAATGAAAAGGGGAAAAGACATTAAGTCAAAGAAATCAAAGGCCTGAAATAAGGCAAAATAAAATTATTTTCCATGAAGACCGTTCAACTTCCTATCCTCCCTCCCTCCCTCCACTTACCTCTCTTTCCTTCATCTTCTCACCTCCCTCCTTTTCAGGATGCCATCAAACCCTTCCAACCACCCTTTTCTCACACTTCCCTTCCTCTTAACCCATTAACTCCTCTTTTCAAGGCTGTCGGTGGGGGGACGGGTCAAAAAAGTCACGATGGGAGCCATAACTGTGCAATCAAAGCCCCACAAGATACGTGATGTTTATAATAAAGTTTGGGGCTTCAGTCGCATGGCTTTTCAACTCGATGTTCCCACCAATTTTTCATTACCGGCACACGATCATTTTGACAGAAGTGCCAGAGAAACGTTTGGGTGACTGCGTTCTGTTATTGCTTGTAGCCTGTCTGTGCGCCCTTCGTGCAGGAGCTGCGTATAGGATCTCCTCTTTCTTCCGCTTCTTTGCACAACCTGCGCTTTGAATCACTGGATGGTTTTTCAGTTCTGGCCTTGACTGCATTAGCTCGAATGGCTTGCTCTTGAGCAGCCAAAATCAAGCCTCCAGTTTCTTTTTTTAATGTTAATAATTTTACATCTGTGAGAGGAGATGGGCAGTGACAAATTCGATCAATAAATAAGTAAATAAATAAATTTAATGTTGCTATTATTATTATTATTTCTTTTATCCTCATCCTCATTTCTTGCCAGACTCCTTCCCTTCTCCCCCTCTCCTTCTTCCAGTCCCCGGCCCCTCTCGTTTCCTCATTCCCCCCCAGTCCTTTTTTATACTTCCCATTTGTGAAATCCAGCTCTTCTGTGGGGTTTTGGGGAGGTGAGTTTTCTTTTTTTCACTCTCTTTCAAGCAGCTTCCACATCCCCTTTTCTTGCACCACTTTCTATCCTTCTCAATGACTTGTACTTTCTCTTCCTGCACCCTTTCTACTTTCTACTTTTACTTTCATTTTCCTCCACCCTGCCTTTTCTGCCAGATCCAGCAAGAACTGCTTTACAGGCAGTCCTTGCTTAATGACCACAATTGGGACAGGAATTTCAGTTGCTAAGCGAAGCAGTCATTAAGCGAATCTGACTTGGCTTTACGACCTTGTTTGCGGCATTAAGAGAACCATGTGGTTGTTAAGCAAATCCCCATTGATTCTGCTTGCCAGAAGCCAGCTAGGAAGGTTGAAAATGGTGATCATGTGTCCATGGGACTTTGTGACGGTCATAAATGTGAACTGGTTGCCAAGTGCCCAAATCTTGATCACTTGACCATGGGGATGCTGTGATGGTGGTAAGTGTGAGGACCAATCATGTTGTTGTTTATTCGTTTAGTCGCTTCCGACTCTTCGTGACTTCATGGACCAGCCCACGCCAGAGCTTCCTGTTGGTCGGACCAATCGTAAGACACGTTAAATCTGTTGTGTAAACTCTGCCAAGAAGGATGTGAATGTAAAGGTGATGGAATATTGTGAAGGAACTGGGGCCCCTGTGAGATTTTTGGCACCAGTGTAGCGTTGGGCTTCTCACGTGGAGATGGTGAACCTTGTCCCTGCCTCTGAAGGTGGATCTTCTTTTAGCAATGCTGGGCACTTAGCTAGGAGTCACAAAATCACAGAATCACAGGGCTGGAAGGGATCTTGGAGGTCTTCTAGTCCAACTCCCTGCCCAAGCCCAAGGCAGGAGTCCTCATTGGTTGTCCAATCTTCCCTTGAAAACCTCCAGCGATGGAGCACCCTCGACTCTGGGAGGCCAGCTGTTCCGCTGCTTGTCAACCGTCCTCATTTCAATCCATCCTGGGGCTCTTGCGTTGATGTCTCAACACTGTGGCCAAAGGCTTGTTGGAATGGCCAAGAGGTCTTGCCGAGCGGTAGCAAGATCTCAGGGGAAGATGTGAGAAAGGCATTATGGAAGCAGCTTAGAACGTGGCTTGTCCAAGAGAAACAGCACGGCTGACTTCACACAGCTTAGCCTGGTTCCTGAATCAACTCCTTGTCTAGGGCGGTGCTTCTCAACCTCAGCAACTTCAGGGTGGGGACACACCTTTTCACAGAGCAGGATAAGGGCTACAATAGACGTCCCCCTACAGGCTTGCCATTAGGAGGGCTCCAGGAACCAGCCAGATTCCATCATCACCAGATAATCTAAGCTGGACCAGGAAAAGCTGCTGACTGCCATTTTTAATTTCCCACAATGCTCTGGAACACCCCGGATGGGCAATCTGGGAAATTTAAGATGGTGCCCTTGAGTGTACGTACCTATTGAGCTGCTGGCGGTGGGGCGGATGGGCTGTTTGTATGGGAGGATCCCAAGGTTCCTTCAGATCCAAAGCTAACCTTGTTGTTGCTTTTGCATTTGGTCCTTGGCTCCAAATGCACAGGGTGAGGTGGCCTTAAGCTATTTCACTTCCAACATTTTTAAACTGGGTGCTCCAAAGGCGATGCAAATAAACACATCCGACACTGCACTGCACCTGAGACCGGAAAATTGGGGTTCTCCCTGGGATAGAGAAACACTCAATACCTATGTAAACATGATTAGGATATAGATATGAAGACATCTTGCAGCTGGGCTGAGCAAACCCTGTTGCGTAAGCCAAGGCAAAGATCAGATGGGCCTCCAGCCTTACAAAAAGGTTCTCAGCTGAAAACGAGTCATGGTGTGTTGCAATTCACTCATGCTGAGCGCTGGAAACTGGCGCACACAACTCATGTGTAGTCAGCTGGGCTTTGGTCTACTCCAAGTCGCACCAGGGGCGGTCAAAAAAGTCAGGATGGCGGCCATCATGGTGCCATCGAAGTCCCACCAGCTTTTTTTTATATGCATCACAGGTAGGATGCACATAAAAACAGACAGAGCTTCAGTCACAATGTTGTGGCTGCCATCTTGACTTTTTTGACCCCCCTTGAGGGCCGACCCGGTTTGCACCAAAAGAGGGCGTTCTTATGATAAACCCACCGAGGGTGGTTTGCATAGCTAGCAAGAGGTGTGCAAACGCAACAGATTTCATCCCTTGGATCTAGGCCACCAGAGGGGATAAGTCTTGGGTGCCATCAAGAGCAGCTTCTCTTTTGTAAACAGCCTGGAAAGGCCATTCGCTAGGGGATTTTTCATTTTCCCAACTGTAAATATCTTTGGGAACCATGGTGCTTCCCAGTTAACATCGGCCTTCCTTTACTGTGGAAGCCAGAGATCCAAAGTCAACCAGGGCGCAAACATTATGCAACCGAATTCCTTCATCAGCAGGGAAACGAGGCGCCTGGCATTGGTGCAGGTGGCCTTTGTGGAAACCAGGTTGCACCATGTCCCTCAATAAAGCCCAGCTCTGGCTTTGCGACACACCAAGGGCACGCTGGGTCAGGTGTGTATATATGTTCGTTTTGGCTGTCAGCTGACTTCTGGGTCTGCTGAACTATCCAAAACTGGCCCGTTTGTGAGCGAGGCTGACCTGATGTAATACTGGCTGTGCTCCACTGATCCAAGATTTGACCAGCTCAGGTTAATGCCTTAAGAGACAGATCCCAGAAGCAGCGTTTACCTTGTAGGGTGGCCCACGGCCCATCAGAAATGCAGGAGCCGGGACCAATTTTCAGCCCAGCCTAGCCATGATCGCAGATTAAACCCAGGATAAATCTGCCAGGCATCGTTGCTACAAGCAGTTGGTATCCTAAGGCAGTGTTTGTCAACTTCAGCAACTTTAAGAGGTGTGGACTTTGGCTCCCAGAATTCCCCAGCCAACCTGGGGAATTCTGGGAGCTGAAGTCCACACCTCTTAAAGTTGTCGAGGTTGACAAACACTGTCCTAAGGACTGGAGATCAATTTCTGAATCACTCACTGCTCCACCAGATTAGGGGAAGATTATGGGCCACAGGCTAGAAGAAAAGGAGACCAGACTGCTGAGAAATGTAGATGCTTGTATGAGCATTGATGGAAAAATGACGGATGCTAATTTTCGGCACTTTTTGCTTGCAGCTACACAGTGCACTTAACCTGGTTTAGGTTCCAGGACTTGCATAATATGTTCATTCTTGGCTATTCTTGGTGCCCCCAGAAGGGCACATGTAACACCTTTGCTGCACGAGCTGCACTGGGTGCCAGTCTGCTTCCGGGTCCAATGCAAGGTGTTGGTTACCAGCTTTAAAGCTCTGCATGGCAAGGGGCCAGGCTACCTGAGGGACTGTCTCCTCCCCATCGCATCGGCCCGTCCCACCCGGTCATGCAGAGAGGGCATGCTGCAGACCCCGTCTGCAAGGGAATTCCATCTGGCGGGGTCCAGGAAGAGGGCCTTCTCTGCAGTGGCTCCTGCCCTCTGGAACATCTTGCCCCCGGGGGTGAGGCAGGCCCCCTCGCTCCTGGCCTTCCAGAAGGTTCTGCTGTCTCGCTTGGGGCGGGAAGGTGGGCAGCCGTTCTTGGGGGTGGCTAGCGCCTTAGAGCCCCTCCCACCGGATTGGTATCTTTATAGCCTCTTGGATTTTATACTTACTTATATTGCATTTTATATTTGTAACTTGTTTTTATTTTTATGGGATTTTAACATTTACTGTTATTGTATTAATTTTATTGTAATCCACCCAGAGTCCCTCTTTTGGGGGAGATGGACGGTAACAAAATTTGAATAATAAATAAATAAATAAATCCAGCAAGCTGGGTTTGTGCAACACACTGAGCCAGTGAAAAACCTGACCCATCATCTTGTGGCAGTGAGTCCCATAAGTCATTAAATATGTACTCAGTGAAGAACTTCCTTCCTTCCTTCCTTCCTTCCTTCCTTCCTTCCTTCCTTCCTTCCTTCCTTCCTTCCTTCCTTCCTTCCTTCCTCCCTCCCTCCCTCCCTCCCTCCCTCCCTCCCTCCTTCCTTCCTTTTTTGGGTTTATCCTGAATTATTTTCTCATCATTGGTTTTTCTGGATGATTTGGAGTTTCCAGGCACCTTGAGTCTCTCAGGAAAAGCACACGCGCGCACACACACACACACACAGACACAAACACATAAGACAGGCACACCCTCACACTATTTACGCCATCTAAAAACCTCTTCCCCTTCATTCCTCTCCTTTTGCAAACTCCGGTGCCCACAACGTTTGTGGATTTAGAAAAGCCTGCTTATGGAAACAAGCAGTGCCCCAGATACAACTGCAGAGACATACAGGATTCCTCAACTGGTGAGGAAATGTTTTTCCCAGGATATGGTCAGTCACCTGGGAGGACCAGAAGGAAAACAGAAGAAGCCACAGAGCTGGCTGGTGGGAAGAGAAGCCCCGGAGGCATTTGGCCATGGGTGTTCCATTCCGGACAAAGTCTCAGGGGTCGTGGGTGTAAATGCCTTTAGGATGGCTTTCTGGGCCTTTTGCCCTGGATATTGGCCTCTGGGGGAGGGTCAAGGAATGGATGAAGGGTGCATCGCAATGTTGTGATGCAAATCGGGTGATGTGCATACTTCTGTGATGCCGCCACCCACATTCAAAGAGCGAGGTTTGCATAAGGACATCTGAACTGGTTCCCCATCTGAAGGGATAGGAAGTACAGGCAGTCCTCATTTAGCGACTGACTCATTTAGTGACCATTCACAGTTACAACAGTGATGAAAAATAACTTTGTGATCAGTCCTCACATTTATGACCTTTGCAGGTCTGTAAAGTAAAGGAAAGCATTAGCAAGACCATAAGCACAGTCACAGTTTCACTTAATGACCACTTCGCTTATTGACCGAGTTGCTGGTCCCAATTGTGGTCGCTAAATGAGGAGTACCTGTATGGGGGCTACCTCTGAGAAGTCCTGCTTTCTGGCTGACACCCCAGGGACCTCTCCTGAGCATGGGATGCTCAGCAGACTCTCCATGGCTGTTCAGACAAACGAGCAGAGCCCCATTTGATGAGGCGGTTTCTGATTAGGCTGACCATACGTCCTGTTTTGAATGGGATGTCCTGTTTTTTTAATATTTCAAGACCATCCCATCATTTTAATATAAATGTCCATTTTGTCCCGTTTTCTTAAGAACCTTACTTAAAAATTTGAAAGTTCCCGTGAACCTGTCAGAAGGCAGTCTGACTTTGAGGGGGAGGAGGGGGAGCTCAGCAGAAATGGCAGGGAAAAAGGTGCAGAGCTCAACCCGGTGGGAAACCTAAAAAGAAAAAAACAGGATCGGCTGATAGGCGGTGATCAAAGGGCGAGCCGACTGGCCCCTGCCTTGGAACGGCGGGAAGAAAAGAACGTAAAAGCACAGCCAGAAGAGGAACGGCTCGTCGGGGACAACCGTTCACTCGACTCTCCAGCCCAGCCTTGCCTCTCGCAAACGAAGGAATCCGGAGATTCCCAGCCCGAGAAAAGTGGAGAAGTTCCTGCCTGCCGATCCAGCCCCTCGCCCAGCCCTGCCCTGTTTTGCCATCCCAATGTCCCGTTTTTAACCCCATCCCATTTTGCCATCCCAATGTCCCCTTTTTGTCTCAAGGAAATACGGTCAGCCTATTTCTGATGTACCTCAGGCTGGTGCCATCTGGGGCCAACCCTTTCCTCTCATGGCTTGGATGAAATGTGTAGTTGGCACAGGAGCCATCAAAGCCCTTGTTTCAGAACAAGGCATTTCTGAACTGTCCTTCTCCATAGTGAGACCTGGGATTCTTCACAGGGCAGAGCTGGAAGACACTCTTCCGTCATCAGTGAAAGATTGGCCTCAGTAAAAGAACATCAGAAAGTCTCCACCTTTCAGTTATCACCACAAATTATTCAGTTATATAATTGGAAAATTATTCAGTTGCTGAAATTCTCCTAACCCAACATTTTTCTTCTCAAGAACTCTTGCTCAGGAGAACTCTGTGGGGATCTTCCTTGGACAGAACCACCTTCAGTTTTCGGCAGCTGACAACACAACGCACGCTTCGTCATTTTGGCATCATCATAGTTTGGACCAGACACCCAAGATCTTAGACAGCCAGGGAAAAACAGGCCAGGCTAGCCTCAGTCTGGAAGATTCTTCCTCACAGTCCAGGAATCCAACACAACTATCTTGATTTTATGCCAGACTGATCCTGGCAGCCTTGATTTCCCATGAAAATAGCAGGTGATGCAAAGGTGAGGTTAGATGAGTGTCTCTGGTCGCAGACATGCCTAAGCAGGTCAGCTAAAGCCTCAGCGGGCATCTTTGCATAAGATCCAAACCTGGTTTGGGTTAACCTTGATTCGTTTTTTCCCATCCCATCCCAGCTCATTCACTCATTAACTCATTGACAGGTGCAGCCTATTGCACAGACCTAGAGCACTGGTTCATTCAGCAACCAGGTTAAGTGGGCTGCGTGGGTGTTCACGTGCTTATGCCTCCCCCTTTAAGTCTGTGGGTTTCTTCATTGCATTCACAGGGACACTCCTTTATTTTCTTCCTCCGTAACATTTAGATCTCACGTGTTTATTAGACCACCGAAAGGTGGGCTTAAAGCCAGATTTGCATGCCCAGGTTTTACCTATGATCCGCCTCCCTCTGGCTTCAGCATGCCAGCCCCTAAGCCTGGGTGGATGCCTGTGACACTGGTCCAATGGTCTTCTGGAAGCCTGCTGGAGACGTGAGGCCTAAACGGCGTCAGCAGCTTCCCGAAAAGCTGGGCAGGTGTTTAGACCGTCCCCTGTGGCATCAGCGACATCGTGCCTGAATTGTGGAAGTGGTTCCCTGTGGATCTGTCACGGCCGTCTCCGGCATCAACTTGGTGTGGCTTTCCAGTGAGGATGCGGCTTGAAGCAGGAAAAGCAGCTTTTCAGCCACCATGGGAGGAAGTAGGCCAGGCAACCAGCACCCAAGTTCTGCTTCCTTCCTTACCTCTTCTGCCCCCATGGCTTGGCAGGAGGACGGGAGAGGTGCCAAATGTGAACGAGGAACTATTGGCAGTCTAGAAGGTGCCGAAAAGGAGTTCACAGCTGACCTTGGGGAGGATGGGTCAAGGAGGTTGCACGCTCCAGAGGCTGAAGGAGGCGGGAGGAAGAAACTCGAAATATCTCCACGTTGATTTTAGCACAAGAGGAAACCTGGACAGGCTTTCAAGATTGATGTCAGCCCTTCAAGGTAGGCCAGGTCAACCAAGAGATGCCGCAGGGATTCCAGGAATGTTGCATTACTGCCGTAGGGTATAATAACAAAGCATTAAAGCCCTGCGCAAGTTTCTGTCCCATCTTATACTTCTGAGGAAAGTTGCTTCGTTGCTGGGCACCTCCAGACCGGGGAAGCAGGACCCAGGACTGGCGTCATCTAGCCCATATTTTACCATTCCGTTTTGAGGGTATCTTGGGATGCTTTGTAAAAAGCTGTCGGTTCTTTGCCGGGTCTGAGACGGTGCCTGTCTAGATATGAGTGACATCATGTGAAATAATGCAAAGTGTTGTTTCAGCAAGAGCATCCTCCGCTTCCCACAGAGGTTGGGGAGGCTGTTCTAACAAGACAGGATCAAAGCAAGGTTGAGTTCTGTTCACCTTTTGGGAGCCTTCTCATTCTCAGGAAGACTCCCAGCTGGGATGTCTCCCCACCACTTCCTATCCCACCTTGCCCGTAGCGTTTTCCCTGTTCCGTTCCATGGGCATGAGTCTTCTCTCCCACACGTGAGCCCTTGATGTCACTGTCAGGTAGCTCACCCAAAAGGCACCCAACGAACAAGGGCTGATGCTTGGTATTTCTGCTTCTCAGACTTGCCTTTGTAGCCCCTCAGCAGGTCAACCTTACCCAAGCAAGGCTTCCAGGGACCAAGCCAAGAGCGGGGGAGACAGGACCCTCTGCCCAAGGACAGCAAACCCCACCAGGTACTTCCAAGGGGGGAGGGGGAGGAACTGGGAGCCTTGCCCCAGGATCTGAGCTGGCCAGGATGGGACAGAGTTTTTCCTGGCTTCCTCATCTGGTTGGCGGGTTTGGGCCACCTTTATTCTCCATTGTGAAGTGTGGGGTTCTCCACCATAGGCAACCCACCTCCACTTAAGATGGAAAGAGGTTCACTTAAGCTAGTGTTGCCTTCCTCCAGGGGCCAACTAGACATCCAGGGGAAACCGATCAGCAGAGTAGGGTTCGACCTCACCCCTTGCTTGTGTCCCCTGGATCCAGCTCTGAAGGTGGCAGCAACTGCATGATGTAGGAACCACTGACTCACCAGAGTTCAGCTTAAGGCCCTCCAACGTGGTGCCATGAGTTTCTGCTGAGGGACCAGATCCCATGGGTTCTTTGCCCCCTATTTTGTGGGGAGTGGGGGAGAAATGGCTGGTTAAAGGGCGAGATGGGTGCAGGGCATCCATAGCGGTCAAAGAAGTCAACATGGCAGCTGCAGCTGTGCAGTTGAAGCCCTGCCTTCCTTTGACCTACCATGCACCTAAATCTTGACTGCCATCTTGATTTTTTTTTTACACCCACCCTTGGGAGTGGCCATGGATGGGTATTTTAGCCTTTTGCAAGATTTCAGTCCTTATTCCCCACAAACATCCCAAAATCAGGATAATTTTTATGTTATTTATGTTATTTATTTCTTTATTAGTCGTATTTTTCCACCGCCCATCTTGAAAACGACTCTGGGCGGTTTACAAACAAATTAAAACAGTAAGTATTAAATATCAATTAAAAAGATACATTATAAAAATATAAAAATATAATTTTATATTATAGAAAGATACATTATAAATATATAAATATATAATTTTTCCCCTTTAGGGCAGGGTTTCTCAACCATGGAGCCCTCAGGTTTCACGAAAAGTGACTAGGGGTTCCCTGGGAGATCACTATTTATTTAAATAATTATTTCAAATTCAGGCAAGTTCACATTAAAGAGGTCAGTTTCATTCTTTATTTTGCACTGAAGAACACTCTTAATACATATAGACAGGCCTACACATAAAACGGATGTAATAATTTTGTGACTTCCGGCCTATATTTGAGCCTGAATGTGCAGGGGTTCCCCAAGGCCTGAAAAATATTTCAAGGGTTCCTCCAGGGTCAAAAGGTTGAGAAAGGCTTCCTTAGGGGATTTAACAGTATAACTCCCCACCAAAATTGTCCAGCGCAATAAAATAAGGTGCTAAAGAGCTTTGTCCCCATCCCTTCTGTTCATGTCATGATGCCCCTGGTTATACCCTTGCAGGCCTTGAAGGCCAAATGAATTTCCTTTTTCAAGTGTCTGCATAGACATATTGCTTTCACTGCATTGGCAGCAATTTGGAAATGGTTTGCCACTGCCTTCTTCCCTGTTGCTTTTTCAGTTTCCTGCAGGAAAGCCCTGGGATTTCCCTGTGGTCTCCCATCCAAGCACTAATCAACTCTGACCCTGCTTAGCTTCACTTTCTCAAGTTATATTCAAGTCACTGGCATCAGTGCAGAACTGGTTTTCCATTGCCTCCTTCCTGGACAGTGTTCCAATGGCCCAGTTTAACCCACCAACCTGACATTTCCTAGTGGTCTCCCATCCACGTACTAACCAACTCCAACCATCTTTAACTTTTGGGGGGTTAGTCAGGTCGAACCAGGAAACTATTAGGCATTATTTAGAAAGCCAGCTGCTAGCCTGTTGTGGATGAAATAATGCGTATGCGATAAAAAATGAAGACTCCCTCAAGTTGAGCTGGACTTCACTGGCACATCAATGTAGTTTCTTAGCAATACAAAAATTATTTCCCTTGGTTTCCTTCTAGGGGCATCTTTGACCTCCTAGTCTAGTCTACAGTGCGGAGGTTTCTGGTGGTCTCCCATCCAAGTTTGGATCCTGATGCGCTTTTTGCAATCGGCCGATTTTTGCAATCGGCCAATTCAGTGGTCGAGTGGGAGTTTCTAAGTGATGCACTATAAATGAGGGCAAATTGAGCAGCAGAATCTGTGGCCGCAGTGCTGCATCTCCCTCCCTTGAGCCCGTTCCTGGGGGGAGAGAGGTGCAAGGAATTTGACCCCTTTCACCACTGACCTCCGCGATCAGAATGTGGAAAATGACCGCATGGCTGGGAGAAAATGCAAGGCGGTTAATTGAGGCAGCATTCTGTGTGTCAGGAATGAAAAGGGCTGAGCCCCCTGCCCCTTTTCAAGGGTGTGAGTGTGCAAAACCCAATCCCATCAACCGGCTTCCTTCTTGCTGGAGGACTTGGCCCAGAATGAAAGCTGCAAAAAAGGTGTTTTGGAGGACAGACGGCGTGGCCAGCCCCAAAACGTGGCAGAGCCACGCTCCCAAGGGTGCTGTACACTCAGACATGCGCCTGCAGAACTTTGAATGGCCTTGGCCAGATCCTCCCAGTGTAAACTCTCTGTTGCTCCCAAGTGTAAATTTGTTATTTACAGCTAGGAAGGCAGGGGCTGGCAGCGTCAGAAGAGCAGAACCTCCCCCGGGGGGGAAAAAATCTGTTCAGCAGGAGCAGTGCAACAAAATTCCACTCATGCAGAGAAAATTCCCCACCCCTCAACTCTGCAGGCGCAGCAAAGGAGCTGGTGACCGGAGGCATCCCTGGTCTCTTTTGACCCCATCTGTCCCCTGGGTTGCTGCGGTGTCCCATCAGGGGAACAGTTAATCCCTGGATTCTGCAGCCGGGGTCCTCGTCTCCCAAGGAAGGGGCCACCCAAAACTTTCCCCGGGAAAGGCAACCGAGGATCAATGAGGGGGGTAATTCCAGGACAGCTGTCTGCCCTGTCACATTTTCAGAGGCTGAAGGGTGGCGTCACCCTGACGGGCACAAGGAGAAAACACCTCCCTTGCTCAACCTCCTGGCTTCTCTGGAGCCTTGACCAGATCTTCAAAGGTTGGGGTTATTCGGAGGAACCCCCCCCTTTATTTATAACGCTCCAGATTCCAGAGCCCAGGGGGGTCCAGGCAAGAAATTTGGCCCCCTGATTCTGTCACTGCAGCTGAAGGATGGGATGGCAGCTGGACATTTATTTCCAGCCAGGGCACTGATGACAGATGGAGGCTTCCAAGCCAAAGGTTCCCAGGGCATCCAGAAATGGGGGTCTAGAAATTTCAGTACAAGGGTTAAGGGTCCTTTGGAGCAGTTTGTTTTCTTTCTGGAATAGCTCCAAGCCAGCTTGTCATCGCATGGGTGCAAAAGACAAATCCATCATCCCTGTTCAATGCAAAATCGTGTTAATAAATTAAATTTAAAAATTGGCATTGCACCCCCCACAAGTACAGCTATGCAATGTCGTTTTAACCAATTTTAAGGACAGAATGGTTGCATTCACCTAATCCACTTAGGCCTGGTTGAGATGCTGGCTGGGGAATTCTGGGAGTTGAAGTCCATGCCGTGGTTGAAAAACACTGAATTAACCTGTTTTCTGTTTGCCCAATACCTTGTACCCTAGGCTGACCCAACAGACTGTATGGGTGTGCAACACCCCCCAAATTCACAAGCTTCAAACTAACCCAGATTAGTGTGTTGGACAAATGCATCTGTTGGTCTGCAAAACCTGTTGGAGCGTGCAGTGCAAATCCAGCCTTTCACTAGAGTCATTTAAAATAGAATTGAGTCATTTGGGTTCCAAGCGTTGTGGGAACTGAGCCGTTTCTTGGCCCATGGAGTGAACCAGGCGTCATACAATGTTCCTCATTTGGGCTTAGAAGGTTGCGCGTTTTGCTATCCCAAATTTAGGATATAGCGTAAACCCAGCCACAGGGGTCTCCTCAAGAAGGGGAGTCAACGTTGGCAAGATGGTGTGTCATTTTGAGATGGGTGGTATAAAAATACAATAAATAAATAAAATAAATAAATGGTGTGTGCAGCCTCATTAAGGAAGCCCCACGTCTTCCCCCCCCCCCCGCTTTTATTGCAATGTTATAAATCTGGATGCATTGTATTATTTCAATGCAGATTTCAATGCAATCATATTTATGCAATGTGATGAAAAATTATGAACGTTCTATTGTTTAGAGAGCTTAAAGTAAGAAGGAGAAGAAAAAAGTAAAAACTATATCAGTGTTAATAGCGCTTTAGGATGTCAGATTGCATGCATAAAATTATTTAACTTTTCATCCAAAATTGAGTGTAACATTAAAAAAGAGAATTTCATATCAAAGTAGTAGTTACGTAACCATCGTTTCGGTCTGAAACTAATTATTTAATATTAAGATCTCCATTGTATTATGACTTTGTGTGTGTGTGTCTGTGTGTGTGTGTATATGTTGATAAAAAGAAATTAAAAATAAACGAAATAAATGTAACAAAAGATAAAATACCTGAAAAATAGAAAAAAAGAGAGTTTACAAATTAGCAAATGTATGAAAAGGGAGGAAACAGAAATCAGCAGATTATTATTACCATTATTATTATTATTATTATTATTACAACATGAAACCACAGCTGCCAGTGTGTGCCAGTTACCACCGGGACCACCATGGCTGGTTTACACCATAATCTTTCAACTTTGATTTTCAGATCTTGATACTTTGTGACCTTCCTGAATTCTTTGTCTTCTATTTTACTGTCCCCTGGTTTTGCCACATTAATTATCCACACTTTCTTCCTTTCAACCACGGTTAAATCTGGTGTGCTATGCGCCAAGACTTGATCACTTTGTATTCGGAAATCCCACACTATTTTAATCTGCTCATTTTTCACTCCTTTTTCAACTATAATTGAAAATGGATGTTCCCGCCAATTTTTCGTTACTGGAACATGATACTTTTTACAGAAGTTCCAGTGAATCATTTGGACGACTGTGTTATATCGTTTTCTATAATCAGTTTCTACAGTCTTCTTGCACGAGCTGAGTATAGGATCGACTGTTTCTTCTGCTTCTTTGCACAATCTGCATTTTGAATCATTTGATGATTTTTCAATTATTTATTATTTTCATAATTATAATTGAAAATATTTTCTACTATTATTACTCTCTCTTTTCTATTTTTCAAGTATTTCAACTTTTGACGCCCCACCTCTTTCGTATGGATGCACAAAAGGAGTGGGGCTCCCATGGCCACCCAGCATCTGGCATTAAATAGCCTCTCCTGCCCCACCCGGTCCCAACATCTAGGCATCACCAGGGATCACTGACATGGGAGCCCACTCACCCCATGGCAGCGTCTCAGTGGAGGACTAGATGGCCAACATGCCAGGAAACAGAGATGGCTCAGCCGCCATCCAGAAGTGCCTTTTCTAGCCCGGCTCAGGACTTTGGTTCAAGGAAGATCTGAAATGAGGAAACGGGTGTGGGTAGGATGGGGAGGTGTCTCTTAACTTTCTCTCTGTGGGCCTGAAAGCAAAAATATGCAATTCTCTCCCTCTATTTCCAGGAGGAAGTGATGAGCTCTGAAAATAGCTTACATTCAAACCAAAACAGGGGAGGTGAATTGTCCTTGCTAATTTTGTAAGGCAATATGCAAACTCCACGTCCGTTTCAAAGTGATCTTGGGGGCTTTTTAAAATTCTGGACTTCTGCTACGTTCAAATGCTTCTAGCTGCTTTAAATGGGAGGAGATGGCAGGTGGGCCTTCTTTTTTTTTTTCCTAGGATGCGAAATGCCAGATGGGGCAAAACAGATGGACTAATTTTGCAATTAGACCCGATAGATAGAGATTAGAGCAGTGTTTTTCAACCTCAGCAAGTTTAAGATGTGCGGACTTCAACTCCCAAAATTCTGGGAGTTGAAGTCCACACATCTTAAACTTGCTGAGGTTGAAAAGCACTGGATTAGAGACTATTCACTATTCAAGTTGGAGTTGCATTCACATGATGCTTCCCCGGGGTCAAGTGAAGACTTAGCAAATGCATTCATGCAAGCCCACTACCTTGGTTGGGGTCAACCTTGGTTTGCTTTCAGAGGGGGCTTAGTGCATTAGTGAACCTGGCGAGCCTGGCCCCTTTGCTCAGCATCCAGTGTTTGGTGCAGACCCAGAAAACAGCTCATTTGGTAACCATCTTATGCATGTTGTGTGAATGCGACCCTCAAGCCGTTTTTCCGAGCTACAAAGGGGAGCAACTAATGCCCAGCAGTTCCTGAAATCATCCAGAACTGCTGCTGAACAAAAGTCATTTTTTGCGTACTTTCTGAAACATTATTGTGAACCAAATCATCTGATTTAAAAATAGCATTAGAAGTTTCACTGGGGGGTGGGATTTCTTTGTTGTTCAAAAGCATTTTTTTTTTAAAACAAGCATACAGAAAAGGCCCCTTGCTTATATCTGTATGGAAGGAAAACTGATAACTGGATATCATACTCTCTATTTAAATTAATGCATTGAATATCATACTGTATTGGCATTTAAATTAATGCATACCTTAGCACAAACACCATCTTTGAAGAACAGGGGAAAATATGTCTTTAAATTGTTTCTTGCCCATTGTGGCTTTCATAATGCTCAGCTTAAAGTTAATCATTTCAAAATCTGTGACCCAAATTAAAGTCCATTACATTATATTCTTAATCCATCAGTCTAAATTATGAATGATTAAACACTGCAGCCCTGCCTTCCCTTCTCCCTGCAACATGAAAGAGTCGCCAGGCTGACCAGCTTCAAAGGCATAGGAGTAGACACAGATCTGCTGGCAACTCAATTTTACTTCCAATTTCACAGCTTCCCCAGGAGCTGGCTGGCTTTCCTGCTTTTCCAGATATAACAGAATCTCACAGTCAGGAGAAAGAGGGTGGGGGAAAAAATTCTATTGGTTTATTAATGTCCTGAGTGAGACCCCCTCTTTCTGTCATCAATATCTCACTCAACGAGGCTTTAGTTTGTAGGGGGGAAAAAACAAGATACATAAAATGAACCAAGAATGGGCAATGCACCCCTTGTGTGATGTTCTCTTCTTTTTTACGATGGCTTAAATGAAATTTCTTAAATGATCGTTGGTTTTTTCCGACGCTTTTTAAATGGTAGATTCAATGTTTTGCTCTATTTTTTTATTGCTGCCCAGTGTTGTTAATAGATAAGTTTGGAAAATAAATAAAGTACAAACCTAAAGAAAACTTTGGGGCCCTCGCCCTGGACGGTGAAAAGGAAAGTTTTCTCCTGAAACTAAATTGCAGTGCAAAACTGTCGTCCTCGCCTCCTCCCCGCCCGCCCCATCTTCTTTCGGGAGACTTATTATGAGCCCCCTCCCGAGACAGCTCGCTTTGCATGTCAGTTACACTATTTCTGGATCTATTTATTTTTATTGTCTTCCGGTGACCCAAACCCTGTTGTCACTTTTTGGCTTGTGCCTTTCTACTTCCTCTCACTTTCTGGCCTCCCCCGAGCAGCAGCTGCCTCGGTGTCTTTGCAGAAACCCTCGGGGGCTGGTTTTCCAGTCCAAGGTCTAGGCAGAGGTTTGTGTGTGTGTGTGTGTGTGTGTGTGTGTAGCGTAATAAATGGAGCTAGGAGGCATTCTCAGGAGATTAGAAGAAGGATGGCGATGGGGAAGAAGACACTGTACAAGGAAAGCTGGGTTACTCTTTGATAGCCCCAAATTAGGAGTCTGGTAGGACCTTTTCTAACTATCAAATGTTCTTCAAAGGCAAGCGTCCATGAAGATCCCAAACTAGGAGGAACCTGGAGACTAACACATTGTATTCCGAGGCCGAAGTTTTCGTGAGCTGCAGTTCAGGATGGATTTCCCTCCATCCAGCTGAATTGGGGGCTTCTCACGATAGGAGGAGAGCGGTGTTAGTCTCCAGCCGTCAAAAATCTTTTTCGGTGAATAAATTTGATTCGAAGGCAGATGCTTTCATTGCATCTGAGGAAGTGAGCCGTTCCTCACAAGAGCTTCTGAATCAAATGTCTCGAGCCGAAAAGGTGCTCCAGACTCCTGATTAATTGGGAAGAAGGTGATTCTGACCCACGGCTCTCCTTTAGACGTTGAAGGAGGAAAGCCATGTTAGTCTGTGGCAGCCAAAAATCCAAAGGAGTCTGGGAGCACCATTCTCCAAGCTTGGGATAAATTTGGTGAGCTGGAAATGGTGCTCCCAGGTGCCTTCAGATTTTCTACCTCTACTTCAGGACTCAGAAAAGGTCTCCTCAAGCAGCAAGCTTAAACAGGTTGCTTCTGTAAGCATCTTTTGCTGGATCTATGGAAAACATACCAGGTCCTCTGGCCAGATCTGATTTAGGGAGCCCAGAATGCTCAGCACGTGACTTGGAAGCAGGTCCATGAAAGGCCCGGCTCATCTGGTGAGTCAAAGAAGGGCCACAAATGGGGCTGTAACTCAGAACTAGAGTGGTCAAGGCCTAGGCTCAGCAGCAGGGCTGGGTCAGCCAGACCCAAGGTCCAAAAAGTCTGCATCAGGCTTTTTGGAATAAATATAATGTAGACCGACCCCCACCCCCCAGAGGTCCACCTTGGTGACATCCATGCTGTTTTCTTAGCAGTAAGAAAGGGATTTGCTGCTGCCCTTCCATGAGGTCTGTTTGACTTCCCAATTTAGCCTCTGATTTCCTGGTTGTCTCCCATCCAAATGCTTACCCAGGCCGAGCCTGCTTAGTGTGCTGAGGTTGGCTCACTGCTGCCCTCTGCTGGGAACTGTTGGGTGTTACACCTCCCTGAATCCCTGGCTGTTGAATCTGGTTTGCTCCAAAGCACTGGAAAGGCCCCGATTGCCAACCAAGGTTGCAAAAAAACCCAAAAAAAACCCCGAGGTTGCTCCATCCAAAAGAAGTAAGAGATGGAGGAGACCTAGAAAGATACAAGAGATGGCAACAGAGAGCTTCAGGATGCTGAAATACTGCTTGGGGAGGACAACCGTGTTTGGGTGTTTTAATTTTAAGAAATGGGAGCTGCATTCACACAACATGTTGAACCAAGTGCCGGAATTAACCCATTTTCTACAGTTCCCCAGAACGCTTAGCTAAGCAAATGGTTCGAGTTCCCATTATGCCTTGAGCCACTTCCCACAAAGCAAGCCAATATAAAACATTAACCTGGCTTAATTTGTTCACACGCAGCTGTGACCTGGTTAAGGGTATTGGGTGAAGCCTGCCTGCCAGTCTCGATTCGGTTACAGACTTGGAGGCTCTCAGAAGGAACCGGAATAGAAGATCACCCCTTTCCCTTCTGGGCTTCCGCAAAATGTCCCCCTTTCTCTCTGGGGCAGGCAAAGGCTGGACTGAATTTATTGATTTATATGCAAGATTGGTAAACCTGCCATCGACACTTGGGGCGGTGCACCACAAAGGCATCAAAGCAGCAATGTTTTATTATTCGTTCGTTTGTGGATAGAAGTCATAAGGCCGCTCATCTAAGCCTAGTGAGTCTGGGGGACTAACACAGTGTAAAATATAAATAGAGCAAAATAAAATAAAACAATTCAATGCTATATAACTGAACCTTCAGCAAAGAATCGTTACCTTGTCGTGGTGCTGGAGCTTGAGCACCTCAATGATGCCATGAGCTAAACCGTGAAGGGCCACCCAAGAGGGGAAGGTCATGACAGAGAGGTCAGACTAAATGCGATCCCTGGGGAAGGTAATGGCAACCCACCCCAGTATTCTTGCCGTGAAAACTCAATGGATCAGCACAACCAGAGATATGTCGGTATACCATCGGAAGGTGAGACCCCCAGGTCGGAAGATGGTCAAAATGCTACTGGGGAGGAACAGAGGATGAGCTCAACTAGCCCCAGACGTGATGACGCAGCTAGCTCAAAGCCGAAAGGACGGCTAGCGGCCGACGGTGCTGGTGGTGAACGGCGAATCCGATGTTCTAAGGATCAACACACCACTGGAACCTGGAATGTAAGATCTATGAGCCAGGGCGAATTGGATGTGGTTCTTGGTGAGATGTCAAGGTTAAAGATAGACATTTTGGGCGTCAGTGAACTGAAATGAACTGGAATGGGCCACTTCACATCAAATGACCACCAGATCTACTACTGTGGACAAGAGGACCACAGAAGAAATGGAGTAGCCTTCATAATTAATAGTAAAGTGGCTAAAGCAGCGCTTGGATACAATCCAAAAAACGACAGAATGATCTCAATTCGAATTCAGGGCAAACCATCCAACATCACAGTGATCCGAATATACGCCCCAACCACAGATGCTGAAGAAGCTGAAGTAGAGCAGTTCTATGAGGATCTGCAGCACCTGCTGGACAACACGCCTAAAGGAGATGTTATTTTCATCACGGGAGACTGGAATGCTAAGGTGGGCAGTCAAAGGACACCTGGAATTACAGGTAAGCATGGCCTGGGAGAACAAAACGAAGCAGGACATAGGCTGATAGAATTTTGCCAAGACAATTCACTCTGCATAACAAACACTCTCTTCCAACAACCTAAGAGACGGCTTTATACATGGACTTCACCAGATGGACAACACCGAAATCAGATTGACTACATCCTTTGCAGCCAAAGGCGGCGGACATGTGTACAGTCGGTAAAAACAAGACCTGGCGCTGACTGTAGTTCAGATCACAAACTTCTCCTTGAACAATTTAGGATCAGACTAAAGAGATTAGGGAAGACCCACAGATCAGCTAGATATGAGCTCACTAATATTCCTAAGGAATATGCAGTGGAGGTGAAGAATAGATTTAAGGGACTGGACTTAGTAGATAGGGTCCCGGAAGAACTCTGGACAGAAGTTGGCAGCATTGTTCAGGAGGCGGCAACAAAATATATCCCAAAGAAAGAGAAAACCAAGAAGGCAAAATGGCTGTCTGCTGAGACACTAGAAGTAGCCCAAGAAAGAAGGAAAGCAAAAGGCAACAGTGATAGGGGGAGATATGCCCAATTAAATGCAAAATTCCAGAGGTTAGCCAGAAGAGATAAGGAATTATTTTTAAACAAGCAATGCACGGAAGTGGAAGAAGACAATAGAATAGGCAGGACAAGAGACCTCTTCCAGAAATTAGAACCATCGGAGGTAAATTCCAGGCCAAAATGGGTATGATCAAAAACAAAGATGGCAAGGACCTAACAGAAGAAGAAGAGATCAAGAAAAGGTGGCAAGAATATACAGAAGACCTGTATAGGAAGGATAACAATATCGGGGATAGCTTTGACGGTGTGGTCAGTGAGCTAGAGCCAGACATCCTGAAGAGTGAGGTTGAGTGGGCCTTAAGAAGCATTGCTAATAACAAGGCAGCAGGAGACGATGGCATCCCAGCTGAACTGTTCAAAATCTTGCAAGATGATGCTGTCAAGGTAATGCATGCTATATGCCAGCAAATTTGGAAAACACAGGAATGGCCATCAGATTGGAAAAAATCAACTTATATCCCCATGCCAAAAAAGGGAAATACTAAAGAATGTTCAAACTATCGAACAGTGGCACTCATTTCACATGCCAGTAAGGTAATGCTCAAGATCCTGCAAGGTAGACTTCAGCAGTTCATGGAGCGAGAATTGCCAGATGTACAGGCTGGGTTTAGAAAAGGCAGAGGAACTCGGGACCAAATTGCCAATATCCGCTGGATAATGGAAAAAGCCAGGGAGTTTCAGAAAAACATCTATTTCTGTTTTCTTGACTATTCTAAAGCCTTTGACTGTGTGGACCATAACAAATTGTGGCAAGTTCTTCGTGGTATGGGGATACCAAGTCATCTTGTCTGCCTCCTGAAGAATCTGTATAATGACCAAGTAGCAACAGTAAGAACAGACCACGGAACAACGGATTGGTTTAAGATTGGGAAAGGAGTACGGCAGGGCTGTCTACTCTCACCCTACCTATTCAACTTGTACGCAGAACACATCATGCGACATGCTGGGCTTGAGGAATCCAGGGCTGGAGTTAAAATCGCTGGAGGAAACATTAACAGTCTCAGATATGCAGATGATACCACTTTGATGGCTGAAAGCAAAGAGGAACTGAGGAGCCTTATGATGAAGGTGAAAGAAGAAAGTGCAAAAGCTGGCTTGCAGCTAAACCTCAAAAAAACCAAGATTATGGCAACCAGCTTGATTGATAACTGGCAAATAGAGGGAGAAAACGTAGAGGCAGTGAAAGACTTTGTATTTCTAGGTGCAAAGATTACTGCAGATGCTGACTGCAGCCAGGAAATCAGAAGACGCTTAATCCTTGGGAGAAGAGCAATGACCAATCTCGATAAAATAGTTAAGAGCAGAGACATCACACTGACGACAAAGGCCCGCATAGTCAAAGCAATGGTGTTCCCCGTAGTAACATATGGCTGCGAGAGCTGGACCATAAGGAAGGCTGAGCGAAGGAAGATTGATGCTTTTGAACTGTGGTGTTGGAGGAAAATCCTGAGAGTGCCTTGGACTGCAAGAAGATCCAACCAGTCCATCCTCCAGGAAATAAAGCCAGACTGCTTGCTTGAGGGAATGATATTAAAGGCAAAACTGAAATACTTTGGCTACATAATGAGAAGACAGGACACCCTGGAGAAGATGCTGATGCTGGGGAGAGTGGAGGGCAACAGGGAGAGGGGCCGACCGAGGGCAAGGTGGATGGATGACATTCTAGAGGTGATGGACTCGTCCCTGGGGGAGCCGGGGGTGTTGACGACCGACAGGAAGCTCTGGTGTGGGCTGGTCCGTGAAGCCACGAAGAGTCGGAAGCGACTGAACGAACGAACAACAACAACATAACTGAGTGCAACCGAGGCTCCAGGTGAAACCCTCCCATACAACATACATGTGGTACCAGCCTGCTCCAATGCTTGGGTGAACAGCCAGGCTTTTGTGACCACCCAGAAGGCTAACAGGATGGGGACCATCTGAATCTCTGTGGGGGGGGGGCTCTTCCATAGGGCAGGGACCCCAAGAGAGAGGGCAGGCCCTCCTGGGTCCCACGAGGTGGCAGCTGTTTCACAGGGGGGACCAGAAGTGTGCGCCCTCTCTCAGACCTTGTGGGAAGGAAAGATGTACTGTAGTTGTGCAGATAACTCAGCCTTGTGTCGTGAAGGCCTCGATTGGTGGCAACCAGCGCCTTGAATTGCACTCGGAAGCCAACGGGGAGCAAAACAGTGGTGTTACAAGGGCATCTGTGGCTCACCCATAGCTATCCACCCTGCTGCATTCTGGACCAACTGCAGCTTCTGGCTAGTCTTCAAGGGCAGTCCCACGTAGAGCGCATTGCAATAGCCCAAGCAGGAGGTGACCAAGGCATGAAGGATGAGAAGCAGAGCCTCCTGATCCAGAAGTGGGTGCAATCAGTCCTTGAGATGGATGTGTCTAAAAGCCTTCTTGGCCACAGCTGCCACCTGCTCCTCAGTCAAAGCCATGGATCAGAGAGGACCCCCAAACTGCTCATCAACTCCATCTGAGGGAGAGCCATTCCATCCAGAACATCTCCAGATCTTGGGGGCCTTAAAGTCCAGAGCCACCTGGCCTTGCTAGGGTTGAGTCAAAGCCTGTTCTTTCCCCATCCAGGCACCCACAGCCTTTGGATGTTGGGAAAGGACCTTGAGGGCAACACTTGGACAACCTAGGAACACCAAAGCCCCCAAGGAGATCCCAGGTAAAACCAATGGTAACAGTAGTACCCATAAACCTTCATAATGATGGGGAACAGTCACATCCCAGAAGCACTCCAGGAGACTTTGTCCTGTGCTAGACTTCAGAAGGCCATTCCCATGAAGGGTGGGGATGGAGGGAATCTCCCCTCCAGAGGGAGGCTGTTCTAAAGCCTAGGGGCCATGATAGAAAAACAAGGTTTCCTAGCCTCGGCCCCCCTCCCTTCCCCCAAATGGGGCTCCAGCAGCAGTTCTCCAAAAAGCCCTTCTTGGATGGGCTGGCCTTGTTTGGAGAAGGCAGTCCTGAAGGTCCCTGGGTAGGTGCCAAGCGATATGGGCTTTGCGAGTCCAATCCAGCCACTGGAATGGCCCCCAGAAGCCTTCTGGGAACCAGTGCCAAGCCTGCAAAGTAGGCATAAGATGAGCAATTAGTACTATTTAATTACACGGGCTTCTGCATTTTGGAACCACCATAGCTTCTCCAGTGAAAATGTACCAGCTGTAGTTAACCAGGTGGAAATACCCTTGCTCGTCTGGGGCTCAGCGCAGCCTCCATAAGCACCCTGTTTGTACCTCAGACTGGGGGGGCGGGTTCAAATTCTCATTTTGCGAACAACAGCACCTTTCCTGATGCAATTGGGGAGGGGGGTGCTTAGTATGTTAGTGAGATCTCAATGTAATAGAGGGATGGCTGTTGTTCACCATACTGAGCCCTGCTCATCCCATCTTTCTCTGAAAAAGAAAAAGGTGACTTTTTCTGTGTTCAGAGGACCCTTGATTGGTTGGACCTCAATATGAGCATGAGGAGGGACGTGGGGCCAATTCCTCCCTCTTAGTTCAACCTCCCATACAGGGTTGTTGTTGAGGGGGAAAATATGAGGGAACACTTAATCAGCTTCTGAAAGTCAAGATATATATATCAAATACATAAGTAAATAATAAAATTATAAGAAATGAGGTTCAGGCTACATGTCAGAAGGAACATCCTGATGGCTTGAAATGTCAGCCACTGGAACAGCTGAAGACGAGGAACATGGACATGAAAAATGCTCTAGAGCAGTGTTTCTCAACCATGGCCACTTTAAGAGGTGTGGACTTCAACTCCCATAATTCAACTCCCATGCTGACTGGGGAATTCTGGGAGTTGAAGTCCACACCTCTTAAAGTGGCCACGGTTGAGAAACACTGCCCTAAAGAACACAGGAAAAATGATTGAGCTATTTGGGGACCCAAGAATGAATGAGAATAGTGAGTCTTTGGTAAGGATCTGCTTAAAAAAAGATCTGTTTATTTCAAATATGGAGTTTAAGCATAAGTGTATTGATATATACATACATACATACATACATCTCAAAGGAAAGAATGTAAATGGAAAAGCTTGATTGATTGATTGAGGATTGACAGAATTAGTGAAGAATATAAGGGTGATGGGAAATTCTCCATGTGGGACAAAGTTGATCTTGGGAAAAAATGGACATTGCAAAGAGGAAAGTCAAATGCCTGGACAAGTCTCCCTCAACTGGGCTCCATGACTAAAAAGAAAAAAGAAAAAGAAACATCGCTCTTTGAACTTCACAGGCATGCAATGCCAGCGCTTGCCCTGGTGGGAATTTTTACTCACCGCAACTCAGCTGCCAGCCTGCTGCTTTGCTGTTGTTGTACATGTCGTAAAATGTGGATTGTGTAAGTTAAAAGTGAATTGTATTGTGAAGTTGCTGTATTTATTTTGTGATTTTTTAATGCAAGGTTTTCCTAAGACCTGAACATCATTTTAAGGGTTCTTACAGGGTAAAAGGATTGAGAAAGGCACTGAAGATGCTGCCTAGTCTGGCAGTGAAATGTCTGCAAGAAAGCCACAAGGCTCAGAGAGCACCCAGGATGCCACAGATTGAGAAAGGCTGGACGCAAGAGAAGTCGTGTTTCTCCCAAGCTATGGAAAATACATGTGCAAGGGAAAATGCCCAGGAGAGAATTGAAAGAACGTGCTACGAAGTGCCAGAGAGGTTGGTGTTGCAGTAAATGCAAAAACTTCAGGGGAATTGCTTTGTAAGTGTGCCTGGAAGACGTTTAGCAATATTCTGGTTGGAAAAAGCATTAGAGTCTCTATAAGCAATCAAAACGAAACCAAACCAAAATAGTTGGTGAAGTGAAGTGAAATAAAAATAGGAAATACGGTGTGGCTTTATGCAACAAAGGCCAGATATTTGCTTGTTAACAGATCAGAGAAATGAATGAATATAGAAAGAAAGTTTATTATACATTTGTATATTTCTAGAAGGTGCACAATGAAGTGAATAGGGTTATGCGGTATTTTAGCAAAAATTTTAGCAAAACATCAGGACTCGGATAGCACTTTTTCTAATCAACAGAATTTATCAAAAGCACACATTTTTGTTCAACGAATAAAATTGGTCAGTCAGAAAAAGTGCTACCTGTAGACACTTCCTGATTTTTGGAATTTCTTCTTAACTGTTACAGCTAATAAAAGTTATTAGCTGGAAAAGGTGCAACCAGATTACTGATCTTTGGCTACTGTAGACTAACATGGTTCTCTTCCTACAAGGTCTTCAATGGGGTATTTGAGGCGGGTGTGGAATTAAGGGTGGCTGCTGAATGCAATAATAGCAGCATATGATGGATGTAAAGCATCGGTGAGAATAAATCGGATGTTTAACAAAAAGTTCAACACTGAGCAGAGAATGAGACAAGGATGGGGGATGCCTCCTTGGTTGTTTAATGCATTGATGGATAAATGCCTAAGGAATTCTTGTAGTGATGTGCTACCTGGGGATGTGAAGTATGTGCACTTTTGTATGTATTCTTGACTGAGGACCTGAATGATTTGCAGCAATTCTTGGAAAGAATGTATGATGCAACGAGGAATATTAATCTGGAAATTACTGTTATCAAAGACCAAGGAGTTGCCTTTGACAGAGGAAATAGAGCGAATGATGGCAAGTTGTACATAAAAGGCAAAAAACTAAGGCAAGTAGTACCGTACAAATGTTGAGCACAGACCCACTTGGACAGACACACCTCTTAGACCTAAGTCAAGTGATGAGTATCAGATCATTATGGGCTTTTGTACCCCAAACTGTGTGGGGAGAAGTCCCAACCCATCCCATCCCGCTTTGCCAAAGTCCACTCAGGAAGAGAAGATCCATTTCTATCCATTTGTATTTTTATCGTGGCAGATTTATCCCCACCTGGCAAGAGATACTTGTCTTTCTGGGGTGATCCGTGTGGGGAGAGGTGCTACCCCCCACCCCTGCAACAGCCATAGCAAGTCTCCCTGCCCAGTAAAAGAGTAAAGGTGGGCGGGGTGCAGAAAATAACCGGGCTGGGTGACTCAGCGCCGGTGACTCAGAGGAACAGCCTCAGCTGAGTTGCTTTTGCACAGGCTGGGGCAACTTTTCTGCTCCAAAGCTTAGAGGGGCGAGAACATGCGTGTGAGTGTGTGTGTCTGGGTGTGCATGCTTCATCCTGAACTGTGTCTTCTGGTCTTGCTTACCCCCTCCTCTCTTGCCTTGAGGGCTGTGCTGCAATTCAGGCTGGCTGGGAGGGCTGGCAGAACGCCTGTCTTAAGCCAGGCTGAACAGACCACGTTGCCCCTTAACTCCCTCCAGAACTGGAAAGCCAGCAGGCAAGACAGCCAGCAGCTTGCCCACCCCACCTCCTTCGGGGGTGGGATCCCCAGCGCCGCGCATCCTGCTCACCGGCCCAAGAGCAACCAAACCTTGCGAGCCCCGGGCCGAAGGGTGGGGAGGTCTTTTTTTAAACGGGGGGCAGCTTTCGAACTGAGCAAAGGCCGTGGAGCCTACCCGATTGCTCCTCCCCCGACCGGTGTATTTGGTCAGGCTGGCTGAGAGTGATGGGTGTTGTAGTCCTGGGAGGCTGGCTTAGAGCATCTGCCTGGAGCTCAGCCTGTCCCCTCCACGGAGAAGGGGCTGCCCGAACTTGGGCCGGCCCCATCATATCACGGTGTGCCCCTGGCGAGCTGCACATGGCCTCTGAGTTTCTGCTAAGTGTTCACACCAGGCGGGTGGGGCTAGGACGGAAAGCACGTTTCATTTCATCCACTTAGGTTTTAATTTAAGCTCTTTAATTCAGAGCGTGAGGATGATGGCTCAGCACGCCTTTAGTACGTCCTCCTTTGATCACCTCCCGGCTGGCGAGCAACTTTTGCCCCGGAGACCTCCCGTTTCCAAGCAACTGTCGCGTCTCCCTGAAGTCTTCTTTTCCACATCGTTGACTGTGAGGATTGAAAGGAGCTTGGAGATCATCTAGCCCAACCCTTGCCCAGGGAAGGAATCCTCACTAAGCATTTCTTACATAACAGCCTTTCAGATATTTGAAGGGAGCCTTCAGTGCCTCCCGTCTTTTTCATGCTAAATATAATCAGGTTTGGCAACTATTCCCCTAACACTTTCCCATCCAGATCCCACAACATCTGAAATGGAAATCTCTCTCTCTCTCCCATCAACCTCTTTTATTCATTCATTCATTCATTCATTCATTCACCGCCCATCTCCACCTCATGGGGGACTCTGGGAAGTTTACAATAAAATGAAGTTAAGATTTATCTCTCTCTCATCTCTCATCTCTCTATATCAGGGTTCCTCAACCTCGGCAACTTTAAGCTGTGTGGACTTCAACTCCCAGAATCCCCCAGCCAGCATGGCTGGCTGGGGGATTCTGGGAGTTGAAGTCCACACAGCTTAAAGCTGCCAAGGCTGAGGAACCCTGATCTACTGTATACCATCTATCTCTTGTAACAATTGCACAAGCATGGCTTTTCCACAGGTTTGATGCTCACAAGCAGGGTGGAATCTCACCCACTGTGTGCACATGAGCATAACGTGAGTTCACCATTCTAGCACCACAGGCGTGAGGCTTAAATTCACAGCCCGTGGCAGGTCGGCACCTCCCTCTGCATCTCTCATGAGGGACAGAAACTTGCTTTGGATGTGAAAGGTGAGAGGAAGAAGGATGCCGACCGGTGTTCTGGGGTTGCAGAGCCTGAACGCCTGCCAGCGGCTTGTTGCAGCAGCTGTCCACCCTCCACAACTTCCGACACACCTCCGCTCCTGGTCACAGCACACACCTCTGTTGGGGCGAGCAGAACACCTGGAATACGTAGGGAGTCCCCCGTTCTGCCTCGATGCAAAGTGAGTTTTATAAACGCCCTGCTGGAGTCCCAGCAGCTCTTCACCTTTCCTGCATGCAGCATTTTCGCCTTGGGCCTGAGCTTCTGAAAAGCACTCTGTTTACCGATCCCCAGGGCCACACCTCTTGCCTGGGACCTCTGCCAACGTTCCCGCTGACCCTGATTTACTCTCCTTTGAGCAAAGGGTTGCCAAACCTGTCCAGGAGTGGAAGGAGGAACACAGAGCCCTCCGCTCCTGGTTTTAATTCTGGAAAGTGTGGCGGATCAGCAAAACTCGTTGACCTTCGCCAGTGGGGAAGGAAAAGATGTGTGTTACTCGAGCGTGGAGCTCCTCAAGAGCAGGTGAAGGATGGGTCTGCCGTTGCGCAACAGCCCCAGGATGTTTTGGACTGGGAACAATGGTGGTGGAGACCCAGCCAGAAGGTCAGAGGCGGTGGGCCGGTAATCAGGAAAGGATGCTTCAGTTCCCAGTCCTTGGCCAGCATCCTTTAAGAAATAAGCATTTGTGCACAAAACCTGCCCTGTGACCCTTTGGCATCTGTCAATCAATCAGTTTATTTGATTTGGAACTGATTCGGAACGATCTGCCCAGTGGCCCCGTTCGCCTGGCAACTGAATTAACCCATTTTTCCGGGTTCACGGAAAACAAGGAACTCTAACTCACCCATCCAGCAGAGGACATTGCCACAAAAATACCAGCAACAGCAGGATTGACCCTGATCAGGCTTGGTGTCTTGAGTGAATGCAAGATGTGACCTGTCCGGGTCAGGCGACCGACGCAGCCTGGCTAAAATTCAGCAAAATTCTGACTTGGCAGGGCTGGGGGTAGAACTCTTGCCAGACTTGCAAGATTACAGAGGAAAAGATAATTTTATTAATCAATGAATTATCTCTGTCTCTGGTCTGGCATGACTGTTGTTTTCCAATCTCAAATGAATTTTCTGCCATTTCTGTCTTATCAGCCCTGGAAGACAGTCAGCTCTGAAATTATGTCAGTTAAATAAATGAAGCCATTGCAGTTATAATTACTACATTTCCCAGGCCTTATTCTCTTAAGCAGCACTTTTTTTTTCTACTACTAGTAGAAGCCTGGTCTGTCATGCAATAACAGGTTGCCTTTCCTTAAATCGTATTTGTGGAAATGTCTCCAGATGCAATGCTGGGTCATTTGCCATGAACCGTTTGCATCTTTTGCACCTGATGGTTAGGCTGACCGTATCTCCTTGAGACAAAAACGGGACATTGGGATGGCAAAACAGGGCAGGGCTGGGCGAGGGGCTGAATCGGCAGGCAGGAACTTCTCCAGTTTTCTTGGGCTGGGAATCTTCGGATTCCTTCATTCACAAGAGGCAAGGCTGAGCTGGAGAGTCCAGTGAACAGTTGTTCCCGACAAGCCATTCCTCCTCCGGCTGTGCTTTTACGTTCTTTTCTTCCTGCCATTTCAAGGCAGGGGCCAGTCGGCTCGCCCTTTGATCACCGCCTATCAGCTGATCCTGTTTTTTTCTTTTTAGGTTTCCCACCGGGTTGAGCTCTGCACCTTTTTCCCTGCCATTTCTGCTGAGCTCCCCCTCCTTCCCCTCAAAGTCAGACTGCCTTCTGATGGGTTCGCGGGAACTTTCCAAGTTTTAAGTAAGGTTCTTAAGAAAACGGGACAAAATGGACATTTATATTAAAACGACGGGACCGTCTGGAAATGTTTAAAAAACGGGACTGTCCCGTTCGAAACAGGACATATGGTCAGCCTACTGATGGGACTTCCCCACTGGCCTCTTCCACAAGACCCCTGAGGATATCTGACTTTATATAGCACTTGATTTAAGCTTTCCTGGCTCCCTTATCTGGGATACTTTGCTGCAAAAATCATCTCTTTTTAGTCCAAAGCAAACACATCTTTGCAAGAGCAATAAGAAGGTGACTCTACCCCGGTGTGGCTACAGTCCAGTAGAATTATTGTCACAGTGGTATGATTTGAAGAATGACGGCCTGTCAGAAATACCAGAATAATCCTATTTCATCTCAGGTGGCTGGCACTTTTTTTAAAATTAATTTTTGTTGAAGAAATTTTTTACAGAACAAAAGCAATACAAATTTAAAGAAAGGGGAAAGGAAAGAAAAGTGGTAAGTACAGGTAGTCCTTGCTTAGCAACCATTTGTTTAGTGATGGTTTGGACTTACGCCGGGGCTGAAAACCAACTTACGGTCAGTCCTCACACGATCATGTGTCATGTGATCACAATTCGGGCGCTTGGCAACCGGTTCACATTTATGACCGTCACAGCATCCCGTGGTCATGTGATCGCCATTTTCGACCTTCCTGGCCGGCTTCTGGCAAGCAAAATCAATGGGGAACTGTGTGATTTGCTTAATGACCACGTGGCTTACTTAATGACTGCCGCAGAAAAGATTGTAAAATTGGGTCAGATTTGTTTAATGACCGCTTCTGAAATTCCGGTCCCAACTGTGGTAGTTAAGCAAGGACTACCTGTAAATAAAGAAAGAAAAGAAAAAAGAGAAGTAAAGGATCAGCTTCTGATCTTTACCGCAGTTATAAATGAGTTTATATTTTATTCTGTCTCCCCAAGGTTACATCATCGCTCCCTTCTTTCCTAATCATATTCTACCCTTTCTAATCATCAAACCCCATAAATCACAAGTTCATTTTTTTCCGTTTTCAGCAAAACATCTGTGAAGGGTTTCCAGTCACTGACAAATGTAGTCATTGTCTCTTCCCTAATCAAGCAAGTCAATTTTGCCCTCTCTGCAGATTCTGTCGTCTTCGCCCACCGCTCCCCATTGTGGGCACTTCAGGGTCTCTCCGCTTTGTGGACATAATAACGCCACTGCAGTTGCCACGCACAAAAAGAATCGTCCGTACGTCTTTTCTAGTGGTCTCCCCGTTGGCCCCAGCAAAAAAAGTTCTGCTTTGACTTGAACATTAATCTTCAGAAGTCTTTGTATGGCTGTATGTATTTGAACCCAAGCCTCTCTAGCTTTTTCACAAGTTCAGACGGCTGGCACTTTGGATGTCCTTCCAGCTTCTCTTCTGGGGCCGGGTAGCACATTGCCAATGAACGCACAGACACCTACGTTGTTATTGGTGAAGGTGAATCTTTATTGCATCTATGGACACATCATCCAGGGCCCAAAGCAATATTAAACATTGGCACTTTCCAGCATTTTGCCCAAAGACTCTATCGTCTCTCTCCCTCTCTCTCTCTCTATCATTCTATCTATCATCTATCATCTGTCATCTATCTATATCTCTCTCTATCATCTATCTATCTATCTATCTATCTATCTATCTATCTATCTATCTATCTATCTATCTATCTATCTATCATCTCTATCATCTATCTATCTATCTATCTATCATCTCTATCATCTATCTATCTATCTATCTATCTATCTATCTATCTATCATCTCTATCATCTATCTATCTATCTATCTATCTATCTATCTATCTATCTATCATCTCTATCATCTATCTATCTATCTATCTATCTATCATCTCTATCATCTATCTATCTATCTATCTATCTATCTATCATCTCTATCATCTATCTATCTATCTATCTATCTATCTATCATCTCTATCATCTATCTATCTATCTATCTATCATCTCTATCATCTATCTATCTATCTATCTATCTATCTATCTATCTATCTATCATCTCTATCATCTATCTATCTATCTATCTATCTATCATCTCTATCATCTATCTATCTATCTATCTATCTATCTATCATCTCTATCATCTATCTATCTATCTATCTATCATCTCTATCATCTATCTATCTATCTATCTATCTATCTATCTATCATCTCTATCATCTATCTATCTATCTATCTATCTATCTATCTATCTATCTATCTATCATCTCTATCATCTATCTATCTATCTATCTATCTATCATCTCTATCATCTATCTATCTATCTATCTATCTATCTATCTATCTATCATCTCTATCATCTATCTATCTATCTATCTATCTATCTATCATCTCTCTCTCTCTTCTATCTATCTATCTATCTATCTATCTATCTATCTATCTATCATCTCTCTCTCTCTTCTATCTATCTATCTATCTATCTATCTATCTATCTATCTATCTATCATCTCTATCATCTATCTATCTATCTATCTATCTATCTATCTATCTATCTATCATCTCTATCATCTATCTATCTATCTATCTATCTATCTATCTATCTATCATCTCTATCATCTATCTATCTATCTATCTATCTATCTATCTATCTATCTATCATCTCTCTCTCTCTTCTATCTATCTATCTATCTATCTATCATCTCTCTCTCTCTTCTATCTATCTATCTATCTATCTATCTATCTATCTATCATCTCTATCATCTATCTATCTATCTATCTATCTATCTATCTATCTATCTATCTATCTATCTATCATCTCTATCATCTATCTATCTATCTATCTATCTATCTATCTATCATCTCTCTCTCTCTTCTATCTATCTATCTATCTATCTATCTATCTATCTATCTATCTATCTATCTATCTATCTATCTATCTATCTATCTATCTACAGCAGTGTTTTCAACCTTGGGGACTTTAAGGCATGTGGACTTCAACTCCAAGTATTCCCCAGCCAGCATCCTAATTAAAATGTTAATTATTAAATTTTTAAAAATGTATATGGAGTGGGAAAAAAAACCTAGAGTAAAATTCAAAATTTTACAAGATTCAAAAAGCAGGCAATCCTGCTGTTTCAAACTCCCAACTGTATAACAGGCAAGCTCTCTATCGCAGCTAACAGATTGGATAAAATCCCCAAACAAACAATCAATATTGGAAGGAGCCATCCTAGATGATCGGCTTTTTAGGTATTTGTGGTACAGGGACACAGAACAGGACAAACATTTTAAAGGACATATTATAAGGCATCATGGAGGAAATCTATCTATGTGGTTGCTAAGAGTCAACATCAATCTGATGGGACATAATCAATCTACCAATTATAAGACAAAGTTTGATAAAAGTATGGAAACTTCTGAGAAGAATGCTAAGCCCAGCGATTTCTCTGCTAGCCTCTCCTTTAAATGCTTTTTATGCTGGAGATAACTATAGTAAGAAAAGCACAATTATACATGGAGAAATGGTCCATGCAGATCCCGTGAATAGACTAAAGACACAGCAAGAATTATTTGGCAAGATCCCTGACCAGAGCATAGGTATAAACCAGTTTTTCTCAAAGATGTGCAGACTTCAACTCCCAGAATTCCCCAGCCAGCCATATTGGCTGGGGAATCCTGAGAGTTGAAGTCCACATGTCTTAAAGTCCCCAAGGTTGAAAACACTGCTGTAGATAGATAGATAGATAGATAGATAGATAGATAGATAGATAGATAGATAGATAGATAGATAGATAGATAGATAGATAGATAGATGATACAGAGAGATGATAGATAGATAGATAGATAGATAGATAGATAGATAGATAGATAGATAGATAGATAGATAGAAGAGAGAGAGAGATGATAGATAGATAGAAGATAGATTAGGTTACCTGAGGGACCGTCTCACCCCCATTACATCGGCCCGCCCCACCCAATCATCCAGAGAGGGCATGTTGTGGACCCTGTCCATAAGAGAATTTCATCTGGCGGGGTCCAGGAAGCGGGCCTTCTCTGCAGTGGCCCCCGCCCTCTGGAACATCTTGCCTGGAGGTGAGGCAGGCCCCTTCACTCCCGACCTTCCGGAAGGCCCTGAAGACCTGGTTCTGCCGTCTCACCTGGGGTGGGAAAGCGGGCAACCATTCTTGGGGGTGGCTCGCACCCTAGAGGCCCTCCCACCAGCTTGGAATTTTATAGCCTCTTGGATTTTATATTTATTTATTGCATTTGATAATTGTAATGTGTTTGATTTTTATGAGATTTTAACCTTTATGATTATTGTTTGATTTTATTGTAAACCGCCCAGAGTCCCTCTTTTGGGGGAGATGGGCGGTAATTAAATTTGAATAATAAACAAACAAACAAACAAATAAAACTAACCAGCTGAGCTGACTCTGCTCAGCTTTGTGAGTCAAGTGAAGGCCATCTGGGCTTCCCAACTCTCTATTCCAGTGTTTCTCAACCTCAGCAACTTTCAGATGGGTGGACTTCAACTGTCCTAACAGCCAGGAACCACGCCGAGACAAGAAGTAGGTCTCTAGTGCTTTATTGCTGCTACATTAGACAGAAAATCCCAACAAACTGAAGAAGCGTGGGAAAAACCCAGACAGATAAACCCCAAAGGTTAAGGCGGGCCTGATCTGTGTCTCTCTGAATGGCCGCTTAATTCCTCAGTGCTACGCATGCGTTTTCCCCCCTGGATAGGGGCCCCCTCCTGCTCGCCCTCAGTACTCATGACATCAACTCCCAGAATTCCCCAGCCAGCCATGCTGGCTGGGGAATTCTGGGAGTTGAAGTCCACCCATATTAAAGTTACTGAGGTTGAGAAACACTATTCTATTCTGGGAGTTGAAGTCCACACATCTTGAAGTTGCTAAGGCTGAAAAACAGTGGTGTAAACCATTACTTAGATAGGACACAGAGACAGAACAAATAAAAAATGGATGCAAAACTTTATAGAAACAGTCACCACACAACAATTTTATGGAACAAATCCATAAAATTCACCCCAAATTAAAACTTTAGAGAAAAGTGCCATAAAATGTTTTATAGATGGTCTACAGCTCCATCAATCATTGCCAAGAAAGACAAATCATATCGTAATAAATGCTGGAAATGCCACGACACAGAAGGAACATTTTACCATATGTGGTGGGCATGTAAAAAAACCTCAAAAGTACTGGAAAGAAATACACAGCCCTATTCAGTGACTTTTAGATAGCAAATTTGAAATTAAACCACATTTTTTAAAGCAGGCAGAATGGCTTCTTTCTATATATATTACATATTCCACAGCAAGGCAAATTTAAGCATGTAAAGTATGGTTTTTAAGGGGAAAAAGAACTGACCGAAGAACTGAAATCAGAAATGCATGAAATCGTTAAATGTTTATAAATATTGTATACCAGCTGGAGTACAACAAAGGGGAAGTTAGAAACCAAATATTTACCTATTATCTTCTAGCAGTTTTTCCTTCCTTTCTCCTATTTTTTTAATGGTATCTTTAAATAACAAAATAGCTGAGGCCCTGTCACTCGGCCCAGAGGTTCAAAAGATCTCTAAAATCCTTTCCCTTATGGTTAAAAATAATTTAACAAGTTGTGTTTTTTATAGCTAACTTTTCATCAAACTGAGCACTACACTGTTCAGATTCTTTTCTTTTTTTCTTTTCACTTGTTTGCTTTCTCTCTGTCCCTCTTTAAACAATTAATTTAAAAAATGATTAAGAGTAAAAAAAAGAACAAAAAACAGACACAAAAAGAGAGACAGGGAACGTTGACGTCCGTGGGCTCCGAGTGGCTTTTGTGAAAGCCAAAATGTGAGAACGTCACTTTGCAGCGCTGTGGTCTCTTTTGTGAGTTGGTGCTGTTGCTTATTGCAGGGTTCAAACCTCCCTGTTTTGCAGAAGGAAAAGACTCACGCACACATAGACACAACATGCACAGAGATGCCGTTAACATTTCCTGAGTTGCCCTGGAGCTGAAAGCCTTCGCACTTCTGTTTCCTCTGTGAGTCCTGCGTGTTTGCAGAGCATCTCCATCCTCATGCGTTTCCTCCTTAGAGGGCAGCAGATCACACACCCACACCCACGCACCCCAATGATTTCATTCTCCAAAAGTCGTTGTTGACAGCTTTGTCTGACGGCGTTCGTGCCAACCCAGGGGTGCCAAGGCGCCTCTCCAGCATGCAGGTGCCACCGGAGGGTTTGTGATCACCCCAAAAACCCATTTGATCCAAAGCTCAAGGTATGCGATGGGAGGGAGGGGAAACAAAGCCAATGTCCAGGGGACCAAGAAGGTGTACAGGCACCACAAACTGGCACTTTTTAGAAGGTCACCACTCCACGGCCTGGGTTCGCACCACACGCTCAAGCAGGACAAGGGCAGACCCAGCAGCTGCACTGGTGCCTCAAAACATGGTTAGAGCATCTTGACTTGTTTTGAGGTTTAGCATGTTGTGTGAACCCAGCCTGTCTTGCTGACCTGGGGTTTCATGGATTGATGGAGCCCCTCAAAATGGATGAATAAGGGAGCTTGTATAAAGCCAGCTTATGAACACGGGGCTCCAAACTTTTAGAGCCAATGACAGACCCATTTCAAACATTGAGAGGCTGTTACGGGCACCCTACAAAATGGCGCTCATCAGAAACGGGGCCTGCTGCCCCCTAAATGGCTGTTTCGGCAGACGGGGGGAAGGGGCTCTCTCCATACAACCCGCTTAAATAGGTGAGGTAAAGACCTAGCAGATGCATTCTCACGTTCTGCTGATTTGCTGAGGATTAACCATGATTGGGTGGTTTGGGTTCTGTGGCTTGGCATGTGTGTGCAGTTTAGCCTGTTTGGTTAGCTTCAGGCTCATGGTGTTGTGTGAACCCAGAAAATGGTTAATGTGTGGTCACCAGGTCGAGTGTGCTGTGTGAATGCAGCTTACCCAAAGGGCGTGGGTTTGTTCTGCCCCAACAAACCAAAGAAATTAAGATTAAAACTAACCAACCTTAATATAATATGTAGTTAAAGGTCCCGGTTCAAAAGTCATTCGCCACAGGTTGTGTGAACATATCCAGGATGATGACTGGAGTTGTGGCCATGAAGAGAGATGCCAGAGCATCCGTGTGTGTGTTTGTGTGTGTGTGTGTGTGTGAATGAAGCGTCAGAGACAATACCAGCGAACGTCATAGCAGGGCAACACTCCGCTTAGAACTCACGGCAGTGGGGCACAGGAGTGTGCAAGCTTCCACTTTCTCCACAACTCTTCACCTTCAGCTGTTAGGAAAAAGTGGGTGGGAGCCAGAGCAGGCAGGGCAGAAGCAAGTGCTGCTTTCACACAACACGCTAAACCTGAATATTAAATTAACCCATTTTCTGGATTTCTGTAATTCATGTTGCATGCACACAGCACACTTAATGCGGCAGTGGTGGGAAGAGACCCATGTTAGTCTATGTGGCACAAAGTCAGGAGGAATCTGGTCGCGCCTCTGGAGACTCACCGATTTTATTCCAAGGCAGAAGCTTTCTTGTAATAAAATCGGTGAGTCGCCAAGGGCGCTCCTGGCTTCCTCCTGATTTTGTAACCTGGCCAGGAAAGCGATCCGTTCTGTGGGGTTACACCGACTAACCTAACCAAGTTCAGAAACTAACCCAGGAGCTTCTCTCAGCATGATGAACCACAAGAAGACCTAACCAGGGATAGGTGTTCAGCATGGGAAGGCGACTAATCTGATCTCAGTAGCTTCTTTCCATGCGCTGCCACAGCACGGAAGTGACCCTGCTTGGGAGGTTTCCCGATATGAACCAGGCACCTTCCAAGAATCTGGCTGGGGGGCCCACACCTTCCAGACACCCACCCCCCCCGCACTGATTGCCCAACTGGGTGGATGTGGCAAGGCTAAGTCACAGTCCCCGGGGAAACGCCACAGAGCTTGTTTGTGCGCTCACACCAAGTTAAGCAAGAGGCTGTTGCTTCCTGCGCACTGCAAAGTGTGCGCAGGGCGGCTGGGACTGGCCCTGGAGACTCCGGGGACATGTCAGCGCTGCGGCTGGTGGTGCAAGATTGCTTCTGGCCGTCTTTCCTCGCTTCCTGCACTGCGGTCAGCGTCTCCATGATGATCAGGGACAGTGGCACAGTGTTGCGTAGTGTGGCTTTCCAGGACCCAAAATGTGCAATGCCACAGGGTAGGGGGTGTCATGAGGGGAGGGGGGGTTCCCCCCTCTTCCTTCCCTGAAATCTTAGAGGAACTTTCTTGGTTTGGGCTGTTGACATAAAAACAGAGAAAGATCTGGAAAGCAGCTGTACAAGCAGCAGGATGTGGTCAAAAAAGTCAAGATGGCAGCCATGGTAAAGCTTCAATTGCCCCAATGGGGCCACCGTTTTGATTGTTTTAGCCACACCCTGAGGACACCCCTGGAACATTCTCAGTAAGCTGTGGAGCACAAGCTAAATTAGAAATAGTCCTGGGCAGACTTATTACTAATTGATTACTTTGATTACCTACAGGTAGTCCTCACTTAACAACCATTTGTTTAGTGATGGTTCAGACTTACGATGGTGCTGAAAAAACTGCTTGCAACCAGTCCTCACGCTTACGACTACCATAGTATCCCCATGGTCACGTGACCACGATTTGGGCGCTTGGCAACCAGTTTGCATTTATGACCGTCGCAGCATCCCGTGGTCACGTGATCACCATTTTTGACCTTCCCGGCTGGCTTCTGGCAAGCAAAATCAATGGGGAAATGCATGATTTGCTTAATGACCACATGGTATGCTTAATGCCTGCGGTCATTCGCTTAATGACTGTTGCGAAAAAGGTTGTAAGATCAGGTCGGATTATCTTAATGGCCACTTCACATAGCAACCAAAATTCCGGTCCCAGCTGTGGTCATTAAGTGAGGAGTACCTGTACTGCCTTTTCACCAGGAGCTCTCAGTGTGGCCCATGTGAGCAATACTGTTCCACCTCCTTTCACACACAGGCCCACCGCCACCCCCTTCCAGTGTTCACACAATACACTTAAACCATCTGCCGAATTTACTCACTTTCCAGATTTGCACAATATTTTGGGTTGTAAATGATCCAACCATCCAGCCTGGGATCCTGCAACAGGCTAAGCCGCAAACTAACCACACTAATCATGTTCAGTGTCTTGGTGCCGCCTTGGTTAAACACGCCGTCTGAACACAGCTGCTAGCTCATGTTGGTGTTTGGAATGGGTGGAACCATTTTTGGTGGGTGGATCCCTTCCCAATTCTCTCCTAAGGGAAGTCCTCTAGGAATCAAGCCTAACTCCATGCTGTCTTCTTGGACACAACAGGTCATTCGCCGTTGCCTTTTTCTGGAATTTTTTTAACGTCCCAAACTAGTCTGAACTCCTGGGATTACTGAGTGGTCTCCCATCCAACAACTGCTTAGCTTTTAGGCCTAGACAAAGTTAACCAGTGTTGCTTCCTGCTGCAGCATTCTGCTCTCTACCAGAAATCATCCAAAGGCCACAGCAATATCTTCCAAGAGAGGGATAGATATTGGATATTTGATTTTCCCCAGCAGCAGAAGTTTCCCATGTCTTGAAGAGGCATCTCAGGAGGCACTCAAAGGGCATCTTTCCTCCCCTCCCAGATCTGCCTGATGACAAACCATCATCTTCTCTCAGCGACCTCTCCAGATGTATTGGACCACTTGGCTTCTAGAGTTCAGAGCTTGGTTGTCCAAGGTGCTTTTTTTTCTGGAAACACCCAAGAACAGAGAAATAAAAGATGGAAACTTGCATGCGTAGGACTATGCTGGAATGTAGGGGACTGAACTGGAGTTGGCTCCATTCATACAACCTTTTGGTCTCAGCTAAGACAGGTTGGGGGCTTGGGTTTTGAGTTGTGGGCCCACCACATTACACGCTCAGTTTGTCTGGGATAGCACATCCTATGGGGACAGCTATCATGGGGGTGGGGGTCCTGAAATGAGGCTTTAGGTGAGTGTTTGTGAACCTTGGCAGCTTTCAGATGTGTGGACTTCAACTCCCAGAATCCCCCAGCCAGCCATGCTGGCTGGGGAATTCTGGGAGTTGAAGTCCAGACATCTTAAGTTGCCAAGGTTGAGAAACACTGGTATAAGTAAAATCAGAAAACCAGCCCTTGTGCACTTTTCCATGCCTTGCCAAGAGAGTGCTATGCAAAGAGAGCTATGCTGGCTGGGGAATTCTGGAAGTCCACACATCTGAAAGCTGCCAAGGTTGACAAACACTGCTTTAGATGGTTAACATTCCAGCAGATACGGGCACACCACAGGCTAAACTCAAGTGTAGCTTTGCTAAAGGACATGGAAGATATACCTGGTTGGGTCGGGTCCAGGGAATTCCAGCAGCCCACAGATGCTTGGGGGGCCCAGGGAAACCAACTCTCAATTTAGGATTACTTCAGTGGATCCTCACCTGACACCCCCCTCCCCACCTTCTCTGCTTTGCGTTCTTTCGCCAAAGAAATTTCCAGGCTGCCGAAATGCCTCGAAATGCAGGAAGCCGTGAATCAGCGCTTCTCTTTTCTGTTGCTCGAAAGAAAGGAACAGGAGTCCGCAGGAGTTTGCACAGTCAGAGGGAAAGCACACTCAGAGGCAGACAAGAAAGGCAGAATGATTCATATCCTTTTTGTTTGTTTTTTCTCCCTGAAATGCCAGGGCAGAAGTCGTACAGCCAGAATTTACTCCCTCCCAAAGCACAACGTCTGTGCCAGCTGGGTCATGCTGGCTGGGGAATTCTGGGAGTTGAAGTCCACACATCTTAAAGTTGCCACGGTTGAGAAACCCTGCATTAAGCTGTTTGGGGAGATTTCAACTCTGGGCACCGCATCTTTTAATCCCTGGCGCACAAGCATGTGCAAAACCCCACCAAAATGGTTTATCTATCAGTGAACAGTGGGCTCGCCTGTTCCAATGTGGCCTTGGCGACGATCTCCGTTTCCTCCTGCCCTGATTTTTGCACGGCAAAACTGCTTGGCTGCAAAACTGGACATGGGCATCTGCTTGCAGTGACACCAGCTGTGTACGCTTGGAATTTGTGGCATGTCAGTGTATTTGATCCCCATTTGACGGCATAAAATCAATCAATCAATCATATTGAAAAGGCTACGCTGGTGCAGAACAGCTCTGAAACCAAATTCTGGTTTGGACCGGAGGAGAAAAAGCTTGGAGGGCTTAGATAATGTCCCTACCACCCCCTCGGGGCAAGACAGTTCCCACCGTCTGCCTCGGATGCCCCTGGTACCAGCCCCACGTCACCTGGCTGAGACGACTCAACGCTTCTGGTGGAAAACTACCTGGTTCTTGTTTACGGCTGGGAGCAAAGGGGAGCATTGTTGGGCTGCAGCAGCTTCCACCTTTGTATAATGTCTTGCCAGGTGTTTTTCAGCCACTAAGGTCATTTCTAGTTAATAGTTGTCTAGGAATCAATATGCGCTGAGCGATGGCCTGGGGTGATAAAGCAGAAGAATAAAAAAATAAAAAACCCTTTTTGCACAATCAGATCGTTGCAGGCTGCATCCCTGAGCATCAGCGACTGCAGCCTGCAGTTGTTCCTGTTCAACTAGGTTCCTGCCAAGCTGGGAGAGGTAACGTTAGGGCTTTTCCAGGACTGAAGAAATTTCACAGAAGGCTGTTCATTACAAGCTTCAGTCTGGGCCGCTCTCGTCGTCTCCTTTCAAGAAAAACAAAGCAATGCCCTTCTGGAAGACTGAAAGACTCCCAGCATATGGGCAGCAGGACATTTTGGGGAGGCACACCCACAGATACACGCATGGCACATTGATACACTCAGGACTGTCACAGAATGGACATCGTCTACAGCAGTGTTTCTCAACCTTGGCAACTTTAAGAGGTCTGGACTTCAACGCCCAGAGTTCCCCAGCATCTGGCTGGGGAATTCTGGGCGTTGAAGTCCAGACCTCTTGAAGTTGCCAAGGTTGAGAAACACTGATGTACAACAAAGCAGTGGGAAATAGGTTCTTTGCCCAAGCAACTTAGTGCAGAGGAAATGAAGGCCTGAACCTTTACATTAAAACAGGGGTTGATGCTACAGTGAACAATGAATTTTAAAGGCATCGCCGGGACTAGAGATGGATCTGAGTCATTGAGTCTGTCCACAGACTTGCTGGTCCTCCTGTTCTTCTTCTTTCCACCTTTCCCAGTGTCAGAGCCTTCTCCAGAGGGTTGTGTCTTTGCATTGATTGACTGGTCGCCTGATTATATGCATCAAGATGGTGCCTATCTTAGTAACCACATAGTTTTTCTCCAGGAGCGTCTGTCCCCGAACTTTCTGGTCTTCCAATGGTGCACCCTTCACCACTGTAACTCCTGGATGACCTTGGTGCTGGTCGTCCTCTTCTTCTCTTTCCTTCTAGCTTTCCCAGCACCAGAGCTTTCTCCGGAGAGCCGGATCTTCGCATAATGTGTCTGAAGGAGGATGAAATGAGCCTGGTCATTTTGCCTTGAGTGAGACCTCTGGGCTGATTTGTTCGATGATCCATCAGTTTGTGTTCTTGGCTGTCCATGGTCATCTCAGGCACCTTCTCCAACATCAAAGTTCAAAGGCATCAATGCTCTTCCCCTCCTGCCTCTTCAAAGTCCAACTTTGGCTTCCACAGAGCCAAATCACAGAGACTAGCCAGGCTTGCACACTTCTGATCTTTGTAGGTGGAGATTCATCACGGTGTCTGAATCTCTTCTCTAAGATCTTCACAGCTGCTCTACCAAGTGCTCATCTGCAGCATATTTATTGACGTCTGGTTCCTTTGCTGCTGGCGGTTGATCCTGAAAAGCAGAAGCTTGCCACCATTTTGATATCTTCATTGCCAATTCTAAGGCTGCAGTAGAAGAGACTATCTGCAGCTCAGGGTTGGATTGTGGAGTCCTTGGTGCTCCCTGAGCTTGATGTTGGCTTGCAGACATTGCATGGCCCAACGAGGTCACATCGTCAGTGCGAGGGAGGGTGGGGTTTCCTCCCTGTTTATATACAGCAGCTTGCCCTGCCAGTGTTGGTGGGGGTGGGGTTTTCTCCTTGGCAGTTCCTTGATTGGGGTGTTGTTTTCCGCTTGATTGTTTGTCTGTGTTATGAGTACGGATGGTGAGCAGGAGGGGGCCCCTATCCAGGGGGGAAAATGCATGCGTAGTTTAGAGGCTTTGAACTGTCCTTCAAAGAAACCCAGAGCAGACCCGCCTTGAGTTTGGGGGTTTCTCTGACAGGGTTTCCCACGCTCCTTCAGTTTGGTAGGATTTCCTGTCTACTCTAGCAGTTAATAAACACAAGAGACAATCTCCTCGTCTCCGCGTGGTCTTTTGCTTAAGAAAGGCCAGTCTGCTTGATTCTTTGTCTCCTTGGCAGTTCCTTGATTGGGGTGTTGTTTTCTGCCTGATTGCTTGTCTGGTGATGATCCCTGCTTCTCTGAGTGTCGGCTGCTGGAGGGGATGCGTTCTGATCCTTTTGTTTCCTTCTTAGCTTTTTTATTGTCTTTTTGGATGGTGTGTAAATTTGGTTTACACTACATTTATAATCTCATTTATAATTATAATGGTATAACCATTTATGCTGCATTTATAAACCACCACATTTCTAAAAATTAAACAGCAGCTGTTTAACTGGAAGCAAAAACCAGCATTTTCATGGCCATCAGCTGGTTAAGCAGAAAGTGTGGAGCACAATTCTGCAGGGCTGTTGGCAAGCCATAACTGAGGGAGGATGCAGCAGCCCCACGAGGACGGGGAGCAGAAGACCGCCTTGCACCATTGCAACAGTATTGCTTTTGGATATGCAATTTTAGTGCCCACAGCCCTGGGCACCATTTGTGTGACTCAGCTATTGAGAGAGCTGCCCCTTCCGGGGGCAATTAGAGGGGCTGGTTGTCACTGTTAAAGCCCAGTGTGGTTTGACAGTGGAAACCTGTGGGATGGTCTTCTCCTACTTGTCCACCAAGCAGAGCAGCTCTCATGTCCCATCTTGGAGGGGCGTGTAACGGTATGTGGGAATGACTTTGGGAGACAGGAGGAAGAGCTGCAGACTAGGCAACAGACAGATAAGAGGCAGCCAAGCCCAGCTCAGGTGGAAGCTCCAAGTTCAGCTTGGCTGATGATGAGAACAGAATCTGCCTGGAAGTAACCAAGAAGTGGCCCCAAGTTTTTTTTCCCTCTCTCTCTCTTTCTTCTTTCAGGCCCTTCTTTTGGCATCTCCCAATCTAAAACTGTTATGGTATGTGGGAATGACCTTGGGAGACAGGAGGAAGAGCTGCAGACTAGGCAACAGAGAGGCAAGAGGCAGCTGAGCCTGCAGCAGGAATGGGGGCATGGGAAACATCTCAGAAGGGACCCTCCCTTCTTGGGTTGTAAAGACAACGGGGGAGAGATGTACTTTCGGACTTGCAAGATTCTCTTAATGTAACCTTACAATAAAGATAGAAGTAGTACTCCTGAGCGTGCTTTTTGTCTGGACTACTTCGCAAGGCTGACAGGATGGTCATTGTCAGATAACACAACAGCAAGCTTTTCCTGATCCTGCCCCTGCCCTTTGGAACAGCCCTCCACTTAAAGGCAGGCCAGCCCCAGTCTTGTTTAGGAAAGCCTTGGGGGTTTGATCGTGTGGGCAGCTGATCATGATGGTGGGTCTCGTGACTGCTTTTCCCTGGGGTGTTCATGGATGGAAAGGCGGACAGTTGTTTTGGTTCTGAGGGCGGGGCTAAGTTTCCTTGTTATTTCTTTTCTTGTTCGTATTATTTGCAAGCCATTTATCCCCCTTTGGGGAACATCTAGATTGCAGGAAGAACAAAATTATAAATGTAAATTGAATGGAAGAAATATGCCAAACATTTGGCCCTGTTTGTGCTGCCCACTTTTTCTACCCTCCCTCAAATGCCCCTGTGTTGGGACTTCTTTCCAGAGGCAGAGGATTAAGGGAAAACACAATATTTCATAGCCAACAACCCACTCATTTGTTCATTTGGCTGTCTAACTTGTACTGATGCCAGACAAATTTGCAATGGGGAATTACTTCCCTTCTTTTTTTTTAAAGAAATGATCTACACTTGGGTTATGCTTCACGGCTCCATCTTGTGGATGTGGTACGGCTTTAAGAAGTATCTTGGTGATTTAGAAGCCCACTGGGCAGCCAAAAGTGGCAAACGGAACTCGCATTTTTACACAGACGCATGCTTGTGGACTCACACAAATAAGATTATTCCAATTTTTTTGAAATGCAAAGCTCAGTGTGTGTATTTGTTGAACTGCAGTACGTTGAATAAACTCAGCCAGCACCTGGGCCACTTGCCCTGCTATCCTGACTATCGAGTAGAGGGGATCCATGGTTTCCTGGGTCCTGGACTCTAGGCCCTTCTTCCTGCAGCTCAAGATAGCATTGGCCTTTTTAGCAGTTGCATCACGCTGCTGGCTCATAAGTTGTGGTTGAGAAGGACCCTCAGATGCCTTTCACAGGTCTTATGGCCAAGCTAGGTCTTCCCACTTCTATACTTTTGCCTTACATTTTCCCAGTCCAGGGAACCTGTGCACAACCTTTTGCACAATCCTACATTGCCATTAATTTAGGAACAAGCAATCCTGCTGTCTTCACAGTCTTCTTGCTTTATGGAAATACATCTCCACCTCTTCCTGGAAACCACAAGCTGGGGCAGACTGGATGCAACGCAGCAAGGACATTCTCCTTGTGTCATGGCTGGTGAGAAGGTGGGGTTCATGCTGGAAGGCAGATCCTTGGTGGCTATATAATGGCCCTACATTCTTCTCCCTTTCTTCTCCCTCTGCTCTGGAGATTTTTAGATAAAAGCACTGGATTAAAGGTTAATTCTCTTTTGCTGATAAAGGCCAGGGGCCCCAGAGACCTGAAGTGAATGGATAAACCAGGATGGTCTGTGTCAGTTTCCAAGGAGAACATTAGCCTATTGCTCAAAAAAGCTGACAAAGATGTTTTAAGGCAGCTGGGCTGCACTGACACGCTAACTGCAAAATCTGGCTGAGTGAATGCAAAGGGAACCCTAAACAGCCCAACTACTTCCAGGATGTCCACAGTAGCCCATCAAAATCTGCAAGGGGGAGAACATCACAATCCAAGTTCGGCCTGCTAGATTTTGATTGTGATGCCACGCCTGCCTTCCTGCAGATTTTGGCCTCCCGCTAAACTACTGCGCCTACTGACAGGCATGGTGTTGTGGAAATAAAATTAGAAGGGACGCTCCTGGGTGCAGCCTTGAGCTCTCAGAATAAAAATGAGATATAAATGCTATAAATGATCATCATATTCTGGTTTGTGATAGCTTCAGCCAGTGTTTCTCAACCCAGGCAACTTTAAGACGGGTGGACTTCAACTCCCAGAATTCCCCAGCTGGATTTCCACAACACGCTGAACCGCCAGAAACCCAAGGAAGGTCAGTGCTCACCAAGCTTAGCACATCACGCAAATGCAGCTGCTGGGTTTTGACTTGATGTGGTTCACTGTGTGAATGCAGCCACTGAGTTTCCCCCTTCCTCTCCCTGGCTGTGCTCAGATGCTTAACAGGAGCCCAGTATCAAATCCTGCCCATTTGTCATGTCGTGGTTCCTTGTGTTGCCAAAGTCAGAAAAAGGGTTAATTCAGTAACCTGGTTTACTAGGGTATCATCGCTTGCATTTAGGTAGTCCTCAACTTACGACCACAATTGGGACTGGAACTTCCATCGCTAATCGATGCGGCTGTTAAGTGAGTTGCACCCTATTTTATGACCTTTTTTGCTGCAGTTGTTAAGCAAATCACCGTGGTCATTAAGCAAATGACACAGTCGTTAAGTGAATCCAGCTTCCCCCATTGACTTTGCTTGTTGGAAGTCCCCTGGGAAGGTTGCAAATGTCAATCATGTGACCCCGGGATGCCGCAACTGCCGTAAATACATGCTGGTTGCTAAGCACTTGAATTTTGATCATGTACCCGCAGGGATGCTGTGATGGTCATAAGTGCGAGGACCAGTCACAAGTAACTTTTTTCAGCACTGTCCTAACTTCAAATGGCCATTAAATGAATAGTCATAAGTCGAGGACTACCTGTATGTCCAAATAATTGAACTGTACATCCCAGCCTGTATTATGTGATCATAACAGGAACCATTCTGTGGCCAGGATGGGAGGAAGGCAGAAGTGGGGAGTCCTGGGTGCTCTCTGAGCCTTGCTGTTTCCTTGCAGATGTTTCATTGCCAGACTAGGCAACATTCTCCCCAGTGTGAGAATTCTAGCCCTAACCCTAAATCTGTTTTGAAGAGTTTTAGTAGGTTTATGTCCTATGGTGATGCCATGCGGTTGTAACAGTCTGTTGGTAGTTTCTGAGATGTTTCTGATCAAACCAACTAAAACTCTTCAAAACAACTTAAGTAACCCAAAAGACCCAATAGCCCAAGAAGAAAAAATAGGAATTATCTACAGCATACAGTGCAAGGACTGTAACAGCCACTATGTAGGACAGACAAGCAGAAGACTAGCAGAGCGCATCCACAAACACCAACAAGCAGTCAGAAGACATGATGAAAACTCCTCAGTCTCACAACCCATGGACAGACTCAACCATAGTTTCAACTGGGAAACGGTGAGCATCCTAAACCAAGCGAAATCCAAAAGCGCCAGAGAATTCCTGGAAGCCTGGCACTCAGACAAAGCAGCCATCAACAGACACATAGAGGTAAACCACATTTACATACCATTCAGAAGAGACAATAGAAAAGCCAAAAGACCAGCACACCCCCTCACCAGCAACCAACACCCAGATATGCAAAAATCAACACCAGGATTAACACCAGAGGAACCACCAAACAGCACAATGCACCCCTCCTTTGACACCCATGGCAGGTAAAAAAAGTTGTGCAATGTTAAGAAAGAGTTTGCTGCATCCCACCTCCTCTGGGGGCACCAGTTTGCAAACTGTCATAGCAGAAAAATAGTACATTACGTGGTGATACGCTGTCCAATATGTTAACTGGCACATCCTTTGAAAACTGCTAAAAAAACAAAAAAAGGAACAAAAGAGGATTTAAAAATAAGTGGCAGTTTTGGTTTGACAGCAAAGAGAAACACTCAAGAGAAGTGATGCAGGCCCAGAACAGATAAAACGGTCTTTCCTCAAGCCAATGTTTGAAGGTTACATTCTTTTGTGCGTTTTGCTAAGTTTTAAAGCAGGCAGGAATTTTATTATTGGTCCCGGAAAGCGTGTAACATCAACAATTTTATTTATTTTGCTTCGCTGTGTTTGGCCAAAGCTTGATACTGCACAATCCAGTTGAAAACAATTAAAAATGAAAAGTTTCATGATGGTGTGTGTGTGCCTGTGTTCTTTTTGTTCCTGTTGTTCTTTGCTGCTTTGGATTTTCTTGCAATTTTCTTGAATTCTTATTTGCAGAGAATTTACTGTGGATTTGCAAATCCACAGTAAAATAAACAAACAAAAAGTTCTACCCGGCAAAAGAACTTTACACTTATCCTGCAGCAACATAAAATACAGATAAAATCTGCATTGAGTACAAGAGTCGGAACTGATCTTGCACCACACGCAGAAGAGGACAAGATCAACGGGGGGACAGTTTGTTGTGTACCAGAAGATACAGGTGAACCCTAGGAGAGTTTGTCAAACTCAGCAATAGGACCTTACCCCAAATTCCCACCTATTAATCATCACTTCCTAAATAAGGAAACAATTGAAAAGAAAACTTTGGTGCAGAGATTTATTTGGCAACCTTTGAAATTCCGGAGCACTTCCTATAGCTTTATCCTTGTAAACGGGGTCAATATTTCCACAATCGCTTTATTATAAATACAATTTATAATTAACTACAATTAACTACTTAATTATTAGTTATAGTTAATTAATTAACTATAGTTAACTACAATTAACCAGGTCTGGTTCCAGGTCATCCTTGAAACTAACTAACTTTTTGAAAACAAGACAAGACCACACGATCATAGAGCTCATCTCCTCTTTAGCAAGTTCTGAAGCAGATCGCAACAAAAATAGGAAAAATATATACAAAAAAGGAATAAGTAAATAAATGGCTACAAACATCAAACAATTCACTGGAAAGTCTGTTATCAGTGGGAATTGCTGGCTGGGGAAGACAAGACAAAGAGAAGAAGGTCCAGTTTTTAGAAAATGCTTAAGATTTATACAACCACTGGAGCTTGGTGAAGTATGGGGATGACCTGCAGGTTGAGTCATGGCAGCTGGATTTCTTTCTTTCTTTTTGGTAGAAACGCTTCGCTGCTTGCCCAAGCAGCTTCTTCAGTCTGGGCAAAGGTTGGTGAGGGACCCCGTATATGTCTTCCAGGGTGGCTGCATTGTCCCTGCCCCTGAATGGCTGTTGATTGGGCCATGGAGGCGTGGATTGCCTTTGGGACGTCTTACTCCTGGATCCTTTGTTCCTCCCCAAGTGGATCGCTAAGAGTGGCCTTCCTCCTGGTCTTAATCTCCCTGGGGACTGAGAGGTGGTTTGAGAGAGGCGTTAAGGAATCCATTCATGCCAAAGTGGGAAATCCTTCCCTCAATAGAGGCGGAGGCCTCAGACACAACTTGTCCCCCATTTTTCATGCTGCTCTTTCATCAGTCCCCAGGGAGATTAAGACCACCAGGAAGGCCGCTCTTAGCGATCCACTCTGTCTGTACAGGTAGTCCTCGCTTAACAACCGTACATTTAGTGATGGTTCAGACTTACAATAGTGCTGGAAAAACTGACTTATGACCAGTCCTCACACTTAGGCTTTGTAGTGTCCCCATGGTCATGCGATCACAATTTGGGCACTTGGCCACCGCTTCACATTTATGACCGTTGCAGGATCCCACAGTCATGTGATCACCATTTTCAACCTTCCCGGCCAGCTTCCAGCAAGCAAAATCAATGGGGAACCATGTGATTCCCTTAATGACCACATGGCTCACTTAACACCCATGGTGATTCGCTTAACAACAGCCTTAAAAGGCTATAAGATTGAGTTGGATTTGCTTAATGACTGCTTCACTTAGCAACCAAAATTCTGATCCCGATTGTGGTCATTATCTGTGTATCTCCATGCTTCCATTTTCTGCGGAAAGATTTTCTACCCTTTGAGCCCCCCTTGCCCCCAGTAATGGTGGATGCCAAGCTCAAGATAACTACCGAAGATTATTTTGCTCAGCCAGTCCTTGACAAAGATGGGCAAAGAACTTGATCTGAACCTACTAGAGGATCTCTGGAGCTTCTGCAGCACTTCACCAAGGATTTTGATCTCACCTTCCACTTGTCCAAGAATAGCTGGGTTAACAGAACATCCTTAATTAATTGCTTCAGTGGCATGACCGGTTAAGCTTGGTTAGTAGTTACCTTGGTTCAATTTTTTTTGTGACTTACTAAGAACAACAGGAGAGCTTTGGAGCTAGATCAAGGCCTTGGCCCATCTCTCCCGGACTCCTGAATCTGGGCCAACTGGATGCACTTGAAAATCTCATGAGACCAGCCACACTCCCCCTGCCACTGTCACTCCTCAGCAACCAGAATATGTAGTCCTCACTTAACAACCATTCATTTAGTGAGGGTTCAGACTTAACGACAGTGCTGGAAAAACTGACTTTCGGCTGGTCCTCACACTTAAGACCGTCACTGTGTCCCCATAGTCACACGATCGCAATTTGGGCGCTGGGCAACTGCATCGCATTCATGATTGTCACGGCTTTATGTGGTCACGTAATCGCCATTTTTGGCAGGCAAAATCAATGGGGAACAGCGTGATTCACTTAACAACCATGTGGTTTACTTAATGCCTGCAGTGATTCATTGAATAACCACCACAAAAAAGGTCATAAAACCGGGTCGGATTTGCTTAATGACCACTTCACTTAGCAACTGAAATTCCAGTCCTGATTGTGGTTCTTAAGCGAGGACTACCTGCATCTAAGAGTGCATTTGTTTCCTTTCATTACCAGCTGTTTTTTACTACCCTTCTAATGTACCCTTAACTTCCATTTGGACTGGTTTTTTTCTCTCTTAGACACCTGATCAAAACGCAAAACCAGACAAAGACCAAGAAGAAGATCAAGGAGCAATCCTTTGTTCAAGGCAAGGGGGACCTAATGGCAAGGAAGCCGTGGCCATAAGCTGCACCAGCGTGACACAGATCTTCTTCAGTTGGTCCTTCAAGTACTTGTGGACTTTTGGCCCCATCATCAGTTGGGATCGAGCCACCCAGCTTTGTGGCTCAGCGGTGACTTCTCACGCAGGAAGACCCAGATTCAGTCTGTAGCATTCCTACCTGGAAGAGGAGGTGGGCAACTTGGAACCTGAGGGCCAAATGGGCCCCAGCATCTCGTTTCAAGGTTCCACTGCAGTGTTTCTCAGCCTTGGGAACTTGAAGATGTGTGGGGGATTCTGGAAGTTGAAGTCCACACCCCTTCGAGTTCCCAAGGTTGAGAAACACTGTTCTACAGGGGAGAAAAAAGAGGGGGGGGGTGTCAGAAAGAGAAGGAGGGAAAACAGGCATAAGTAAGGGATGGAATTAGTGACCACCCATTTGGGCTTGGGGTCCATGCACTAATGCCCATGGCCACCACTGTTGCGATGTGTCCTTGAAGAACTGCCCCCTTGGGGATGGGGTACTCCCTTAGAAAGGGGCTGAGAACTTCTGAATTGAAGGGTTTCAGGTCTCACCACTGGGAAATCGGCTTCAACTCATGGACAGCCTTGCCCCCACCCGCCATGGTCAATCCTGAGCTTAGCCTGGTGGCTTGGTATCTTCGTAACATTGGCTGCATTTACATAAACCCTTAACCTGAGGACCAAGTTAACAGTATCCTGGGTTAGCAGAATATATTAAACCCTCAACTCTTAAATAGGCTGAAATGTGTTCAACAGGCAAAGTCTCAGAGAAGTCTAACAGCTTGCTCGGCTTTTTATGCTTTCCAGATCCATCTGGTACCTCTTTAACTGATCTGAGAGGCATGTTGCTGAGCTCAGCCAACATCAGCCTCTGCAGCCACATCTCTGGTGTCAGCATGGTTGGCATTTAGAACTAGACAGCTTTCAATTCCTTGCCTATCACTGTCTAATGGAGGTTAAACCTTGAGCAGTTGGACAGCAGCACTCAACCATGGCCGGAAAGAGTGAAGAAGGCCCTTGCCTTGAAAGGAGACAACTGCCTCTGAAAATTCACTTCCCAGGATGCAGCAAACTTGGATGGCTTAAGCTTTCTAATCAACCACATTCAGGATAATTATTTTGCCCCCACCTGGGAATGAGGTTTGGGCTGTTTGGCCTTGACAATTCTGCAAAAACAGAGCATTGACTCTGTCAGAACTGACAAGAAAGGAACTGGGTTGGTCCCTGCCCCACTCCACCCAGCCCGTGAATCAGAAGGGGCTTTCTGCCCTGGCTGATGGCTCCACAAGGTAGAGACAAGCTTAGCATGACTGGTCACCACTATCAGAGCCAGATGGCACCATCCTAAGTGATGACAAGCACTTCTGATCCATGTCTGTGATGCACCAGGAGGTGTTCCTCAACTCCATTGGAATGAGTTGGATTCTCTTCCATCTGATGAAAAGAAGATGGAGGGAAGACGTGATATCAGTATTCAAGGACCTCAAGGGAACCCACAGACGAAAAGACAGTGAAAAACTCTTTTTCATGGCCACAGAAACTAGGAACAGAAGTAAGGGGTATAAGTTGGAGCCACCTAGATTTCCTTTAAACTTAAGGAAAATCTTCATCATAGAACAGTCAGCCTACAGAGCTTGTGGGTTTACGATTTCTGGAGGGTTTTAAGAAAAGGCTGGAGAGCCACCTCTCAACCATGGTTTCCTTGGTTTTCCAATGAAGAGGGTTGGACTGGATGATCCTTGTGGCCCAAGTACATTTTTTTTCAGCTTCCCAGCCTAATCTACAGCTCCAGGATTTTGTGATGGTCAGCTATCTAAATATTAACCAGATCTGATCATGATTAGGTTTTTCTTGAACAGTCAAGGTCCTTTAAATGCTACTGCCTGATCTGGCCCAAAGCTGGTGACTGTGCTATTTTTCCTAACAAAAATACAGACATGGTCTTTCTTCCTTTCCCTCTGTTTTCTTCCCCACTTCCAAGGCTAATTCATAATTCAGCTCTGGAATTCACGCTCACAAGATGCAGTGCTGGCTACCTGTTTGGTTGGTTTCAAAAAGGGTTAGAGCAATTCATGGAGGTCCTGGGGATCCGTGGCTCGTAGCCTTGGTGGCACGGGGCTGCCCCTGAAGGCCATCTCCTGGGGGAGCAGTGGGCTTCCTCAGGCAGTTGGTGGGCCACTGGGAGAACAGGCTGATGGGCGAGGTGGGCCAGGGGTCCCATCCAGCAGGGCACAGCTTGTGTTCTTATGTGCTCATGTACAGAGATGTGGCTATTGCAAGCCATGCCCCAATACAGTGGCTTAATATGATGGTCTGGTTCAGACAACAGGCTAAGGTAGCAGCTGGGTTCCCACAACATGCTGAACTTCAAACCATCCCACCCAAGTTTAGCCTCTTGTGCTGCGTGCACCAGAGTTCTCATTCACAAGGAGGGAGCCTGAATGGACCAGCACGATCCCCTCCATGTCAAGGGCCATCTACTTTTTCAGTGCATTAGAGGGCTTTTGGCAAACTGGTGTCCTCCAGACGTATGGAGACAGTTGGGAAACACGGACTTGGCATTCCTGGACGACATGATCTTGGAACAAAACTGTGAGCAAAACTGGGATGAATCTTGCCCAAATAGAGCAATATTGCCCTGGGACAAGATTTGGTTTTGGTTGGAAGGGTCTTAGTTCCCCCAGCTATTTCCAGCTAAGACCCAAAGACTCCTTCATCTTCTGGGTCGCGTCTTGTTGCTGGGCCTGCTGAAGCCCTGGTGGGAACTTCCATGGCCATGGGAGACGTGAGAGCGACGACCCCTTGCAACAAGCATGTTGCTGGTGAAAAATATCTGAAGAGCACCACCCTCAAAAGACAACGTTGCTTGGGATTTATTTTTAACTAGCTGCGGACATCTTCACTGAGCACCCGGTGCCCTGAATAGTTTCCATGAGGAGCTGTGGAGTTTTACTGCCAGGAGTGAGTGAATTTATGGAGCTAATGGCACATGTTGCATCAGGACGAGCTGGGTGATCCATCCACAAAGAGCAGATGCCAGTAACACTTGCTGCCTTCCCTGGTTTGTAGACAAAGAGATTAGAAAATGGCAGAGCTGGGCCAAATCCACCTTCCTCCTCCTCTTTGTTCATCCTTCCTCACATCCCTGAGCTATGATATTTCCTGCTAGCTGGAGAGAGAAAACACTGGCCATGTTCCCACAACAGACTTCCCTGCAAGTTATGAGAGGGAAAGAGTTATGGGATTGCTAAAAGGGGTCAGATGTCCCAGTCAACTAATTGCTGAGGAGTTTCTTCTACAGGTAGTCCTCGACTTACAACCATTAGTTTAATGACCGTTAGAAGATACAACGGTGCTGAGAAAAGTGACTTACAACCAGTCCTTGCACTTACGTAATCAAAATTCAGACACTTGGCAACCGGCATATATTTACGATGGTTGCAGCATCCCGGGGTCACGTGATTGCCATTTGCGACCTTCCCAGGGGGCTTCCGACAAGCAAAGTCAATGGGGGAAGCCGGATTCGCTTAATGACCATGTGATTTGCTTAACAACCATGGCAAAAAAGGTCGTAAAATCGGGTGAGACTCACTTAATGACTGCATTGCTTAGCAACAGAAGTTCTGGTCCCAATTGTGGTCGTAAGTCGAGGACTACCTGTACCTCTAAGCCTAATCAGGCACAAGGTACCAACTCCACCTAGTCTGTAGCACCAGGAACACCTGAAACCTGTCCACCATCTGTTTGCCTACCTGATCCACCAAGGAAGAGAGATGGAGAGAAACAGTAGCTGGAAATGGGAGTTTCTCTATCCTGGAACTCAGGTTGGATCAATGCTGGAACACTGATTGACTGTAGCCACCAAGCCACGCCTATTGCTGCCTGCCTGGCCAATGAGGAAGGGTCTAAATGATGCCATGAAGACCTGGCAGTGCTGCCCTGGTCTTAGGTAGCGTCATGAGTAAGGATGGCCAGCAGGGGGCTCCCACCCAGACTGTCAAGCGCATGCGTAGCACTGAGGAATTGGTCAGCCATTCCAAGAGACACAGATCGGGACCGCCTTGACCCTTGGGGGTTATATGTCTGGGTTTTCCCACGCTTCTTCAGTTTGTTAGGATTCCTGTTAAGTACTAGCAATAAACATTAGAGACCAGTTCCTTGTCTCAGTGTGTTTCCTGGCTGTTAGGACATCAATCCTAACAAACTGAAGAAGCGTGGGAAAACCCAGACATATAACCCCCAAGGGTTAAGGCGGTCCCGATCTGTGTCTCTTTGAATGGCTGACCAATTCCTCAGTGCTACGCATGCGCTTGACAGCCTGGATGGGAGCCCCCTGCTCGCCATCCTTACTCATGGCAGGTAGTGAGCAGTTCCTGGAGACAGCAGGTGGGGGGTCTCTGTTCCTAGGCAGCAATTGTTGACCTGGTCAATGTGGTTGTGTGCTAGTGAACCAGCAGTCAGGAAATCTGAATGAGCGAGTGGCTAACTGGATTAAGGGTCTTGTGGAAACAATGCTCTTAAACCTGCATCATGATAGACTGAGATTACAGTCCAAGGTCTTGTGCGAATCCAGAAACTAGGTTAATTCATTAAGGAAGTTAAGTACCTTGGGTCAAAACAGCCTAGGACCCACCATAAAATTTTGTCACTTTTTCCCTCCCAGCTGCTATTTGTTTTAATTGACAAGGATTCTATTGCTAAGGTTTTGGCTAGCATCGCACATAAAAAGCAGGAGGAGCTTCGATTGCACCACCATGGTTACCACCTTGACTTTTTTGACCATACCTTGAGGATGCTCCTGGATACAAGGCACTGGAGAGACCCTGTATACAAATACAGGTAGTCCTCAGCTTATGACCACAATTGGGACCAGAACTTCTGTTGCTAAGTGAGGCAGTTGTTAAGAGAGTCACGCCCAATATTATGACCTTTTGCCACAGTTGTTAAGCAAATCACATGGTTGTTAAGTGAATCTAGCTTCCCCCACTGACTTTGCTTGTTGGAAGCCAGCCGGGAAGGTCGGAAATGGTGATCACATGACCCCAGGATGTTGGGACCATTGTAAATATGTACTGGTTGCCAAGTGCCTGAATTTTGATCACATGACCATGGGAACACATGACGGTCATAAGTGTGAGGACTGGTCATAAGTCACTTTTATCGGTGCCAACATAACTTCGAACAGTCTCTGAACAAATGGTTGTAAGTCAAGGATTAAAATGGGCATTTTGAAAATGAGGCATCAACCAGTTCCACCCCAGCTCCTCCTCTTCCTGCAGATTGGCTGGCCTGATAGTCTCTTGTCCTGGATTTGCCTAGTGGAGAACTGGATTAATCCCTTCCTGAGCTGCAGCATGAGAGCCACCCATGGGCTGTAGCACCAGCATAGCTGCAGTCAGCAGCATCGCTGACATGGGACAGAGAACGCCAGCAGCCTAGCTCTGTACCTAGAGAGCATGCCTTCCCTTTTCCCCTGTCAGCCTGCAGGGCCTCTGTCTCTTCCTCAGAAGACAAGGGAGAATTTACTTATTTATCTGCTGCTTATTTATAATTGACTCTCTTGGTCTTCTGTAAGACCTTAGAGTCCTACCTTTCCCCCCAGACACTGGATGAGCCTGCCTCTAATGACTGGAAATCAAAGGAATGTGGGTTGGCCTCAGGTTACAGATTTCCTTTTGGGGCAATTCTTACCCTGGCTGGGGAATTCTGGGAGTTGAAGTCCACACATCTTAAAGTGCCTGAGGTTGAGGAACATTGCTGTAGAGCGTAAGGAAGATGACCTTGATGGACATATGAAGGAACCATTACCTGGGAAAAAGGGGCTGAAGCATTTTTTAAGACCAGGGTCCAGAGATAATGTTCAGAAGTGGCTCAGGCAGAACCCTCCCAGATTCACTGAGGGATAAGGAGGAGAAGGAGGAGCCCCACACAACCAGACTTGCAAGATTCTGTTCTTATAGTCAATAAAAGGAGCTTTAGCCTTCCTGTAGAGTTGATTTCCTGGTCTGGTCTACCTGGTGGGGCTGATATTGCCCAAAATGAGCTATCTGCCCAGAGGCTGCTGATCAGTTCTCCAGATCCATTCTGGCTGGTCCACCCCAAACCTATTCCAATATCCTGGACTGAGATGAAAAGTGAGCGGTGATCCAGCCCAACCCATAATTTCCTTTGAGAGACCCACCTAATGGCAGTGCTGATGCCACTGCTTTGACAACAAAATTACCCATCGGGGTGGCAAAGGTTCCACAGCACGGCTGTCCACAGGGTGTGGCCAAAATTCAAGATGGCAGCCTGGATGGTGTGACTGTCCTGGCCCTGAGGACGTCCCTGTTCCACAGCCTTGATACGAGGTGGGACCACTCTTGCCTGGAGGTGAAAGAGCGTGCCCTGTTGCAGATGCTGGGAAAGCCTTTAGCCCAGGAGAGGTCAAAAAAGTCACACACCAAGCATTTCTATAAAAATAATTTATTTACAGAAAGCAAAAACAAAAGCAAAACATTTAAAGGACCTAGCTCCCTTTTTGGAGCAAGCCTTGCTGAGCTACATTTCCAGCAGAGAGAAAAAAAAGAAGAAGTGAAGAACAAGTCCGGGCAGGTCCTCCCCCCAGGCTATTTTGCATGAAGCACGTGAGAGGAGACAATCACTTGCAACCTTTCACCCGGCCAAATGATTAGGTATAATAGTAGCTTAATCTGTTAGTAGGGAAACCTTAACACTCCCCTTTTTACACTACAGATTAAGATGCAAACCAATTTTCTCTGACTTTATGTGTCTTTCCATTCACATTACCATTATCTCCCCTTTGGTTTAACAGAAAGCTACCATTCTTCTTCCTGTGTTTTTCCAAACCTAGGTAATTGGTCACAACTCCAAGGCTTTTTAATATGAAATGGCTTTTTATGCAGGCTTCAAAATCAAGCCTTTGTTTTTCTGTTGATGTGAATAGCAGCAAATCATCAACATAAATGCACAGATACATACAGCCTTGTTTGTCCTTCTTCATATATACACAGGGATCTGCTTTTCCTTTTTCAAAACCAAAATTCTGCAGTTTTTCATCTACTTTTTGGTTCCAGGATCTAGCAGCTTGTTTTAACCCATAGATTGACTTCTGCAGTTCACAGACTAGATTCTCCCCTTTTTCATAGCCAGGGGGTTGCTGCATGTATAATCTGTGGTCTAAATCACCATAGAGAAATGCAGTTTGAATGTCATAGTGGTTAACTGACATTCCCTTGAGTGCAGCAACTTTTAACAGTAATCTAATTGATTCACCTTTAGTAACTGGTGCAAAAGTCTTGTCAAAGTCTAAATCTTTCCTTTGAGTGAACCCTTTTGCAACCAACCTTGCTTTATATTTTTGGATTTTGCCATCAGCATCCCTTTTCAGTTTGAAAACCCACCTACAACCCAGACAGCGTTCATTGGGAGGTAGATTTACCAGTTTCCATGTTTTATTTTCTTTCAAGGATGCTAATTCCTGTTGCATGGCAGAATGCCAATTTTGTGCAATCTCAGGTGGTAAAGCATTCACTTGTTCTAAAGACTCAGGTTCTGTGAATATGTGAAAAGCCTTTACTGTTTCAGCCTGAAAACGTGATGGAGGAACGCCTTTATTACTCCTCTGAGATCTGCGAGGTAATACAGGGCTTAAATTTTGACTCCTATCACTTTCCTGAGAAGCATCTGTCTCATCAGACAGATCTTCAGTTTGCTTTTCTGGTTTAATGTCCTCATCAGGCAAAAAATCACCATCAGCAAGTCCTTGCTGTTCTCTTGTGGTGGTCAGTTCAACTGGAGAGCTAGAATTTAATCTCCCCCAGTTTTGTTCAGCAAAAGAAGCGCTTTTGCTAATTATTAATTTCTCTCCCATTATGAACCTGTAGCTCCTCTGGCTTTGTTCATAGCCAACAAAGATGGCTTTCTTTGTTGTGGGGCCTCCTTTCCTTCTCTGCTGTTTTGGAATGTGAACCCATGCAGTGCTACCAAACACTCTAAGATGGTTTACCTTTGGTTTCACACCATAAAACAAATGGAATGGAGTGTCCTGAATCATAGAGTTATACAACCTGTTCTGAACATAACAAGCAGTTGATAAAGCTTCTCCCCAGAACTTAAAACATAATCGTGAATCTTTTAACATGCATTCCATCGCATTTTGCAAGGTTCTGCCCTTTCTTTCAGCAACACCATTTTGCTGAGGGGTGTACGGGTTAGAAAGAATTTGTTCTATCCCTTTTTCCACTAGGAACCTTCTGAATTTGTGAGAAAGGTATTCTCCTCCTCTATCACATTGGAGTGCAGATACAGGCCTAGGGAATTTTCCATTTGCCCATGTCACAAAACTTTTAAATTTCTCAAATGCCTCATCTTTATGTTTTAAGATGTAGATAAATGTGTATCTTGAGAAATCATCAATGATGGTCATTGCATACCTTGCTTGTCCAAGACTTGGAGCAAAAGGACCAATAATATCAGAGTGTACAATTTCCAAAGGTCTAGTTGTAACTCTGTCACTGTGCTTACTCACAGGAGCTTTTAGTGTTTTGCATTCTTTGCAAACTACACAATCTAAGTATTTAGCACAGGGTTTTATCTTTAGGTCAGCACACAGCTGTGGCATTTGTGCTATATACTTGATATTAGCATGACCAAGTCTCCTGTGCATCAGGTGTACACATTGGTCATGATATGGTGTGTTGCCAACTGCAGCCTTGCAGCTTGGCTTCCTTGCATTTTGCACAATGTACAAGGAGTCTTTTAACATACCAGTAGCACACAATTTCCCATTTTTACGTATCTCACAACCATTTTTCTTAAATGTTATGATATACCCTGTTGCAGCCAATTGTGCCACAGATAAAAGGTTTGATTGTAAATTTGGCACATACAACACACCTTTTACAGTTTCTCCTAAGCAGGATAAATACAAGTCACCTTGTCCCATAATTTTGGTGACAGACCCATCAGCCAAAGATACACTTTGTCTTTCAGTTTTAGACAGTGACACAAAAGAGCTTTTACAATTACATAAATGACAACTGGCCCCAGAATCTAACACCCATACATCAGAATTACCCTTCTCAGCAACCTGTGCAATTTGGGTTGTCTGAAGAGCCTTCTTCTGTGTTGCCCTTGTGTTCTTCTGCTCTGTCTTTCTACTCTTGGGTCTCATGGCACAGTCTCTTTGCAAATGTCCAGCTGAACCACAAGTGAAGCATCGCTGGCTGGCTAGTGCTGTGGCCTCAGGTTCCTTTCCCTTCTTTTCCCTCATTTTCTGGTCTTGCAGCTTTCCAGAAGAGATGGGGGGGGATCTTTCCTCTCTCTTCTCCCATTCAGCGAGTAAGCGCTGTGTAACATACGATGGGGTGAGGTCTGCTTCAGGCATAGCCTCCAGGGTACAAATCAGCGTGTCCCATGTTGCATTCAGTGAGGACAGGAGGATATAGGATTTTGTGAGAGGTGTAAATTCCATTCCTCTCTCCTGCAACTCAACAAACAGCTGCTGAATATAATGCAGGTGCTCAGGAAGGCTATCTCCTTCTGCAAGGTAGGCTCTGTACAGCTTTTTCGTCAGAGTAACTTTACTCCCTGCTGTTGCCTTTACATATAAGTCTCTCAAAGCGTCCCAAAGTTGCTTTGCAGACTGCATGCCTCGCACGTGGACTAGCTGATTGTCCTCAACTCCCAAGATAATGGTGGCTCTAGCCCGCTCATCCTGCCTAAGCCATTCAGCACTGGGATTTTGGGGGGTTTGCTCACCAATTGGCAGCCAAAGATTCTCTCTGCGAAGATACATCTCCATCTTCAGGGCCCAATTCAAATAGTTGGTCTCTGATAGGCGCTCCAGAGGCATCGCTGAGGGCTGGGAGGTAGCCATGGCTTCTTCCTTCTTTTGCAAGTCACCTCAGCTAGCTTCTAAGTCCTGCAGACCGGCAGTTGCTGGAAAATCTCCAGGTGGCTCCAAAGAAAATCTTCACAGGTCTTTGCTACCTGCCTTTAAATTGTGCATGAGGTGTGGAGTTGATCTCTCTTTTCTCTCTGGGTTTTACTGCGTTGTTTACTGGGCCCATAACCTGTTGCAGATGCTGGGAAAGCCTTTAGCCCAGGAGAGGTCAAAAAAGTCACACACCAAGCATTTCTATAAAAATAATTTATTTACAGAAAGCAAAAACAAAAGCAAAACATTTAAAGGACCTAGCTCCCTTTTTGGAGCAAGCCTTGCTGAGCTACATTTCCAGCAGAGAGAAAAAGAAGAAGTGAGAACAAGTCCGGGCAGGTCCTCCCCCAGGCTATTTTGCATGAAGCACGTGAGAGGAGACAATCACTTGCAACCTTTCACCCGGCCAAATGATTAGGTATAATAGTAGCTTAATCTGTTAGTAGGGAAACCTTAACATGCCCCACGTCCATGGTCACTAGAAGAAGGGGTTCCAACTTTCTCCCTACAAGAGTCATCTGAAGCTGGGGGGGCTGAAAGGGAGCCTGGAGACACCACAACCCAGAAGTGATTCCATTCTTCCCCCCTTCAGCATGCTATCATGGAAAATTAAATCTTGGCAGGCTCTTTTTTGTCAAGAAGCAATTATTTTAAGTTCTTTGAATAAACAAGGAGTGCCTGACAAACACTTGCTATTTTTCCAATCATGTGCCTGCCGGGTAATGCTTAATGTGCCAGAAGAGTGTTCTTTATAGGACGGAGTGCTCCTGCCTGGTACATACTAAAATAAGGACTGGCTTTCATGGTGGAAGAAATTATGGTGAGAGAGAGAGAGAGAGAGACTATATCACCACTAAGCCAAGCCAGCACTTTGCAGACTTTCACGCTCATGGGATATATGGGGTTTTTGTGCAACACATGGTGAGAAGGACATATGGGGAATCAAAAGGAAATACTTGGGTGTTAGCCCTTCAGGCTAGGCCAGGTCAAGGAACAACCCCTGGAGATTCTAGGAACGCTACTTTATTATTGAGTTGGACTTTGAAGAGGCAGGAGAGGAAGAGCATCGATGCCTTTGAACTTGGTGTTGGAGAAGACTCCTGAGAAGACCCCGGGCGGCCAAGAAAATAGAGTAGTAGGTCTGGTTTTATAGAGCTGTATGAAGATAGCCTAGAAGAAGATACTGTAGATGGCAACTGTGGGAAAACGTGAACTTAGCCTGGGAAAACGGGAAGGCATGAGAAAGAAACTCAAGATTGTCCTGCCTTGACCCTCTTTGGTATAAGAGGGAGGGAGAAGGAAGTGCTGTTAGGTCTTACAAGATTCTGTCATCACAGCCAATTATCAACCGAACCTGAATAATCCTTATGGTGTCTGCTTCCTGACCTGTTCTACCTCAAAAGGTGGACAGATTTGTGTATCCATAAAAACGTGGGTGGGTGGGTCTACAGCTGTTCATATGCCAATGTCCTTTTTTCATAATTTGTCCTCTCTTGGCTAGATCACAGGGGGATTTCCTCAGTTTCCTCGTCCAATTTCAATACTTTTTCTTTAGGACTCTGTAGGGTTCTGCACCATCCAGCCACTCTTTAGCTTTCTGGATGTACTGCGTTCCAGTCACGTTGATGTCCTTCCGCCTTGTCTGCCGGAGAGATCACTTACATATATTCTCTGTTATTATAACCTGACATTACTTGCAACTTATGAACAAGTGACATACAGATGTATATTACCTATTGTAACCCACCTACACTGTGGGTTGATAAATACGGTCATTTTGTTGTTGTTGTTCATTCGTTCAGTTGCTTCCGACTCTTCGTGGCTTCACGGACCAGCCCACGCCAGAGCTTCCTGTCGGTCGTCAACACCCCCAGCTCCCCCAGGGACGAGTCCGTCACCTCCAGAATATCATCCATCCATCTTGCCCTTGGTCGGCCCCTCTTCCTTTTGCCCTCCACTCTCCCCAGCATCAGCATCTTCTCCAGGGTGTCCTGTCTTCTCATTATGTGGCCAAAGTACTTCAGAAATATGGTCATCCTTTCTTAAAACTGTTGTGTAAAACTTTAAATATGCGTATGCATGTATGAGAAGCGCTCGTATGTATATTTTTGTTGTTGTTTTGCTCCTTTCTTTCTCCTTTCTTTTTCTATTTAATTAAATAAAAAAGGCAAAAAAATAAATAACTGCAGACCATCAACCAGCAACCTAAGAGACGGCTTTATACATGGACTTCCCCAGATGGACAACACCGAAATCAGATTGACTACATCCTTTGCAGCCAAAGGTGGCGGACATCTGTACAGTCGGTAAAAACAAAGGCCTGGAGCTGACTGTAGTTCAGATCACGAACTTCTTCTTGCACAATTTAGGATCAGACTAAAGAGATTAGGGAAGACCCACAGATCAGCTAGATATGAGCTCACTAATATTCCTAAGGAATATGCAGTGGAGGTGAAGAATCGATTTAAGGGACTGGACTTAGTAGATAGGGTCCCGGAAGAACTCTGGACAGAAGTTGGCAGCATTGTTCAGGAGGCGGCAACAAAATACATCCCAAAGAAAGAGAAGACCAAGAAGGCAAAATGGCTGTCTGCTGAGACACTAGAAGTAGCCCAAGAAAGAAGGAAAGCAAAAGGCAACAGTGATAGGGGGAGATATGCCCAATTAAATGCAAAATTCCAGAGGTTAGCCAGAAGAGATAAGGAATTATTTTTAAACAAGCAATGCGTGGAAGTGGAAGAAGACAATAGAATAGGAAGGACAAGAGACCTCTTCCAGAAAATTAGAAACATGGGAGGTAAATTCCAGGCCAAAATAGGTATGATCAAAAACAAAGATGGCAAGGACCTAACAGAAGAAGAAGAGATCAAGAAAAGGTGGCAAGAATATACGGAAGACCTATACAGGAAGGATAACAATATCAGGGATAGCTTTGACGGTGTGGTCGGTGAGCTAGAGCCAGACATCCTGAAGAGTGAGGTTGAGTGGGCCTTAAGAAGCATTGCTAATAAGAAGGCAGCAGGAGATGATGGCATCCCAGCTGAACTGTTCAAAATCTTGCAAGATGATGCTGTCAAGGTAATGCATGCTATATGCCAGCAAATTTGGAAAACACAAGAATGGCCATCAGATTGGAAAAAATCAACTTATATCCCCATACCAAAAAAGGGGAACACTAAAGAATGTTCAGACTATTGAACAGTGGCACTCATTTCACATGCCAGTAAGGTAATGCTCAAGATCCTGCAAGGTAGACTTCAGCAGTTCATGGAGCGAGAATTGCCAGATGTACAAGCTGGCTTTAGAAAAGGCAGAGGAACTAGAGACCAAATTGCCAATATCCGCTGGATAATGGAAAAAGCCAGGGAGTTTCAGAAAAACATCTATTTCTGTTTTCTTGACTATTCTAAAGCCTTTGACTGTGTGGACCATAACAAATTGTGGCAAGTTCTTAGTGGTATGGGGACACCAAGTCATCTTGTATGCCTCCTGAAGAATCTGTATAACGACCAAGTAGCAACAGTAAGAACAGACCACGGAACAACGGACTGGTTTAAGATTGGGAAAGGAGTACGGCAGGGCTGTATCCTCTCACCCTACCTATTCAACTTGTACGCAGAACACATCATGCAACAAGCTGGGCTTGAGGAATCCAAGGCTGGAGTTAAAATCTCTGGAAGAAACATTAACAATCTCAGATATGTAGATGATACCACTTTGATGGCTGAAAGTGAAGAGGAACTGAGGAGACTTATGATGAAGGTGAAAGAAGAAAGTGCAAAAGCTGGCTTGCAGCTAAACCTCAAAAAAACCAAGATTATGGCAACCAGCTTGATTGATAACTGGCAAATAGAGGGAGAAAATGTACAAGCAGTGAAAGGCTTCGTATTTCTAGGCGCAAAGATTACTGCAGATGCTGACTGCAGTCAGGAAATCAGAAGACGCTTCATCCTTGGGAGAAGAGCAATGACCAATCTCGATAAAATAGTTAAGAGCAGAGACATCACACTGACAACAAAGGCCCGCATAGTTAAAGCAATGGTGTTCCCCGTAGTAACATATGGCTGCGAGAGCTGGACCATAAGGAAGGCTGAGAGAAGGAAGATCAATGCTTTTGAACTGTGGTGTTGGAGGAAAATCCTGAGAGTGCCTCGGACTGCAAGAAGATCAAACCAGTCCATCCTCCAGGAAATAAAGCCAGACTGCTCACTGGAGGGAATGATATTAAAGGCAAAACTGAAATACTTTGGCCACATAATGAGAAGACAGGACACCCTGGAGAAGATGCTGATGCTGGGGAGAGTGGAGGGCAGAAGGAAGAGGGGCCGACCAAGGGCAAGGTGGATGGATGATATTCTGGAGGTGACGGACTCATCCCTGGGGGAGCTGGGGGTGTTGACGACCGACAGGAAGCTCTGGCGTGGGCTGGTCCGTGAAGCCACGAAGAGTCGGAAGCGACTGAACGAATAAACAACAAACGACCATCAAGCTAACCCATGGGGAAGGTGCAGACAGCAAACCAAGGCCATTGGCTCCTGAAGCATGGCCCGGTTCTCAGTGCAGCATTTAAAGTACTTCTAGAAATAAGTGTACTTATTAAGTGCAAATCTGCAGGGAGGGAGTCTCAAACTGATCGGGTGTGGAAGAGACTACTATAGGATTCCCAAGGACTCTGCTTTATACTCTGATGGTTTTGCATTATTCTTTTCTTCTCGACAGCACTGACAACTTTAATTCAATGTAACTGTAACTTAGATTTTTCTGCTCGTCTCAGATGCTAATTTTTGAGACGTGGCCCCTATCTTCCTTCTCAAAAACCTTCCATTTAAAATACACCTGCACTCTTCTGGACCAGAGAGACAAAACCCTAGTTGTAACATATTTAACCTGGTTGCCAAATTAACCAGCTTTCTGAGTTTGAGCAATTTCACTGAATTGTAAATTAACCAAACAGGTTGAGCACCTATAACACATGAGCACAAAGAAACCAACCAAAATCAAAAGTAAGTTCAGCGTGTTGGGGGAAATGAATATACTAGATTTTTGACTGACTTGATTTAGTTGTGTGATCGCAGTCAGTGTTTCCTTGGTAGGAAGAAAACGGGAGCAGAGAAAAATGAGATGCTTTTTATGCTAAGAAAGCTGAAGAACACTGTCCGACAGTGCAGCAAGTTAAAAAGAAAAAAAAGCAGTAAATTTAAATTAGGTAATTTTTACCTACAAGTGGGTGAATCCTGCTGGAATAAAGTCCCATTTTCACGCAATATGAAATCCTCTCCCTATGGCTAAATTTGGTATCACATCTGGAGGGCACTTAGCAGCAGCTGCAATTGTGAAAAACATTAAATGGCTCAGCCTCAAGGAATTCTCATCCAGACTCAGGAATGGTCTATAAAGGATCGGGGATTCAGCCTTGCCTGAAATTATCCACCCACGAGGTGGATAATTAGCACAGGGAATGTAGACTACATGCATGTTTATTAGGAGACAGACACTGACTCATTTTGGAATCTGTACCGCTGTTGATACGCATTTATTTCCGACTATTGGGAGGTGAGGGTATTTAGGGCTGCAGAGCTGGCTGCAAATCTCCAGAGGGCTACTGTGGAGGGCCAAAAATTAGGAGCTGAGTAGTACTTTCCCAGACTAGCAAATTTCATGCAAAGGCCTATATTTTTGTGAGCTGCAGGCAATGATATTCCCTGTGACCCTCAAAGGAAGCCAGAGTTGGACTCTGAAGAAGCAGGATAGGAAAAGTATTGATGCTTTTGAACTCTGCTGTTGGAGAACACTCCTGAGAAGACCATGGACAATGAAGAAAGCAAATCAATGGATCATCCAAGTGGTGGGGAGCTTCGGTCTTTTAGGATCAACCATCAAAAGTAAAGGAACCAGCAGACAAGAAAGACGCCAGAGACTAACACTTGGTAGAGCAGTCACGGTGGCCTTGGAGAAGATATTCAGATGCTGGGATGCATCTCTATCTACAAAGATCAGAACTGTGCAAGCCGTGGTGTTCCCTGTGACACTGTCTGGAAGCCAAAGTTGGACTTTGAAGAATCAGGAGAGGAAGAGCACTGATGCCTTTGAACTTTGCTGTTGGAGAACACTCCTGAGAAGACCATGGACAGCCAACACAAACTGATGGATCATCAAACCAACCAACCCAGAGTTCTCACTCAGGGCACAAATGGCCAGGCTCAAATGGTCCTCCTTCAGACCCAGCTCCCTGGAGAAGGCTCTGATGCTGGGAAAGGTGGAAGGAAAGAGAAGAAGAGGAGGACCAGGAACAAGGTGGCAGGACTCAGTTTCAATGGCGAGGGGGGCTCCACTGGGAGACCAGGCTGGACACACATCATCCTCGAGAAGGTCCATCTTTGTGGTCATTAAGAGTCAAAACTGACTTGATAGAACACAATCCATCAATCAATGCAAAGACCCAGCCCCCTTGATAAGTCCATCATGCTGGGAAGGGTGGAAGGAAAAAAGAAGAAGTGGATGACCAGCAGCAAAGTGGAGGGACTCAGTGACAGCAGCACTGGGAGACCTGAAAGACCAGGTTAGGGACAAATTGTCATGGAGAAGGTCTATCTATGTGGTCGCTAAGAGTCGACACTGACTTGATGGCCCATAATCCAATCCAGTGCAATCATTTGTAGACAAACATGCACTAAATTTGTTCTGCATGTTAATAGTACAGAATACAATACAATTCAACAACAGTTTCTTTGTGTTCACATAAGACACTTAACTGGGCCAGGTGAAGATCTAGCAGCTGCAGTGATACCACCTGGCTTGGTTAGTGTTAACCTTACTTAGCTTGCTTGTGGCTTAATGCTGTACACACCTACCCCATTGATTTATGTGCAGATCCAGAAATGGGCAACCAGGTTATGTGAACACAGCCATTTAGGGGTGCAGGGGAAGAAGAGGCGGACTTTTGGATCTGCAGCACGGGAATTTGCCAGTCTGGAGGGGTGGGGAGAGCAATGATATCCATGCTCTGTGTGTGTGCAAAAACAAGATGGTGTTTCTGACCGCATGATCAAAGGCCCACGCTTTCTTATATGTGCACCTCTAAAAAGGGGTGAGGCTTTAGCTGTATGGTAGCAACCGCCATCACGAGTTTTCCAACCCTGCTGGGAACCCTCTTTCTTCCATCTAAGACTGCTACTAAGGTTTATGACTGGGCAGCCTTTCTGGCTAACCTTATTCATCCCCATTCTCCAGATCTCTTCACCGACCCGTTCCCTTCCACTAAGCAGTTTGCATTATTAAAAAAAGGTCCTTTTTCCGATCTTTCTTTAGGAACTCCCATGACGCATGCAGCTTGCCTTTTTCTGGCAATCTCAGGAGGAAGTGAGGAAGAGGACAGTTGGGTTCTACTGTTTTGTCACACCGTGCCCATATTTTCCAGGAAGCACCAGGCATCCCCGTGCCCTTGGGCGAGGATAATATGGGCAAGGCTTCAGCCACCGCAGTATTTTTTGCAGCCCAGGTGTAATTATCCCTCTTCACCAATCACCCAGAAACCCTAGAGACAAAGCCATGCCGCCTTTAGGCAACGACTTCACAAGGAAGTGTCAGAGGACCCTCTTGTTTGTTGCAATGAATTAGTGGGCAAAGTGTTTAAAAAACCGAAAATCTGGCAGCATTCTGTGGATAACAACTGTCAATATTTGACTAACCAACTCAATAGTTTGACGTTTTATCCCGAAGCTGTGCCAAGCCATACAAACGCTAACGAATGCAGATGAGCACTGAAATTATAAATGGGACACTTAACAAGACTTTGTTTATTTGGGTAGTTTTTAAAAAAAAAAAAACTGACTTGACCTTTGGAAGTGAAAATGCAGATTTGTGAAGTTGACCTAGCCTGCCCCCTCAAAAAAACAAAAACATAACATCCACTAGAGGCAGCAAAGGGCTTTCTGCATCCCCATGTAACCATCTAATGGTCATTTGGATTCCTGCAGCCCAGATTTGGTTGGGTTTAGGGATGCTTTAGGAGTGATTAAGTCTGAATTTGAAGGAGGAGGAAACTTCTGGAAGGCCTGATGAAGGTTGGAGATGTCTTTTAAGAAGTTACAGTTCTCAGTTTGGGTTTCCAACCCTTGAAATACACCATTTTGCATATCTATTGGCTAGAACTGAATGATTTCCTTTTAAGGAAGATGTCCTTCTTAGGGCCCTCTAAAACATTCATATATCACACCCTTGGTCAGTTGGACTGTTCTGGGCTCAAAATATAGCAGTTTTTAAATTGTTCCTCTTATTATTACATCAGTTCAAGGGTGATGGTACATTGTTTCTAGAAGATAGCATTTTGGCCCTTTCTCATACTGAGTGGAGATTATCCAGATCTCAGAATTTAAACTGAATGTACAGAAAAGTCTGGTGGAGGCCAGGATTTACACTTTGGGTCAATCTGGAGATGAAAAAGAGGAATTTTTAGCACCTTCCACTCTAAAGGACAACTTTCTTTCTTTCTTTCTTTCTTTCTTTCTTTCTTTCTTTCTTTCTTTCTTTCTTTCTTTCTTTCTTTCTTTCTTTCTTTCTTTCTTGTTCCATTTATTTATTTATGTATGTTTGTTATTTATGTATGTATGTTCCAGGGCAGGGTATTTACAGTTATTTCTATTGATATTCCAGCATGGGGCTGTGGGATTTTCAGCCTTGGAAACACCTAATCTACTACAAGTGATGATTAACTTCTATGATACAAAAAAAAAAAGCCTATCATTAATCTTTATAAAGTTTGGTTGGTTTTGAATCAATCTGATATGAAAATATTAACTGTTTCTGGAATAAAGAATTAGAGGTTCTATTTTGCTTGAACAACGGGATGAGGCATTAACCTTAAAACCAAAACTTCAGAAGATCTTAGATTGCATCTTTTTCAACCGAAAAAGATAACATTTATGGGACCGCATTGTGCTTATACGAAAAAAGCCTAAGTAAATTGTCACTGGAGATGTAGTAAGATTAATGCTTCGTGGAAACATGGTGTTCCTTTGGTCTTTCTTTCAGGGAAGAGTTATTGCATGCACTAACTCAACGGGAAGACAAGACTGAACATTCTCTGAGTTCATATCCTTTTGAAATACATCCCAGTCGCTTCAAAACTGACCCCTGGACAAAGAAATTGACCTACTTACAGCTGAAAGACTTACTTTTCAGCATTGGAAAGATAAATATGCACCCCAGCAACTCAGTGATCTGCAGAATTGATGTTATTAGCAACATATGAATTACGTACTTACCACTGTAGATTAGCTGTGCATGGTTATAAGGAAATAGGAACACCATTTATTGAAATGCTGCTGTAGGATTTATGGAGATGAACTTGGGAATGGATAAGCAGCACCTGAAGTTCTGGTGGTGGTATTTTAAGCAAGGAAACTTAACAAGAAGAACGGTCCCAAATACACAGATTTTTCTCCCACCAAGGGAGAAATTTCCTTTGCTCGCTCCGTTCCTATTGTTCCTTTGAAACGTACTTTCCTTTGACAGGTTTTCTGCAAATCATGATGGCTTTTTAACGAACACCAGGTACTCTAAAAACCATAGACTCGCTTAGGTTGTGAGAAAATAACATGGGTCATGTTGGAGAATGTGAACCCATAGGTGTCCCAGGAAGTGGGGGGGGGGGAGAGAGCAAGTAACATCACATGCATCATCATATCCACGATGACGTCATGGTGCGTGGAGTGTCACCCCCCTTCCCATCTTGAATGGTCTTTCGTCCAAGGATCATGGTCATGAAAAAGACATCCAAGTCAAACACCAATAGTCATACTTTAATAGGGCCAGCCCAGCTTCTAGCATCTGTGAGATGTCAAGGTCATTCAAAGCCTTCTTCAAGTCCTGTATTCTGCTTTTATAAGCAAGAAGAACACAAAGAAGAGAAAATGCGGTCGAATCATAGAATCCTCAAGTAGGAAGAGGTCCTTCAGACTATCAAGTCCACCCCTGTTCAGGGCAGAAATCCTAATTAAAGCATCCCAGATCAAACCCAACTTCCTCTTGAATCGGTCTAGTGATCAGGAGCCCCCCACTTCTCTGGTCAGGGATCCCATTGTCCAGCTGTTCCTACAACCAGGACGTTCTTCCTAACAGTGTTCCAACAGACTCTGCCTTCGCACAATTTAAACGCTGTATTTCACATCCTGCTCCCTTCACTGAGAAAGAAGGGCCGTTGATCTCCTTCTGTGACCACCTTCAGGGAATTGGAAGGGGGCTATCAGACCCCCCTCCACTTATCTTTCCTCCAGGCTAAACACTTCTGGCTCCTCCAGTCTTTCTGAACTTCTAGTCCTCATTGCTATTCTCTGCACCTGGTCCAGTTTCCAGTCTCCTGGTTGTCGGCCTGGTCCTTCTCTGACCCTGTTCCTGTTTCTCTAAATCAGTGTTTCTCCACCTCAGCAACATTACGGTGTGTAGACTTCAATTCCCAGAATTCCCCAGCCAGCATGGCTGGCTGGGGAATTCTGGGAATTGAAGTCTACACATCTTAAAGTTGCTGAGGTGGAGAAACACTGCTCTAAATCCTCCCAAATGTGCCCCCACCCAGAACTGGAGATGGTCTTCAAGGTGCTTCTACTTCATTCAAGAATCTGACTGATGGCCTTTCAGCTGCCCAAATGTTTTCAGCCTTTCTTTTTCTGGCTGTTCATCACAACACCTGGGAACTGGGTGTGCCCATGTTCAGAGCAAACAGCACCATACAAGATACTACGTTGACTAAAACTGTGCCCCCAACTCGGTTGTGCTGTTGTGTAAGCGTCTCTGAGTCTCATTGTGTCTTCTGCAAAATGTCGATACCTGCCCCTCCAGGACACAAAAAGGTTAATCTGATTAACAGATTTTTCTTTGTCCAGATCTCCTTCTCAACATTTCTTTCCCAGCCAGATGCTTTTCCTTTTGTCTGGGAACAGCTGAGCTTAGAAAAGGGGTTTAGGATGAATGTTAGCGACACATTGGGCAACAGAATTATTTTCTCAAATTTAAGACTCGTTGAGGTTGGTTGGACACAGCCGCAAAGAAATTGAAGCCACGAGGAGAGATCTTTTCTGGAGACGATGGCCCATTTGGAACAAAATCTTTCCTTCCGGGAGATCAAATGCATGCCTGGGAATCTTGTTACAGGCCTGGTTGGTTCAAAAGAACAGCCTTTTTGCAGGTGGATTTTTGAGCCTGTCTCGAAATGTGTGTGTGAGAGAGACCCTTTGGGTATTTTTGTGGGGAAAAAGTAAATCTGCTTCTCAAGGTGTAAAGACCTCTTGGGTGATGCTTGGGATGTGGCTTTCTATCATCGTCATCTAAACTTGCATGCAGCCTCAGTGACTCTGGGCAGCTCAACAATCAAAGAAATTACAATAAAATCCATAAAAGATCAGGATAAAAGATGGCAAGTGCAATGGAACAAGGGGTCTTGCTCTCCCTCACCGAAGGCCTGGGCGAAGAGCCAGGTCTTCATGACTCTCCTGAACACCAACATCTTGGGGAGAACCCCGTCCCAGAGGGCAGGCGCTGCTACAGAGGGGCGCTTCTGGGTTCCCGATAGGTGGCATTGTTTAATCAATGGACCCGGAGCGTGCCAACCCTGCAGGACCAAATTGACCAGGGAGATACTATAGGGGACAGGCAGTCTCTCAAGTAACCAGGCCCTATACCATGTAGGGCTTTATAGGGAACAACCAGCACATAGTTAGCCATCTGTGGGGTTTGGGGAAGGTTGAATACCCAAACCAGAATTCAGACATAAGCTGAATTCTCCACTCTAAGAATGCATCAAGCAAGCTTCCAACTTGGTAGCCTTCACACAAAGGTGATTGTGGTGGTGGTGGTGGTGGTGGTGATGATTTATTGGATTTAGTAGGCCACCCAACTCCATAAGACTCTTATGGACCAAGATCAGAAGATATTGCTGTGGAGAGAACACAATTGTTTTGGTGGCATGGAGGCAAAGGCACCAGCTTGCCCTTAACGCTGTCAAATATCTCATGAGTTGCAGGGAAAAAAATGTGTCCCTCAGGCTCTTGTTCAGTAGGCATTTTTATTTTTCCTGTGGACTCAGTTTCTGAGTTGTTTCTTGTAAAGGATATTTGTTTGAGTTACACCAGTGTTTCTCAACCTTGGGAACTTTAAGATGTGTGGATCTCAGCTCCCAGAATTCTCCAGCCAGCCATGCTGGCTGGAGAATTCTGGAAGCTGAGATCCACACATCCTAAAGTTCCCAAGGTTGAGAAACACTGAGTAACACAGTATGTTACTGGCACACCAGATGAACTTGAGCAAAGGCCCTCCTGGCCACGGCTGTCGTCTAATCCTCAACCTAGAGATGCAAGTGCAGAACTCCCAGATTGTTCACTGGTTCTGTTTCGGGTAGCACCACACTGCCAAGGACTAAAGATGGCAAAGACTGGATCCTGGGGCCCCTAAAACATGGAGCCACTCCATTTTGCTAGGGTTGAATTGAAGCCTGTTCTTCCCATCCAGGGCCCCACAGCCTCCAGGCACTGAGTTTAGCATTTTATGAGAAACCCAGCCACTGAGGTCAATAAGAACTGATGCATTAACAAGTTCTTCAGGGTTCATGTCCACATTAAACCCATTTGGTCAGTGTCTCTCAACCTTGGCAAACTGAAGATGTGTGGACTTCAGCTCCCAGAATTCCCCAGCCAGCATGCCTGGCTGGGGAATTCTGGGAGCTGAAGTCCACACATCTTCAAGTTGCCAAGGTTGAGAAATACTGCGTTAGATGATCTTCAATAAATCGCTACCAATGTTGTGCTGATGTTGTGCCCAACTTACCCCTCCAGGTTGTTGTGGGTTTGTAATGGAATAATTTCAGAGCACCCCTTTGCCAAAAGACCAGAAGCCAAAATACTTGCGCTCCGGTCCATAACAGTGGAAAGCGTTGCCTTTAAAAACCAGAAGCTTATGAATAAACAGCGACAATTTTTTGTAATTAGGTCAACAAAACCCTACGAACGTTTTGACTTTGGGAAGGACTCTAAGCCAACAAGAGAAACTCAAATTAAGTTTTGCAAGTCCTGCGATCTGGCCAAAGGAAGTGAGCTATCTCATAAAACAGGTCCAAAATCACCCGCTGCCTAAAAGACAGGGCAGTTCTCAAAAAGCACCCGAGTGGTGGAAGAATCCACCATTTACAATCGCTTGCAAAATGAAAATTGAACCCCCAGAGCTGGACGCACACTACCCCTGAATATCAGTTGCTCACAAGGGAAAATGTTCTAGCCCAGGTGGTGGGGTTCCTGGTAGCCTCTGGTTGGCTTGCAGGAGGAAGAGGATGCTAACTTAGACAGGCCGTGGGCCCAATCCAGCCAGGGTGCGCCACCTTTTCTATTACAGGAGAGCAACTGGATCCCCTGCAGATGCTTTGAACCACGGTTTTGATTGCTTGTGCTGGCGGGGGTTGAATCCCCAAATGTCTGAAGGCCAACGTTGCCCTGGTCTGGGCCCAGAACAGAAGCCTTTGCAGAATTGTGGCTTCCTTGCTTCATCCTTGCTTAGCCAATCCCCCCGGTCTTAACGAATTAAAGAAACTATTGTTAACCTGCAACCCTGATTTGAAGCATTATTTAGATGGGTTGATAATTCTTCTTTCGCCACTTTTTTTCTCGAGGGACTCGAGGAAAGGAGGGAGAGAACACATTGTCCTCTGCCAAGGAATAAGGTCACCGAGAGACTCTCGCTGTCACGCTGTTGTTGTTTTTATTTTACCCAGCGACTGACTTTCTCTGTGCCGATTGCAACACAGCTCAAACCACTAAACGTGTCCAAAGGTTTTTTTTTTTTTAAAAGAAAGGGACAAGAAAGCAAGAAAGCAATAATTTGCAGTTCAGAAGAAGGCTGCGCGGGCTTTGAAAAATGGGACGGAGGGAGCACTTAGGGCCGCAAACAAACCCCAATGCCATTCATTAAACTGTTTTTCAGACATCCTTGTGAGCCAGGAAGACACCACAGCTTTAAGAAATCCGCTCGTAAAAGGCAATGCAACTCTTTGTGCATGGTCTGTAACATGCTTTCTGAACCGTTTTTGGAACCACACAGAGTTGTAATAAATAGCACAGGAGCATGAAATCTGCTGAAGAGGCAATCAAAATCAACCTGAACACCAAAAGGTGGAAATGCCTGGGGGACACGGAGCATCTCAGCTGGCAGTGCAAAGAAGGCATCAATGTGAGCACCAGGCGGGCCCTCCTGGGAAGGGCGTTGCACAACCGAGAACCTCAATGGGAGGGAGGTCTTGGGAGATAACAGCAATGCAAGGGCAAAGGCCAGGAATATCTGCACAGGGTCAAAAAAGTCAAGATGGCACCCGGGGCTGCATGTTAAAAGTGGGGGCAGGTGGGGGCAGCCCCGGGAGACACATTCCTGCCATGCCTCTCTGTCTGTGTCTCTCATCAACTGCTTGGTGATGCGTTCCTGGAAAAATTGGGTCAGGGAGAGTTCCCCAACCTGGTGCTTTCCAGATGTGTCGGGCAACAAACCCAGAGAGCTGGTTCAACAGACCTGGAGGGGTGCCCAGCTGTTGCAAGGAATGGAATCCAGTGTGAGAGAGATCAGATCTGGCAGCAGAAGTTGTTCTTTGCAGAATCGTTATGTAACTCCAACTAGCGTAGATTTGCAAGCGGATTGGAAGGGGTTTGATCTCGCTGGCCAAGCCGCGTTCCAAGGTATTTGTTTTCAGGGCGGACCTGTGTCGAAATCCCTCCGACATTTATCTGTCTTCAGCCTTAAAAAACAAGCGTTCCTGGGAACTTTGTGGCGCAAACTCCTGCTGGGTGCTATTACTTGTGACGCTGCTTCAGAGCTGCGTTTGCCCCAAGGCTCCGAGCGATGCCAGGGCTTGACGATGCTCCCCGATTCCATGGAAGTGTGCAGGGGGCAAAGGGCAGGCAGCTGTCGGCTCAGCCTCATGGGTGCTTGGAAGGATGTCACTGGCGAGACGGGCGGTGCAGAAATGTGGAGAATAAGTACATAAATAGATAAATAAAATGTTCTCCGCAGGGAAATTGCGAAAGAGCCTTAGAAGCAAGGAGGGGGGGGCGGGGAAGTGGGGGCTGGGAGGGTTCCTGGATTAGCAAAGCAGGATGCAAACCCTGGCAAGATCAGCAGCCCCGGGATGTCCGCGTTACTCCCTTTTCTCTCGCGCTCTCTGTCTCTCTTTTAGGATCTGGTGCCTTCTGGGTTTCCAGTTCAAATTATTTCCTGGGTCTGCAGGGCAGATCTACTCCAAGCTCCCAACAGCCCCCAAATGGATCAAAGGTGAGACATCAAACGTCTTGGTCATAAACAGTTGGACTTCAGGCAGGGCAGGGGGTCAAAAAAGTCAAAATGGCAGCTGCAGCCATGCAATCAAAGTGCCATTTATTATGTGCATCACGTCATGCATAAAAAGCAGAGCTTCAGTCTCACAGTCGTGGCCACCCTCTTGACTTTTCCACCCCTTCCCCAGACACCACTAGTGGGTGGCACATACAAGCCCCCCCCCCCCATGATGAGATGCTTCCACCAAGGAGTCAATGGCCTGTGGGATATTCAAATCCTAAACTTCAAAAGCCATCTCCTGCCCTTTGAAATGAGGCCAAATTAAAACCAGAAGCTGGTGCAGAAGATTGCTGTATGCATACCTGGTTAACCAGGTCAGTTAAAGACCAAGCACAGGTAGTCCTCAACTTATGACCATTTCTTAATGACTCTTCGAAGTTACGACAGTGCTAAAAAGTGACTTGTGACTGGTCCTCACACTTACAACCATCGCAGTGTCCCCGTGGTTATGTGGTCAAAATTTGGGTGCTTGGCAACTGGCATGTATTTATGTTGGTTACAGCATCCTGGGGTCACGTGATCACCATTTGTGACCTTCCCAGGAGGCTTCCAACAAGCAAAGTCAATGGGGGAATCTGGCTTTGCTTAACGACCACAGCAAAAAAGGTTGTAAAATCAGTCGTGACTCATTTAATGACCGCATCACTTTGTGACAGAAGTTCTGGTCCCAGCTGTGGTCGTTACGTCTAGGACTACCTGTAGCTACATTCACCCAACATGGCAGGCTTAGTTATATTTAGCTTTTATTTTATTATTTTATTGAGGGGCTTAGCAGGCTGTGGAAGCCCAGCTATTCCATTTGTTTGTCTTTCTGTGCCAACCGAGAGAAATGGGTTCATGCAGTTGCCAGGCCAAAGGAGTTCTGCGAACACAGCCAGCAAATATACGGAGCATGACAGCATCGTGGAGTTGGGAGGGGTCTTCGAGAACATCTAGTCCAGCCCCAAGCCCAGGGCAGGCTCCACTAGAGCAGGGTTTCCCAACCTGGTCAGCTCTAAGAGGGGTGGACTTCAATTCCCAGAATTCCCCCGCCAACCTGCCACGCATCTAAACTAGGCTTCCCCAGGCTGGTGCCCTCCCGACGGACAAGACATCAGTGGCTGGGAGGCAGCTGATCTGCGGCATCCCGCCCAGGTGTGTCTTTCCCAGGGAAGCCCAGTGCAAATTTACACTGGCAGGAAAAGCTAAGATCTGCCTGTCAGTGAAGGGGTTTTATGCGACCATCTGCACCAGCGAGAAAACCTCTTGTCCTTCTGACAAAACGCCTCAATTACAGATGAAGACATTTCAGGGGATAATCTCTAAAGCAAACGGTGGAATATAAGGAACAGCAACCCTTTCACAAGCCATGCTGTCCCAAAGCAAACTCCCCTCCTTTTCTTAAAATACCCACAATTAGGAGCCAATAAATGTGTCAGTTCCCTAAGCACTGAAATGCTGCTATCATCATCATCCATCATCATCCATCATCATCCTGCTATGCTAAAAGTTCTCCGTGGAACTTCAGCTCTGGCGGCCTCTGCACTTCAGCAGCAGTTGCACGTGTGGATCCATGCATATACATGCATGTAGACCAGTGTTTCTCAACCTTGAGAACTTTAAGATGGGCGGACTTCAACTCCCAGAATTCTCCAGCCAGCCATGCTGGCTGGAGAATTCTGGGAGTTGAAGTCCGCCCATCTTAAAGTTCTCAAGGTTGAGAAACACTGATGTAGACACACAGACATGCTGCTGAGCGCCATTTTATTTTCTGCCACATTACCCTTCTGGTTCAGAAGACACTTTTTTCTCCTGTCTGCACCCTGATTCAGAGATAAGTAGGACACCAGGTGATCCCTCCTCTATTCGGCCCCATGAAAAAAATTATTCCTTGGATGGGGATGATGGATCAGCACCGCCGGGACAGAGCGCCCCAGCTCTTCGGATTCCCCTCCTTAACACCTTGGCCTTTGGGCGTCTGCTGAAGCTCGAAGTGGCATTCAAGCAGCAGATGTTTTCCCAGGCAGGGGTGCCAGAAAAGAACCCTGGTTTGCCCCCCCACCTAAGCTTCATAGCCAGCCCAGAGTCAAATCACTTGAGTGTGCAGCTGGGCATCTCAAAAGAGTTTTACAGCTTGGGGTACAGTCTGCGACTCAGCAAGGCTTTGAAAGAGGCCGAAAGTGGGCTAGGAGGAACATACTTGTCACTTACTGTGGCTTGCAGCTAACCCTGGCAGAAACCCACCTGGCATCCCCTTTTTCCTGCTGTGTTTCATGATGCCACCTTCATCTTGTCCTTGGCCTAGAAGTGACAGAGGGTGGGATGCCCACAGGGAGAGGGGGGCAAAAAAGTCAAGAGGGCGGCCACAACCACACAATTGAAACCCCGCCCCTTTTTTTATACAGCTTTGATCCTTTTGCCCCCTGCACACTTCCCTGGAGAAGAATCCTGAACTGTAGCTGTGCCCGGATTAAAACAGCATTCCCCCCTTTCCTTCCACACTGTTCAAGGGCAGTTGCAAGAGGGGGGAAATCCGTCAGGTTACTCCAGCCATTGACCTGGTGGGAGGTCAGTTTCAGCCTTCCCAGGTAGACCAGACAGGAAACACGACCGGATGAGCTTATTCTGCTTTATTGCAAAGCTACATTAAGAGAATGTTGTAAGTCTGAAAGGACAAATCTCCCGCTGTCTCCTTTACAGCCTGAGAAACTAGGGAGGGTCCCTTCCGAGCCTCGTCTCTTATCTGACCCTTCCCTGGGCAGCATCTCTTCCCCTTGTCTCCCAAGGTCTTTCCCACATACCATTACAGAGGGTTGGAGTGACTGGGCATGGAGGCAGGAGAGGGAATGCCCGTCGGGGGTGCAAACATCCTGCCAGGAGTTTTCTCCCAACTCCAGGATGGGGGGAGTGGATTTCAGCCCAGCAGTGGGCAAAATCCCACCCCTTGGTTCTTCCACTGGGGCTGGAGAAAGCACCACGTACAGCTCCTTAAATCTTCGGAGACCCACAGTCCCCGGCCATACCTGGGGCAAAAAGACCCAGCCTGGGAGCCGTGTGCAAATTCCCGTAAGCCATGTGCAGACAAGCAGCTCAGTTTTCGGCTTGCTGTGAGCTTTTGCAGCACGTTTGTGCAAAGCAACTGGTTAAATAGAGTTTCTCTCTTCCTTGGCTCCTGGAAATGGCAATATCCTTCCCTTGACAGCTTGTCCAACCTTCTCCAGTGCCAAAAAGGAAAAGAAAAGGAAACAAAAAAAAAGGAAGGGGACTTTTTTTCCCCTTCTGCCGACATCACTGCTGTTCCAGCAAGCTGCTGCTTTGTTCATCTAGCTGCCTGGAGAGAAAATGGCTGGGGGGGTTTCCCTTTCAACTCCCATCTAGCCTTTTCCATCCATGCCTTTAAAAGTGGAAGTTGGGGGGGGGGCTCAACACAGACCTTGCAGATTCATGCCCCCCGTCCTTTCCCCAGGGTTACATTAAAGCAGTAGTTTTCAACCCTGGCCACTTTAAGATGAGTGGACTTCAACTCCCAGAATTCCACCCATGGGTGGACTTCAACTCCCAGAATTCCCCAGAATGGCTGGCTGGGGAATTCTGGGAGTTGAAGTCCACCCCTCTTGAAATGATCGAGGTTGAAAAACACTGCAATCCTTTTAAAAAGGGTTTCATGAAGCTTTAAAAAAGGATGGACCTTGTCCAAACAGAAAAACAAAACATAAATGCATGTTCACACACACACGGCTTACTGGATGACACGTGGCCCTCGGCATTCCAAAAATCACCCCCTTGTGTTAGCATTCAGTGGTAGCTCTAATGCTAGAAATGTGGCCCATGCCTGAAATGCATAGGTGGGAGCCTGAGTGTACGCAGCTTATTTCATGTCACCAACAGTCACCTGGCACAACCCAACACAGGCCGAGAATGCACAGATGCTGCAGTCAAGACCATCTAGGATGGGATTCGTTTATTTGGGCAACTATACTGATCCCACAATCAACTTGGAAGCAGAGGGTATTAACTGAAGAAGACGGAACAGGAATTATTGCCGACGTATAAGGCAAGGCGTACGAAGGCTGCTCTGAGGGGAAACAAGCGGAAGAATAGCGGCCTGTATCCAAGAATGTCAGTTGACAGTTAGAAGACAGGATGAGAATTCTTTAATCTGCAACACAAATTTGGCTGCAAATTCCCCTGCAGAACTATGACCGTTTCAGTTCCAGCCCAATCCAGGAAGGCAAGAGAATTCCTAGATCAACCATTAAGGGACTCAGGAATAAACCTGGTTTACAGACTATTCAAAGGGGAAACGCAGGTGCACGAAGGAAGGACGTCTTTATCACACCCCCAGCAATCAACATTCAAATAAGCAAGAATCAGGACAATAGGGCAGGAGCAGTCAAAGAGGAGACCATACTATACTGCCAACCTGGCCAGGTGGGCCAGTCAGAAACTGGCCCATGAACCACACAACCCTGATCCAGACAGGTGGGACAAGCTGCTGCAGATCACAAGCCAGCTAGCCCCACTCCCTCACGTCAAAACACTGGTGATGTAACTTAGTTTGGTAAGAAACTTAGTTTGCAAGAGGAAAGCTGGCTCAAAGGACACCAAGAAGCCAACACTTATCTAATGCCCGCTTTATCTACAGGTAGTCCTGCTTAATGACCACAATCGGGACCAGAATTTCAGTTGCTAAGTGAAGTGGTCATAAAGCGAATCTGACCCAATTTTACAACCTTTTTTGCAGCAGCTGTTAAGCAAATCACCATGGGCGTTAAGTGAACCATTTGGTCATTAAGTGAAACTCACAGTTCCCCATTGATTTTGCTTGCCAGAAGCCGGCTGGGAAGGTCAAAAATGGTGATCACATGACCACAGGATGCTATGGCGGTCGTAAGTGTGAGGGCTGATCGTAAGTCGGTGTTTTCAGCATTGTCATCAGTCCGAACCATTGCTAAACAAATGGTTGTTAAGAGAGGACTACCTGTAATGCCCTTCTTCTTCACCATGACTTGGACCCCAGCAAATCCCATTTGACAGGTACGGTGGTGACTGTGACAGCCAATAGGGCAGGAAACCTATCCCAAAGAAATCAGAATCATTAGAAAAATGCAAAGCAATTTCTTTTCATCAGGCTTGTGGCATGGCACTCGTTAGAGCTGCTGTTATTACAGTAGCACAGATTGCTGAACGCAGATCTCTGCGGCAGTTGGAAGGACTCAGAGACAACGATGGAAGAGCAGAGACCTGGTGGGGCCCCTCTTCCGGCCCTGCCCTGCCTCTCGGTGTTCCTGAATCCAGAGCAACAGCAGTCTGCTTGCCTGCGAAGCCGTGGGGCCCATCCCTCTTCCAGACCATCTTTGCCCATCGCTCCTCCCCAGCCACACTTCGTCCTTGACCAAACATTGTGTAACATGCTTGGTCTGGTTCCTGAATTAGGTTTTTTTCCTGCATTCGCACAGTGCCTGGCATCACAGGCTGACCAGGCGGGCTTGCCCAGCACGTGAAGGGGCCAAAATTAACCCACCAAAATGTAGCGTGTTGGCAAGCAGAAGTGTCAGGATTTTAGTCGACCTGGTTAAGCTGTTTGTGTGAATGTTGCCCTTTGTACGTTGCTTTGGCTAATGCCCAGATTGCTGTCCGTTCAGAAGAGCGAGCAGCAAAAGCAGAAGGACGTTTTTACTGCCAATGGCCTTGCTGGCTTGCACTGCAAGGCAAAAAAAATATTGTAGATTAATAAAGGAAGACTTCCTTTTTTTATCTAAAGTAGCTTGCAAAACCTCTGGGCATCAATTGTCCCTCCAGCACAAGCCATTTTAACTGTTATTGTTCATTGATTCTGAATGTCCTGAGCGTTCCTCTCTTGTTGGAGACGCAGGATGGCCTCTCACAGAATTGTAGAGTGGGAAGGGATGCCAAAGGTCATCCAGTCCAACCCTCTGCAGTGGGCAGGAAAACCAATGAAACCATCCACAAGAGGTGGCTCTCCAGCCTCTTATTAGAAACCTTCAGAAATGGCCACCGTACTCCAGCTTTTTCCCATCCACTACGTCTCCAGATGTTTATATCTGCTTCACACCTGTCACAGTACAGGGAGTCCTCGACTTACAACCATTCATTTAATGACTGTTCAAAGTTACAATGGCGCTGAAAGGTGACTTGTGACTGGTCCTCGCACTTACGACCGTCACAGTGTCCCCATGATCACATGATCAAAATTCAGGCACTTGGCAACTGGCATATATTTACGACATTTGCAGCATCCTGGGGTCACGTGATCACCATTTGCAACCTTCCCAGGGGGCTTTCGTCAAGCAAAGTCAGTGGGGGAAGCTGGACTCACTTAACAGCGGCAAAAGTCGTAAAATTGGATGTGACTCACTTAATGACCACATCGCTTCGTGCCGGAAGTTCCGGTCCCAATTGTGGTTGTAAGTTGAAACTACCTGTACCCACGTCCATGTGTGCAAATGGCAGGGATCGTGTAACTTGCAAATAACATAATCTGTGACATCCGCGCTGTGTGAATGTTACAAATTACGTTATTTGCAAATTGCACCATCCCTGCCGTGCGCACAATGACATCATGATGGGTGTGACATCGGCCCCCACTGCCCCCACAGACACCCATCATATATTTCTTGTACACGTCATTGTATTTGTTGTATATGGTCTCTCTAATCTACCCAAAAATTACAGCTCCCTGTTGGGTGGTGGATATTGCAAAGTTATTTAAAATGAGAGCCCATGAAAGCATGTAAACAACCAAATCGGTTGATCACCGCTACAGCAAAGATGTCAGGATCCAAGCCAAGCCAAGCCAGTATCTCAATTTAAGGCAGTTTGTTCACCAGGAAGTTGCATACATCAGGAGACCACCAAATTGGGGGAGAGAAACATATTAATTGCCATGGGACGCTGCAAAGAGAAATCACTTTGGAAAAAGTTTGTGGCTAAAATCTGAAATGTGGGGGGGGGGGGAAGTCTTCCTGCTCCCAAATAACGTGAAATGCATCCCAGACACAAGATTTAGGAATTTAATCCACCCCTCTGCCACTTTCCATCTTTCCAACCAGAAGGTTGACATCTAGATTGAAATGCCTGTTAAGAATCCAGTAAGCTGGTTTGATTACTTGAATGGTTGCATTCACACAACATGCTGAACCTGCTTACTAATTTTTGATTTGCACTAACCAGCTGGGCTGGGTTAGTTTAAACTAAGCAAAGTCCACTCTAATCAAAATTTCCACGCGGGTGCCAAGCAGGCTCTGCCACTTTTTCTGACCTGGTTAAGTATGTTTATTACTTTTGGGTTAAGATTTATATTTCACCTTTCTTTCAGGAGCTCAAGATGGCCACACCTAGCATTTCTTCCTCCCCCTTCTCCCCACAACAACCTTGTGAGGTAGGATGGGCCAAGAGAGAGAGCAGCTGACCCAAAGTCACAATGGGAGCCGCTCTGGATGAGGGGGGACATGAACCCGCTTCTCAATTATTCCCATTTTTAGAAAAGTACATGACCTTTTAAATTGAGAGTGTCTTGGGAATCAATTTAATTTTCAAACCAAATTAACACAGAATGAAATTAAACCTGTATTATTTTATGGCATTCAAACAACCCATTTAAAAATGCTGAATGGCCTAATAAAAATATTTAAAAGGCAGCAAAGGATGGCTCAATCCGGCATCCTACAGATACACTTGGACTGTAGCACCTAGAACAGCCAAGGGCCCCGCTGGCTGGGAATCCTGGGAGTTGTAGTCCCAATGTATTTGGAGGATGGTGCAGAGAAGTATGTGAAGCCATCTGCCAGATATGTGGGTCACAAGGGACCCCCACTGTTCCTGGAAGGGTCCTGAGCTGAAAATGGTTGGGGTTCAACCTAGGAAAGGTGTCTGACAAAGGGGGGAGAAGGTGATGCACCTGAAGGAGTGGGGGACCCCCTTCCTGTCTCCCCAGTTTTATTCCAAGGCCAAAACTCCCCCCCCCCCCCCAGCTGCAGCTCCCTTGCCAAGATGCCTGAGGGGCCAGATCAGGCGCTTTGCTCTCCCCAGCCTTACATGGTCAAAACTGCCTGCAGGGAAATGCAGGAATTTGGGAAGCTGCCGTGAGGGGTGGGGCAGAGAGGGAGGAGGTGGTACTGATAAACTAAAAGGGGCCATGGGGGGGGGGGTTTGCAGAGGGGGAGGAAGGGGGCAGAAGGGGGACCCCAATGGCTTTCCAACTCAGGCTGGGTCATCCCCGGCTAAGGGGACTGGCCAGAATTCAGGTTTTGCGCAAAGCCCTTGTGTTGCTTTATGGGTGAAGCCAAGCAAAGGGACAGCTCCCTGCCCCAAGGAGCTTACAAGACAGAGATGCCTGCAAGGAAAACGAAGGGGAGCCAGGGAGAAAGATGGCAAAGATAAAGGGGTGGGAGGGAATGACTAGTATAAAAAGGCACAAAAATGGCTTGGTCTTTTCACAAGCCGCCTTCATTCATTGACTTTCAGGTGGATTAGTGTAGATTAGTGCTTTTCAAGCTTGGCCTCTTCAAGACCTGTGGACTTCAACTCCCAGAATTCACCAGCCAGCATATGCTGGCTGGGGAATTCTGGGAGTTGAAGTCCACAGGTCTTAAAGAGGCCAAGCTTGAAAAACACCAGTGTAGATATCTCACCTTCAGCAAAGGATCATTACCTTGTCGTGGTGCTGGAGCTTGAGCACCTCAATGATGCCATGAGCTAAACCGTGAAGGGCCACCCAAGACGGGAAGGTCATGACAGAGAGGTCAGACTAAATGCGATCCCTGGGGAAGGTAATGGCAACCCACCCCAGTATTCTTGCCGTGAAAACTAAATGGATCAGAACAACCAGAGATATGTCAGTATACCATCGGAAGATGAGACCCCCAGGTCGGAAGGTGGTCAAAATGCTACTGGGGAGGAACAGAGGATGAGTTCAACTAGCCCCAGACGTGATGACGCAGCTAGCTCAAAGCCGAAAGGACGGCTAGCGGCCGACGGTGCTGGTGGTGAACGGTGAATCCGATGTTCTAAGGATCAACACACCATTGGAACCTGGAATGTAAGATCTATGAGCCAGGGCAAATTGGATGTGGTTATTGGTGAGATGTCAAGATTAAAGATAGACATTTTGGGCGTCAGTGAACTGAAATGGACTGGAATGGGCCACTTCACATCAAACGACCACCAGATCTACTACTGTGGACAAGAGGACCACAGGAGAAATGGAGTAGCCTTCATAATTAATAGTAAAGTGGCTAAAGCAGTGCTTGGATACAATCCAAAAAACGATAGAATGATCTCAATTCGAATTCAGGGCAAGCCATCTAACATCACAGTGATCCAAATATACGCCCCAACCACAGATGCTGAAGAAGCTGAAGTAGAGCAGTTCTATGAGGATCTGCAGCACCTACTGGACAACACACCTAAGAGAGATGTTATTTTCATCACGGGAGACTGGAATGCTAAGGTGGGCAGTCAAAGGACACCTGGAATTACAGGTAAGCATGGCCTGGGAGAACAAAATGAAGCAGGACACAGGCTGATAGAATTTTGCCAGGACAATTCACTCTGCGTAACAAACACTCTCTTCCAGCAACCTAAGAGACAGCTTTATACATGGACTTCCCCAGATGGACAACACCGAAATCAGATTGACTACATCCTTTGCAGCCAAAGGTGGCGGACATCTGTACAGTCGGTAAAAACAAGACCTGGAGCTGACTGTAGTTCTGATCACGAACTTCTTCTTGCACAATTTAGGATCAGACTAAAGAGATTAGGGAAGACCCACAGATCAGCTAGATATGAGCTCACTAATATTCCTAAGGAATATGCAGTGGAGGTGAAGAATCTGAAAATTCACAAACTTTGCTGTGTGCATTATTTCAATGTGTTGAAGAAGAAGAAAGTTGTGTTTTTGTGGCTTGCAGCTAAACCTCAAAAAAACCAAGATTATGGCAACCAGCTTGATAACTGGCAAATAGAGGGAGAAAATGTAGAAGCAGTGAAAGACTTTGTATTTCTAGGTGCGAAGATTACTGCAGATGCTGACTGCAGTCAGGAAATCAGAAGACACTTAATCCTTGGGAGAAGAGCAATGACAAATCTCGATAAAATAGTTAAGAGCAGAGACATCTCACTGACAACAAAGGCCCTCATAGTTAAAGCAATGGTGTTCCCCATAGTAACATATGGCTGCGAGAGCTGGACCATAAGGAAGGCTGAGCGAAGGAAGATGGATGCTTTTGAACTGTGGTGTTGGAGGAAAATCCTGAGAGTGCCTTGGACTGCAAGAAGATCAAACCAGTCCACACTCCAGGAAATAAAGCCAGACTGCTCACTTGAGGGAATGGTATTAAAGGCAAAACTGAAATACTTTGGCCACATAATGAGAAGACAGGACACCCTGGAGAAGATGCTGATGCTGGGGAGAGTGGAGGGCAAAAGGAAGAGGGGCCGACCAAGGGCAAGGTGGATGGATGATATTCTAGAGGTGACGGACTCGTCCCTGGGGGAGCTGGGGGTGTTGACGGCCGACAGGAAGCTCTGGCGTGGGCTGGTCCATGAAGTCACGAAGAGTCGGAAGCGACTAAACGAATAAACAACAGATATCTCACCCCATCCTGCCTATAATCCAAAAGGGGAGTTCATTTTTCACCCACCAGATTCCTAAATTGGCCTCTTGAGGCGGAGTGGGGGGGAGGCTTTTGCTAGAAAAAATGGAATAAACGTTTTCATTTAAAATTCTTAAATATTATATTTATTTATGTATTTATTTGTCAAATTTCTATGCTGCACATCTCATAGACGACGACTCTGGGCAGCTTACAGATAATAATGTAAAATGACAATCAATAAAAACACTACAATATAAAATCAATGCAAGTATTAATACACATAAAAACCAATGCAAGTGTAAAAATTCAAAAATATAAAGTATAACATTCAAGATGGCAATAGGGTGGAGAAGGGTCTGAAGTGATGGAAGGATAAGAGATAGGCAGGCAGCAGGGAGAAAAAAGATCTTGTGATCTTCCATCGTTAACTCTGGATGATGGGGCACCCCCCAGGCAGAGCTGGTGCACAATCTGGAGGTCTTGTGATCACAACTGGGACTGGAATTCCCATCGTAAGTCGTTGCAGTCATAAGTCGAGTCACCACGTGACTGGACCCAATTTTACGACCTTTTTTACAGTGCTTGTTAAGCGAATTGCCATGGTTGTTAAGTGAATCCAGCTTCCCCAATGGGTGCTTTTTGCCGGAAAACGGTAAAAAAGTCGCAACATGTGATCACATGACCACAGGACGCAGCAACTGGTTTTAAAAGCGAGCCAGTTGCCAAGAGACCACAATGCAATCATGTGACCGCAGGGTGGCGGTGCGACATTTCGCGACGCTCAGAAGTGCTTTACAGGCCATAAAGCACCCATTCTGAGGCCGTTGTAACTGTGGACTGTCGTTAAACGAACGGTCGTAAGTTGAGGACTACCTGTAGTGTCTGTTCCTAGATCAGGAGGCAGTGCTCAGTCACTCATGCCCTAATCACTTCCCGGTTGGACTACTGCAACACACTCTATGTGGGGCTGCCCTTGAAGAGCATTCGGAAAGTGCAGCTGGCCCACCATGTGGTGGCATGTGCACCATCGGGTACACCCATGTGACACTACTGCTACATGAGCTGTGCTGGCTCAGTGGGCTTCCGGGTGCAATTCAAGGCACTGGTTGTCACCTTTAAAGCCCTACACGGCACGGGGCAGGTTACTTGTGGGGCCGCCCACCCCCAGCGATTTCTATTTCCCGTCAGCTCTGGCTGGTTGGCATGCTCTGGGCCCCCTTGGAGAAGCAGCGTCACCTGGTGGGACTAGGAAGCATCATGGCAGCCCCCCAGGGAACAGCCCCCCTCTGGAGATACAGAAGGTCCTGGCCCTGTGGGCTTCCCAGAGGCCGTGAAGACTTGCCTGTTCGCCCAGGGAGGGGGCAGGGACGTTAACGGGGCCTGGCAGGGGTGGGTGGGATATATTGATAAGGTGCTTATCACAAAGCCTGAACATGGTTTTTTACACCCTAAGTGTATTTCTTTGCCTTTTCCGTGTTCACTTCTTGTTTGGCACCATATTTGTTGGTTAAGTGGGTAAATAACTAATTCAAGGAGAGAGGCTGGAACTGCAGAGGCAAAGGAGGAGGGCTGGATCAAGGGACTGTCAGCAAAATGGGAAATGAAATGAAAAGAAAGGAGAAGAAAAGAGAGGAAGGAAGGAGAGAGACAAAGCTATCTGAGCTCGATTCCTGATTTCAGGTACTTTCTCAGCAAAAAGAAGGAAGTAGCTTCAGGTTGCTTCATCCGACCATGCAGCTTTCTTGGCAACTGGACAAGGGGCTTGCCAGGGCTTATCTCAGAAGGCTTGACTTTCCAGTCCAGCCTATGGGCCTGGCATTTCCTAGTGGTCCCCCATCCATGTGTTAACTGCTCTGGAGGGCTCAGCAACCAAGATGCAGAATGTAAAGAGTCAAGAGACCAGAAAGGGAAGAAGAGTGTTGCTGCGGCCCTCGGGGTACCTTGGGTGAAGAATGCAGGACCTGAAGACCAGGGGATGAAGTACAATACACATAGTCCTTGACTTATGACCACAGTTGGGACCGGAATTTCCATCACTAAGCGATTTGAGTCGCACCCAATTTTATGACTTTTGCCCTGGTCGTTAAGTGAGTCTGGCTTCCCCCATTGATTTTGCTTGTTAGAAGCCCCCTGTGAATGTTACAAATGGCAATCGTGTGACCCTGGGACGCTGCAACCATTGTGAATACATGCCAAGTGCCTAAATTTTGATTATGTGACCATGGGGATGCTGCGACAGCCATAAGTGTGAGGACTGGTTGCAAGTCACTTTTTTCAGCGCCGTCGTAACTTTGAACAGTCCTTAAACGAATGGTCATAAGTCGAGGACTACCTGGGTCAAGATTTAAAAGGATGCTGACAAGGTGAACACTGACAAAACCCAGCAAGATAAATGTCAACGGTTGAAAGCAAAGTCCTACATTTAGGAAGAAAATAAGGAAAGACATAAATATAGGATGGGAGGAAGCAAAATAAACAGCAGTACACGTGAAAAGAATCAGAGGATTTTGGAGGATCCGTGTAGAAGGCAGAGGGAAGGGCCTTGAAGGGCAGGAGGAAGAGCTGCAACCAAGGCAATCGCCAGATAAGAGGGGCGTGAGCCCAGGCCAAGAAAGTAACGAGAGAAAACATCTCCGACAGGCCCCTCCTTCATTCACACAAAGAGGAAGGGGGAAGCACGTTCAGACTTGCCAGATTCTGTTACTATACCTTTACAATAAAAGTAGTCCTGACCTACACGGCACTGGTTTCTTAGCCTGGCCTGCCTTATAGGGTTGACAATCACAAGGGGAACATGAGCCAAGAACGTGATGCGGCTGCAAACAAAGCAAAGATGATCCCAGGGTGCATCCACAGAAGGAAAAGGTCAGGATCAGGAAATGGCATTATTTATCCTTCCTTGGTCAGAGCCCTGCTAGAAAAATGCACCCACCTCTGGGCATCACATTTTAGGAAGGACCCCGACATGTTGGAGCAGCACAGCGACAGGAGAGCAACCGAGGTAACGGGGCCAGAAGGGAAAACTCAAAGAGAACAACTAAAGGCTTTGGGTGTGTTTAGAGAAGAGAAGATGGTGGGGGAGCTTGACAGCTTTCTTCAAACATCGGAAAGGCCGTCGTGGTGAAGAGACGGCAGGATGGATCAGGGTTCCCAGAGAGGCCGAGAGAAGAAACCAAGTGTTTTTCAACCTTGGCGATGTTCAGATGGGTGGACTTCAACTCCATCTCAAAGTTGCCAAGTTTGAAAACACTGGTCTAAAATGCAGAGAAGGGGATTTTGCTTGGCTTTGAAAGAATCTCCAAAGGCTGGCTGGGGAATTCTGGGAGTTGAAGGCCGCCCGTCTTCAAGCGCCCAGGGTTGAGAAACATTGCTCCTAAGGGTAAGAGATGGCCATAATGGATGATCTCTGGCGGGAGCGGGATGGAGGCAGTGCATCCATCCTCGCTCGCCTTAATCTCTCAGCGGCCTTTGATACCATCGACCATGGTATCCTTTTGGGGGGGCTCAGGGGGTTGGGGGTGGGTGGCGTAGTCTTGTGCTGGTTCACCTCCTTCCTCAGGGCCGATCCCAGTCGGTGTTGATAGGGGAGGAAAGATCGGCCCCGCGGCCCCTTCTTTGTGGGGTGCCACAGGGTTCGGTTCTCTCTCCCCTCCTCTTCAACATCTCCATGAAACCGCTGGGTGAGATCATCCGTCACCAGGGGGTGAGGTATCGTCAAGATGCTGAAGATACCCAATTATACATTTCCATCCCAGGTGAGGTGATGCCGTGACCACCCTCTCCGAGCGTCTGGGGCTGTGGGGGCCTGGACGGGGAACAACAGGCTTCAGCTGAACCCTGGTGAGACCGAGTGGCTGTGGGTTAATGGTTCTTCTGTATCCGGGACATTAACATCTCTGGTTCTGGATGGGGTTGCACTGCCCCAGACAGACCTGGTGTGTAACTTGGGGGTCCTCTTGGACTCACGGCTCCTGCTCGAAGAGCAGGTGGCAGCCATGGCCAGGAGAGCCTTTGTGAAGCTACGTGCTGTGCGCCAGTTACGCCCCTTCCTGGACTGAGATGCCCTCCCAACAGTCACTCATGCCCTGGTCATCTCCCATATAGACTACTGCAATGCACTCTACATGGGGCTACCCTTGAAAAGCATCCGGAAGCTTCAGCTGGTCCAGAGTGCAGCTGCGCAGGCTATCCTTGGTGCCCCCAGAAGGGTGCATGTAACACCACTGCTGTGCGAGCTGCTTTGGGTGCCACTTTGCTTCCGGGTCCAGTTCAAGGTGTTGGTTACCACCTTTAAAGCCCTACACGGCACGGGGCCAGGCTACCTGAGGGACCGCCTCTTCCCCATTACATCAGCCCGTCCCACCCGATCGTGCAGAGAGGGCAAGCTACGGACCCCGTCTGTAAGAGAATTCCATCCGGCGGGGTCCTTCTCCGCAGTGGCACCTGCCCTGTGGAACACGCTGCCCCCTGGGGTGAGATTGGCCCCATCGCTCCTGGCCTTCCGGAGGAGTCTGAAGACCTGGTTCTGCTGCCTCGCTTGGGGCGGAGAGGGGAATAGATCTACGTGGGGATGGCTGCTATCTTAGACCACTCCTCCCGCACTTGGACTGTTTTAGATGCTGCACGGCTTGGATTCTTTATTCTTTATTTCTATTTATAGTATTTTTCATTGCATTTTACTTTTTGTATTATTGTGATGGTTTAATCGATTGTTGTAAACCGCCCGGAGGCCTCCTCCGACGGGAGGAGACGGGCGGGGATAAATTAGATGAATAAATAAAATAGATAAATCACGGAAGAGGCTTCCTCGGGAGGCGGTGGAGCCCTGCGCTGGGCGGCGGCGCCGTGAGACTAGATGCTCTCTACGATCCCTTCCGACCCCCCCGACCCCCCCCCCCGCCGGCCTGCAGTTCTAAGCGGGGATACACGGGGGGGGAGGGGGGCGAAGACTCAACACGAGCTCGTGCCAACGGGGCGGCAGGGCGAGGGCGCCACAACAGGGCGAGAGGCAGGAGGGAAGCCGGAAGGGGCCTCCCCCCAAAAGGTGGGGGAGCGGGCAAGGCGGGGGCTGAGAGCAGCTGTGCGCCCCCGGCTCCTGGGCGGACTACCGAGCCCATCCCTCCCTGCTCGCGGCCCCCCGTCGGGCCGGGGGGGCGCTCCCCCCCCGGGCGGCCAGGCGCGGCGGCCCGGTCCTTCCTTCCTGCGGGCGGAGCGAGCGGAGGGGAAGCGAGGCGGAGGCTGCGGGCTCCCTCCCTCCCGCCGCCGCCGCCGCGGCTCCTCCTCCTCCTCCTCCGCCGCCGCCGCCGCCGCCGCCGCCCGAGGCTCCCGGGCCCGCGCTCCCGCCGGCCGGCGCAGGTACGGGCGAGTGCGCCGCGGCGCGTCGTCTCCCGGGCTGCGTCTGGGGTGCCCGCGCGCGGGCGCCGCGTTGCCGATCCTCCCCTTCCCCGGAGGCGTCCCGGGGCGCGCGGGGCCTTTGGCGGGAGGCGGCGGGCAGGGCAGGGCAGGGGGGAGGCGCCGCTGCTGCGTCCGGGCCAGCGGCGGGCAGGGCTCCGCGGGAGGCGTCTCCGCGGCGCCCGGCTGCCGAGGGCCCGGCTGGCTGCCCTCCCGCCCGCGGCGGGCTCACGATCCGGGGCGGCGTTGCAGGAGGGCGCGCCCACCGCCGAGGGCCGGTCCTCGCGCGCGCGCGCCCGCCTGGCCCGCGCCTGCAGCCGGGCAGCGGCGGGGCGGGGTCCGCGCCGCCCCCCCCCCCCCGCCCGGCTCCGGCCAGCGCCGGGGCGGTGCCGGGCCGTGCGCCCCGGGGAGAGCCGGGGGAGGGCGTGGAGCCGAGGAGGTGGCCGGGCGAGCGGAGGGTCCCGCGGCTGGTGCACGCTCCGGGATTCCTAGTAAGGTGGGAGAGGAACAGGATGAAGCCCACAGGGTGGCACCTGGACATTTTGCGCCCTTTTGGTTAACCTTGTGGGGGGGGCATTCTCAAGTGTGGCCTGAACCAGGGCACTTAAACATGGCGGTGTTGGCAGCAAACCATAAGGATGCCAAAATGACGAAGCGGGCCAGCCCTGCGCTGAAGGATTGGCATCCCGCTGTCGATAGAAGCCCATAAGTTGCAGCCTTGGTGTGACAGTCTTGTGGGTTTTGGCCCGTGGCCCCACACCCCCTGCTGCAGACCCCTTGAAGGCTTAGGAGGTGCATTAATAGGCTAGCCATGGTGAGGGTTATCCTCCTTTGGATTGTCACGACTTCACATGTTTTGCGGACTCAACTGTTTGGTTCGCTGACAGTTCAGTAGGCAGCGTGATTCTGGAAAAGGGGTTAATTCAGACAACCGATGACCTGGGGATGCTCCAGTAAGAACTGGGTATCAGGTAAAAAGGGGCAAAGCCCCCCTCCTCGAATATCAAAAGTGGTGGTCTGGATTGTATCCGTAGAATTGGGAAGGGCGGCGTGTTTGGAAAGGAATCCATTAGGAAGATTGGTTGCTTCCTGGTAATGGTTGCATTCACACAACATGCTTAACCTGGCTCTTAAATTAACTCAGTTCAAAACCTAAGGTTAAAGTGAATCCAAGGCAATGTATAAATAGTATGAATAGGCCTTTGCTCGTCCTGGTTGAGTGTGTTGTGTGACCAGGGCCTGTATCTAGTTGGAGAACGAGAATAGCTTTGGAGAACTGAGAAGTGGGAGGTTTAATAGTGGAACCGATGATCTGGTAGGTTGAATCTCAGAAAACCCACGGAACCCGCTTAGCAGAGCTCCAGGTCGAACGCAACCTGGTGTGGCCTGGCTGGTCGGAAAAAACTTGGTGTCAGTGCCGTTGATGGACTTTATGACCTGGTATTATTCTCTTATCGGCTGACCTTGTTCACTTTGTTCCACCTGCGGACGGAAACTGATAGCTGCTGGGCGGAAACTGCGTGGATTTGAAAGCTGGGGCAGAGTGGCTTTCGATGCAAACTTACGAGAGGGATTCGAGGGTGGTGAAAATATGCAGGGCGGTGATGCATCAGTGCGGAAGGATTGAGGGAGGGGTAGAAGGAATGTCTGTTTCGAGCAGGAGGTCTGGATGTTATTAAGGCTTCTGTTGCAAAATCCTTGAGGCTCCGGTCTAGAGATGGTCTCTGTAGTCCTGGCCCCTCTGTAGTGCTGACTAGGAGGAGGGCGAGACAGAAGGCAACCAAGCAAGGGGCTTAAAAATTAGTCAAAAAGTAATGCTCTGTTTTTCCCGCAAAATGTTCTGCTCCCTCCCCTGAAGAGGACTGGCCTCTTCCCTCTGGAATAGGCCTGGTCATAGGAGAGGATGCATCCAGACAACATCGCTTCCAAGTGCAAACCCATCTGTTTCCATAAGTGTCCAACTCACTCCCAGAAAGCTTGGGAGAGGGGAATGGAATGTTTTGGAACCCAACGGCTCATTTTGCATGGGGCAGTTTTCATCCTGCAAAGCTGAAATGCTCTAATATGGATGTTTCCCAAAGGTTAGACGTTGGTTTGCACTCTGGTAAAGCTCCAGCTGTGTTACATTTGTGTCAGTGTGCGCTCAGCATTTGTGACGGACTGAGGATCCCTAACTTGCCATTTTGCAAATGCCCCGAGTGGGAGGAAGCTGTGCTTGCACACACGGACGCTTTGGAGCACAGCAGTGACAGGTGAAAAACCTGAACAGGTATGCATTTGTGGACTGCATTTCAAGACTGTGGTCTTGCCAGAACGGGCCACGTCCTGGGCTGTGTGTATCACGCTAGGCTGACAAAAATATTGATGCTTCCTTGGGTGCTGTTTCTCATTCGAGGTGTGCAAAGGTTTCAAGGTGCCAGTCCTGAAACGGAGTGCTCCGATCTGCTTGGAAGCATTTTGACCGTTGGAGCAGGTTGTCCTACCGTAAGAAACGGTGCCCGTTTCAAAATGGATTATTCTGTCTGCTGAAGGGAGGTTTTAAATGGGCGGGAAAAGCAGCTTTTTTGTGGGAAATTGTCGGGCAAGGGCGGCAGTGGAGGCCAACCAATCTGAAGCCGTGATTGAAGTAATATTAAGACAGAGAGAAGCTTGTAAGGGGATAAGATAGGAGGGAGAAGCGACCTTTGCCCTTTGGGGTGTGACTGATGGACCACTCCCTAAGGCACCAGACCAACGTCTGAGAATGCTGCAAGTTTTCCAGGTAGCCCATTCCCAACCCTTTAATGAACAGAACCCGTGCTTTGGATTGAACCTCGCCATGGGCTTGTGGTGGTGCAGAATTGAGATCCGCCCGACTTGTATTCCTAAAAGGGCCAAGAGGGATTCTGTTGTGCACCAGCTGCGATTTCCGCATTGACTTCACCGGCCGTCCTGGCAGCCTAGTCACGATGGTCCTGCCGAGGAGCGTTCTGGTTATAACTCACACGCAGCCGCCTTGACCCTGGTAAACTGGGGAGGTACTGGAATTCAGCTCTCACAATTCCCAGCTGGCCTGGCCTTCTGGAGACCAGCAGGCCGCAGTTGGCTGTCCTGGAGAATTGCAAAGACAATAAACGGTGCCTTCTGCTTTCTAAGAATTCATCATCTCGCGGAAGGGAAAAGGAGCACGGGAAAGACATGTGCAAAGTCAGCTGCATATCCTTGGCTTGACTGGTCTGTTGCGTTGTGGAACAGCGGCAGAAATCAAAAGTGTTTCTTGCAATTTCTTTATGCCTCACGTTGGTCTGTGTTAGAGGTAAATCTCATTGGTTTTGCTCTGGAAAGATCAGTGGCCTTCCCCTGGCCTGGCATTGAGTCTCAGAGATCGTGGTTGTGTTCACACACCTGACCTAGAGCTTGCTTCCATACCTGCTAAGCTTGGACACAGTAACCTCGGTTTAGTTTCTTGTTAGCTTAGCGTGTTGTGTGAATCCAGCCGCTTTGTGAGTTTAGGTTCTGCCCATTGTGCCAACCTGGAAAGTGGATCAATTCAGTAGCCAGGGGAGGCACCTTGTGTGGCCACAACACATGCTGTGGTTGGTGCGGGAGAAGCAGCCTTCCATTGCAATGCAGGCTTCATCGTTTCAATGCAGTGCAGCGTCCATTTCCTAAAAGGGTCTCAGCTTTTCTCCCACGTTGTTTTAAGTGTTTTGGAGCAAAACAGGGAATGCTCTCCCCTTTCCAACTTTGCACGTGCAACGTCTCCAGCCAGATAAATGTTACTTCTCCCAAATGTCTTTGTTTTCAGGCTCATCTGTGCCACCAAGGACCTCTTTGCCTCCCTTGGGGCCTTTGCTGAGGGTTGAGCCAGAATTCTTTCAGGTTCCAGCTTTTGAACACTGGTCTGGCCTCTGAAAGATGCTCGGACACCCCTTTATGGGAACTGAGTTCAAACAGACTTTGCTCCGATTGGGTGGGAAGATTCAAAGTTGGGTGGATGTTGGAAGGTGTGGTTCAGAACGGCTGCCGGTCCCCAAGGAAATCAGCGTCAGCCCAGTTGGCCCCAAATCAGCCACTGAATTGCAGTTCTGCTGTCTGGACCCGATCAGGTGTAATGCCTGAGGGATGGTGTGTTAGGGGCAGCTGCCTCGCTAATGATTATTTCATGTTTTTAATTAATTGGATGCTCGGTATTCCTTTTGCAAGTCCCTTCGGTTGGGTTGGGGCTGATGGGCATGCCTTGACTGGACCCTCTTCCAATTGACAGGATTCAGCTGATTTTTACCAGCAGAGAAACTCAGGAAAACTTGGAGGGTCTTTAGAGACCATCCAGTCCAGCCTCCTGCTGGTCCCAAGTGTCTCTCTGTTGCAGCTCCTTTCAACCCCCACTTAAAACTCCCGAAGCCAAGTGGGTCTGCCACTTTTAGGGCAGGGGTCTTTGCTGTTGAACAGCTTGTGCTGTAGGAGATCCTTCCTGATATGTAATTATTGATTTAGACCCCCTGCTTTGCTGCAGGCTCTCAAGCCTTTTATAGCTAGGCTTTTTTTTTTTTTAATGCAAGTGTAAAACCGGGGCTTTCTTGCCAGGGTAAAAGGTAAGTATTGCTCAAGAGGCTTCAAAAGTGCTCTTTGCAAGGCATGGAAAAGTGCACAAGGGCTGGTTTTCTGATTTTACTTATACCAGTGTTTCTCAACCTTGGCCACTTTAAGATGCCTGGACTTCAACTCCCAGAATTCCCCAGCCAGCATGGCTGGCTGGGGGATTCTGGGAGTTGAACTCCAGACATCTTAAAGTGGCCAAGGTTGAGAAACACTGATTTATACGTTTGAAATACCGATATTCTGCTTCTGTAGCCTCATTAGGCTACAGGGCCAAAGTCACGAAGACAGCTGTGTTATTTAAAAAACGAAGCAAATTTGGTGACGTCGCCCCCCGCTTTCAACTGTATAGCATCAAATACTGCATGGCTGGGTGACTGCCAGGTATGGCCCCTGCCCGTTTTCCAGTCTTGAGAGACGATGCCACCTTGCCCGACGTTTCCCAAGCTGTGGGCTGCTTTTCAGAAATGACCCCCATGGCAAAGTCAAAACCCGATATTTTATTTGTTTGTTTGCTTGTTTATTTATCCAATTTGTCCCCGCCCATCTCCTCCCGTCGGGGGACTCTGGGCGGTTTACAACAATGGATTAAAACAACAAATTAAATTCTACCAGGAAGAATTGAAAGCAGAAATAGAGGAATTAGAAACATCTCTTTTACTGTGCACATTCCTAAATTTCAATGATGATTTGGCAAGAGCAATTGTACATGGGACTATACCGATTCAAAGATCCCATTTTTTAAATAAAGTTGAATATACATCTTGGAATCATAATATAATTGTAGTGCGTCACAGAACCATAATGCATACATAGTTTTAGATAAAATGTTAAATACCAAGGTTTAGAAAATAATAAAGAATGCAAGCATAACATAATTAATTTCGAGCGTGCAGAATTTTTCTCTAGGGCAGTGTTTCTCAACCTTGGCGGCTTGAAGATGGGTGGACTTCAACTCCCAGAATTCCCCAGCCAGCCTGCTGGCTGGGGGATTCTGGGAGTTGAAGTCCACCCATCTTCAAGCCGCCAAGGTTGAGAAACACTGCTCTATCTCCAGCCCTGTTTTTGGAATTATCTGTCAGGCAGCCAAATCTCATTTTTATCTTTTGTTGGAACGGTCTGCACCCAAACAAACCGAATTCTGCATAATAACCCTTGCAAAAGAGAGGGGTCAGGCGGCATCATAAGCCTGTGAGTTTTGTGCTCTGGAGTCAAACCAGAATCGTACCTCTAAGAACTTAATTTTACGTGCATGCTGTAATGCGCTTTTCCTAAACAGTCATGGCAATTCCCACACACTGTGGCTGAAATATTCACAACAACCTGACAGGGTAGGCCAGGATTACGCTTTTTTCCCCCCCTCTAAAATTCACCTCCTTTTTGGTCTTCCCTTTTCACTATCACAGTCTCCCCAAATACATTTCGCTTTACTGCTAGTTTCCTATGTTTTTCTTAACCAGGAAGAGAGAAGCAGTTTGCTCTGCTTTCTTTTGGGTTGCTCTAAGATTTCTCAGTCCAGCCTACCATCTGGGATTTCTGAGTTGTCTTCCATCCAAACACTAACTATTTAACTTAACACCCGTGGTGATTTGCTTAACGGCTGCCGCAGAAAAAGTAGTAAAATCGGGTCGGATTTGCTTAATGACCACTTCACTTAGCAACCAAAATTCTGGTCCCAGTTGTGGTTATTAAGCGAGGACTACCTGTAATATTTAAAGAGAGGCCCTTCAAACTTCTGTGGCATCATAGCCGTGAAACAAAGCCTGCTTGCTAATTTGCTGAAAATCAGCTTTGAACCAGAAGATAGAAGTTCTGGTGGACAGCCTTGTCCCTCGGCCGGTGCTTCTGGATGGAGGGGAGCCGCGAAAGCACATCGAAGGAGCCTGCGTTCCCACAGCATGGTTAGCCAGGCCATTTAAAGACTTGGCATCGACACTGACCCAGCCTGCAAACTTTGGCGTTAACCTGAGTTGGGGCGTTTTGGGACTTTGCCTGTTCTGCAAAGCCAACCCCTTGACTTCGTTTACGACTTAGTCTATTTGGCGAACCCGGAAAATGGCTTAATTCGATGACCTGGATGAAGGTGGGGAGATGGTATGGATGATGAGAAGCCAGAGCAAAAAAACCCTCTTACTTGCAGACCATCTGCTAACGATCTGCGGATCCCACCTCAGAGAACAAGGCTCGGCTGAGCTCCGTGGAGGAGGAGGTGATGCGGCTTCTGATCCAGGGTTCTCATCCAACATTGCATCGTTCAGTAGGAGCCTTTTTTGATTGCTCAGCAAAGCCCGCACCTCTGGTTTCTTGGTTGCAGAGGACAGGCTGGGCCCAGATGTTTGGCCCAGAGGTGCCCAGACTAAACAGGACTGCCTCTTGCACACCTTTCTGGAAGGACCCGGACGATTCCAGTTAGATCGGTCCTGCCTCGGTCCAACTTCCGCAAACTTTTGGTGCGTGCTCAGGAAGAGAAGGCGGAGAAGGGTTTGAGGGTGGCAGCGCAGAGGAAAGCTGTGCTCCTGAAAACAGGCACAGACGCGGTCCTCCAGCTTTCTTGGCAGGGAGGCGAAGCATTCACAGGTCCCGGCTGGTCCTGATGCTTCGCCTTGTGCATGCCTCCTTGGCACGCTGTGCCGTAATTGCACAGCTGCAACGCAATTGAGGGGGTGGGGCAGGGCGGCACCCGGCTGCGAGATGAAAGACTCCCCTCCAGGTGTCCCAATCCAGTTCTTTTGGCCTTAGTTAAAGCTGATTCCCCGCCACCGCCAACTTGTGGTGTGCTTCTCCAGTGTCCTAAACTCTGCAGCAAGCAACCTGCGTGGGGCAGAGGTGGTGTGTGTGTGTGTGTTTTTAATTGTGGGTTTAAATGATTTAAGCCAGCCTTTCTCAACCTCTTGACCCTGGAGGAACCCTTGAAGTATTCTTCAGGCCTCGGGGAACCCCCACAGATTCGGGCTCAAAGATAGGAGAGAAGTTACACAATTATTATATTCGTTTCACGGGCAGGCCTGCCTATCGGCATTGATAGCGTTCTTCAACTAAAAATAAAGAACGAAACGTACCCCTTTAAAGTGAAGTTGCCTGAATCTGAAATAATTTGGCTCCGGGCTTGAGAATTCAGGCAGACAAGCACCTGCCACGCAGCACCCCAGACTTCACATCTGTTGGTAAGAAAGACAAAAAAGTCGGGGGAGTGGACATCGCACTACCTGGGGGCGGCAGAATAGAGGGGAAAGGACTGGAGGAAGTCACAAAACACAAAGACCTGCCAATGGGAGGAGAACGGCTGTGGCCAAAGGACCCAAAGGCAGTCCCAACAGCACCGGGCGCCTTGGGAGCCACCCCAAAACATCTGGGGCACCCCTGGAACACCATCGCGTTGGCAGAATCACCTCCAGGCCCTTGCAAAAGGCAGCTGTACTGGGAACAGCTCTCATCCCGCGACGATACCTTTGATGCTTCTAAACAACATCTGCCTGTCTCAGGTCCTTGGGAAGGACTCAATAGGTGGCAGAAATGCCAGATCCAAACTAAACACCTGGCTGACGGTGCGATCAACCCTAATAATAAGGGCTTCATAAAAAATAGGTAATATTTAAAATATGAAAAATGTAAGAGTTAGCATACCTTCTTTTATCAAAACTGTTGATACCATTAATGGGAAGGATGCATGTGATGAGCATCAGCAAGGGCACTGATATTTGGTTGGAGGTGGGTGAGTTTCAGCCATAAATCACCACGCTCTTCCAGGTTCAGTCTGTTCCTATTGACCCCCCAGCCATTTATTGACCCCTTTTTGACCCCTAGCCTTTTATCGAGCCCTTCGATAGTCCCATTGGCCCTTGGGGGCCGATATGGATCACTTTGGGGAACTCTGCGCTACTATAATAAACAGCATTCCTAGAATCCCTGCAGTGTCTGTTTTGTGAGTTGGCCTACCTTGAAGGGCTGGCAGGTGGTAATTTTTGCCCATTGGCAATTACTCCTCTCCCCAGGTGGACATTTCTGAGGGCTGCCCTTTCCTCTGCCTCCCTCTCCTTCCCCCGTCAGGGCTTGCAGACGAGATACAAACCCAATTGCTTGTAATGTGCCAACAGGGCGCACTGCCGCCTGTGGTGTTTCCTCGGCATCTGCGATAGATTGAGGGAAAGGACTCCTGGGCTCACCTGTGAGCACCAGAAGAGCATCCGTCAGCGATTAATCTCTGCCGTTAGCGGATGGAAAAGGCGGGGGGCAGCCTGCTTTATATGTTGTGGCATTTGTCTTGAAGTTGCAAGGTGAGATGGGCTCCTTTAGCAGCAGAAAGGAATTCAGGAACGGTGGCAGGAAAGATTTCCCAGGTGGCATTTGTAATTTCATGGGCGCGTTTTGTGCAATTTTATGGGCAATACCATGTTGCCTCCTTCCAGGATGTTTTTTCCCAGCCAGAGATTTCCTCGTGGTCTCCCATCCAAGAACGAACAGGATCCAACTCTGCTTAGCCATTTTTTTGAGATCAGCCGAGGTTGACTAAGAGCAGGCAAATGCAGCATTCAGGATTAATCAGGGAAAACTTGGAATATTTGCAAAAGGACACAAGAGTGTTCATACGTTTTTTGGGGGGCCAGGTAAAAACCTGGTTGCATCATATACTTATTGTGCTCAGTATTAACGCTGCTGAGATCTTGATGGTGATACAATATGCCGTGTCAGCCCAGCCCCTTTGGTTGGTCCAGGCTTCAGTGTTTGTGCACATGGCTTAAAACAGGTCAACCTGGTTATCGAATGGATTCATCTTCTGGATCTCCCTGTTCCTCCATGAAGTCCTGGTGAAATTTGCAAGCAGGATGCTGCAGGAGGGGCGGGGGGCGGGCTGAGATCTTTGGCACAAGCGGTGTGAGGGCCTGACTCAGTTCCCTTCCCTAAGCTTAAAACATGTCTTTAAGGCAGTGTTTCTCAACCTTGGCCCCTTTCAGCTGAGTGGACTGCAACTCCGAGAATTCCCCAGCTGGCAATGCTGGCTGGGGAATTCTGGGAGTTGCAGTCCACTCAGCTGAAAGGGGCCAAGGTTGAGAAACATGCCTTTAAGGAAACAGGGAAGGAAGTGAAGTCTGCTATCGTCAGCCTGAAAGGGAATTGCACCTTTGGGGAGCAGATGTGGAGTTTGCAGGACATCACACTGTGTGTGTGGGAAAAGGGGGTCAAAAGAAGGGGCTCCGTAGATGGGGGCGTTGTCTCTTTTGCAAACGGCCGGCTAGATGGCCTGGAGCATGGCTTTCCAAAGCGGTCAGTATCGACCCCCAAGAGTCGATGGGACTATCCAAGGGGTCGATAAATGGCTGGGGGTTAATGGGGGGGGATAAATGATGGAGAGTTGATTAATCTTTTGGGGTCTCTATAGAGCTCCACGCCAGTCCCTGGTCCTGAGGATCGGGCGGCTGGCAGTGGAACAGCGTGACCCAGGGATGGCTGGTTGGCCGCCAGCAAGAACGGCCTTGAGTTGTCTCTATCGTCATTATTGCTATTTTTCGTAGTCCTGTTAGTTAAAGTATTTACTAAATTAGTTTCCTATAATAAACCTTTGGGGGTCAGTGAACCGTCTGAAACGTCCTGAAGGGGTGGATGGACTGAAGGGCGAGGGCACCCCTGGCCTGGAGCATCCCTCACCGGCTCAGCTCTTCAATTTCATGCCTGTCATCTTCGGTTGGCGTCAAGAAGTTGGTTGCCTCGTGCCCGGCGTTGCCAACTCTGCGGGTCTGGGTACGCCATGGAGTCAGTCTTGACTCCTGAGGACAACGTAGACCAGTCCTTGCCGTTTTCTTGGCAATATTTTCAGAAGGGGTTGCCCCTTGCCACCTTCTGCCTAAGCTGAGAGGGAGGGGCTGGCCCGAGGTCACCAGCTGGGTTCGTGCCTAAGGCAGGACTCGAACTCACCGTCGCTTGGCTTCGAGTCCCGTGCCTTTAACCAGTGGCTTTCTCTGTGGATGTCCACCCACAACAACACTCTGCTGCCCTGATCCCTGCTTGCCTGGTTTTGCAAGCTTTGAAGCCCAGCCTCTTCAGGGATGTGACCCACCAGCCATCCTTTTTCTCCTGAATCTGTGGGACCTCGGCGGCCATGCAGATCTGGTCCTCACTGAGCAAAAAAGCTCTTGGAAGGCGCTGTTGGGTAACGCCTGCATGTTCAGACGATGTTTGTCTCTCCCCAGGGTTGCGAGAGGAACCCCGACTGGGTGACTTCAGAAAGAGGACCGCTCCCCAACTGCATCCTCGCCCGAGAAGGCCTACAGCCCCAGCTGGTATGTAGGCCACTCGTTCTGTGCGTTTGACTCGCGGGTAGCAATTCCATTGTTCGTCTTTGGGTTCAGATGTCTTTGAGCATTTGTGCACCTTTGCCCAGTGCTTGTGTTCTCGCCGCCCCCAAGCCACACAAACCAAACCAAGGTCAATGTGAACCACTTGTGATGAATGCAACTGCTACTTGTCCTGCTGACCTGGCTAATGTATTATGTGAATGCATCCAGAGCAACTTTACTGAATTCAGGCGGGCTTCAAAAATTATAGCAGTGGATGCTAAATCAGGGGTTTGGCACAGATAGTCCTCGACTTATGACTGCTTGTTTAATGATGGTCGAAGGCTATGACAGCCTTGGAGTGGGTGCTTTATGGCCTGTAAAGCACTTCTGAGCATTGCAAAATGTTGCAGCACCCCTCTGCGGTCACATGATCGCATTTCAGGTGCTTGGCAACTGGCTTGCATTTACGACCGATTGCAGCATCCTGCAGTCATGTGATCGCATTTTGCAACATTTCTTGTCATTTTCTGGCAAAAAGCACCCATTGGGGAAGCTGGATTTGCTTAACGACCATGGTGATTTGCTTAATGCCCTGTGATTTGCTTAACGGCCACTGTAAAGATTGTTGTAAAATTAGGTCCGGTCACGTAGTGACTTGACTTATGACTGCAACAACTTACGATGGAAATTCCGGTCCCAGTTGTGGTCGTAAATCGAGGACCTGTACCTGTAGCACCTTTTCCAACTCACAGATGTTATTCGAAGGCAGAAGCATTCATGAGCTGCAGAGGTTTCATGTTGCTCTGGATTTCCAGAAATGTGACACTCAGGAACTCGGTCGCAGAGCTGCGCTGGGCCGAGCATGAGCAGAGCACCTGCCTGCTGTTCATTAAAACGGCCTGACACTTTGATAGGCTTCTGTATGAGTCTGGGGAAAAGGATGCTGCTGTTTTAAGGAATTTGCTCATTAAAGCTAATGCAGCTTTTAAAGCCCCTTTCTTTTAGGCTCATGCAGCTGCCTGAAGAGTGGGGCCATTCTGATGCCCAGCAGACGAATGTTGCATTCACATTTGCGTGAGGTCCAGAGCACATCTTCTGGGTCGTTTCTGAAACATCTCCCAGCTCTCCTTGCGAAGCCGTCTCGGCCCTACACAGCTTGGCCCAGTCTTATTTGGGAGAAGTGTACAAAAAGCTTCAAGGTTGTTCATGCCTCACAATGTCTATTTCAACCCCAGGATAGATGCTCTGATCTCCCTAAAAGTTTCCCAGTTCGGGAACGGGCTGTTCCCGCCTCATGGAAGTGTTCCACCCCTGGATCAACCATTCTGTCCTGGCTGCAAATAATCTCAATTTGAACAAGGCCGTTCTGGCTGTAAAAGCGATTTGCACTCGGAATGCCGCTGAACTGGCAGGGTTCTACCTTAGTGGATATGCGGATCCAGGTTTGGGGCAGTGGGTATCTTCTGAGGTGCTTCCTGGAGGAAGGAGAGCAAAGGCTGCCTGCTTTCCAGAGGTTCATCATCTGTCACCTGGTTTCTCTAGGCCTGGGAACCTGGGATACCACACAAATGCCCCGGCGTGATATCGCTGTAACTGTGATGACATGAGGACCCATGAGTCCCATTCCTGTCTTTCAGAGCTACAGGTTCAAGTCCTTTTCTTGGCCTGCCTCCTGTGCCTTCCGCTGACTGAGTTGGTGTCATCAAGTCAGTGTTGACTCTTGGTGACTATATAGGTGGACTTCTCCAGGAGGGTCTGTCCCCAGCCTGGTCCCTCAGGTCTTCTAATAATGCCCCCATCGCCACTGTCACTGAGTCCCTCCACCTTGCGGCTGGCCGTCCTCCTCTTCTCTTTCCTTCCACCCTTCCCAGCATGATGGACTTCTCAAGGGGGCTGGGTCTTGGCGCTGATTGATGATGTTCTATCAAGTCAGTTCCACTCTCAGCAACCACAGAGGTGGACCTTCTCCAGGATGATGTGTGTCCAGCCTGGTGTCCCAACAGTGCCCCCCTCACCATTGTAACAGCCCCCCCACCTTGCTGCTGGTGGCCCTCTTCTTCTCTTTCCTTCCGCCTTTCCCAGCATCCGAGCCTTCTCCAGGGAGCTGGGTCTTGGCATAGTGTGCCCAAAGGAACATAATTTAAGCCTGGTCATTGTGCCCTGACTGAGACCTCTGGGCTGATTTGTTTGAAGATCCATTGGTTTGTTTTCCTGGCTGACCATGGTATTCTGAGGAGTCTTCTCCAACACCAAAGTTCAAAAGGGTCAATACTCTTCTTACCTTGGCTCTTCAGAGTCCAACTTCCACTACCCTTGAGTGTCACAGGGAAGACCATGGCTTGCACTGTTTTGATCTATACCTGTCCAGGTATAAACACATCCCAGCAGCTGAAGGTCTCCTCCAAGGCCTTCATGGCTGCTCTACCAAGTGTTAGTCTGTGGCGTATTGCTTGTCTGCTGGTTCCTTTGCTGTTGATGATCCTCAAAGGCAGAAGCTCCCCACCACTTCAATACCTTCCTTGTCACTTCTAAAGCCAGTTGCTGTACCTGTGGCAGTTAGTTTCATCTTCTTTACCTTAAATTGCAGCTCCTGGTGCTCCTCTTATAACAGGTGCATTTTCGTCAAACAGGGAAATGCACATTTCTCTCCATTTCTGTTTGGCCTCTTGAGAGCATGGGTGCGAGTCAGGGCTGCAACTAGGGGGGAGCAAGAGGGGCATGTGCCCTGGGTGCTGTGCTGGGGTGGTGGTGCCAAAATGAGCACTGGGGAAGTGCCAAAATGGGCGTGGAATCCACGTTTGCCTCGGGTGACGCAGACCCTAGTTGTGGCCCTGGTGCAAGTCTCCTGGGGAGGCGATCAAGAGGAGAGGAGGAGAGACAGAAGTCCGTGGGTTCGCTCAGTGTGGAAAGGAGGCCATTAGGAGATGCTCTGGAAGAAGGCTTCTCTTCATGCTTGGGGGCTTGATCAGCATCCATCTTTGGAGCAACCTGGGCCAAGACACCTGTGCTGCTTCACCGGTGTGCGAGGATCAGGAGCGTAATGGATAACTTTGGGCTCCGATTCTCCCTTTCCTTGTAAAATGGGAAAAGTCTGCTTTTTCTCATTCAGTGCCTCTTTCGAGGCTGCCTCCTGCCCCCGATTTTCTCACTTTGGGGCAAAGCCTCAAGACCTGAAGAGCATTACAAGGTCACTTTCTGAGCTGATCCTGGCCATATATGGCCAAAGCCGGCATCTCCTGCCTGTTTGCCTGCATATCCAATAAGTGCGTCGTCATTGGAAAGAAGTCGGCACCCCGCCCCCACAATCTTGGCTTCCCCGGCCCCTTCCTGCTGGGAATGCACATTCTTTAGATTTCAGCTCCTCAAATCTTGGAAGCTTTCTGCGCGGAGAGGTTTCTTTCTTGGGCCACCCACTGCCCTCCATCGATGCTCTCCTCATGGGATGTATAGAACAGCCTCTAAAAGGCCATTCCTCCTGGCATGGTGGCTTCAAAGGGAATCAAGTTGGGGAACGATGGCTGTGGGTGGGGTGGGGTGGGGCTGGGCAGCAGCAGGGAAGGTGCGTGCCTTGCGTTGGGGGCCTAACACACAGCCCCCCAAGGCTGTGCTGAAGAATGCACAGATACCCCTACCCAGGGCCGTTGCAGTTTGTGACCCCGTCGAGAAAGAAATCTTTGGGGCTGCATTCAGACAACGTGCTTAACCTGGCAGCAGATTAATCCATCTTTTGGGCTCACACGGGACGTTAAACCGTCGGTGAGCTTGGTTCCCAAAATAAACCGATCCACAAAAATCCTAACTGATGATAAGCCTAACCAAGCCGAGCATGTCATGTGAATGCAAGCTGGTTTTTCGGTTAAAAATCAGGAGGAATCTGGTCGTGCCTTTTCTGACTAACTCAAGATCCGTTTGGACCTGGTTCTCAGTTTTCTGGATTTTAGTACTTCGGCCGCTAGTTGTACTATCACTTATGCCACTGTTTCTCAACCTTAGCAACTTTAAGACGTGTGGACTTCAACTCCCAGAATTCCCCAGCCAGCAAGGGGAGCTGTTCTTCTGCACCAGCGGACTGTGGGGACATGTAGGGAGGTTGAGCTGGATTGTACGGAGGGTGGGCTTTGGACTTGGTGGACCTCTACAGACCACTGGCACTCTGTGGATCACACTTAGAGGACTGTTGATCTAAGCCTACCATAATCTGGGCTGGAAGAATCCAGTCAACCGTGAGTGGCCACCACACAAGGCAAGCTCTTCCTTCTTGCCTCGTGGCCATCAGACTTTCTTCAGCCCAGACATGCAAGGGCTCCTTCATCTTTCTTCCGAGCCAATGAACAGCCTTCCAAATGAGCTGGTGCACAGCTGTCCACCATTGAACTTCTTCTAAGACCATTTATGGGGCTTATCTAAGGCTGAACCCATTCTTGGAAAGTCTGGAGAAGACAGAATGGGTCCACCTGCTGAAACCAAGATTAAGAAGATCATAACTCCATTTCAGGAGGCTTGGTTCTCAGCTATCAGGTTGGATATATCCTGACCCGTTGGGTTCAATTTCATATCCGTTGGTGGAGATTTTTCTCCAGTTCTGAAGAAGATCTTCAGCTCTCCTGATTTCAGGAAAGACTCATTGGAAAAGTCTTGGCTCTGGGGACATCAGGTATCTTGAGTGCAAGATTGCAGAACTGTTGTTTTGTTTTAGAAGTGTTGCATAATTCCTTGAAAGATTTCCAGCATTTCCTGTTTTACAGCTGAAGGCACTTTGGCCCCATCATCCTAGACTGTGTCTTCTGCTTATAGTTACAACGAGAACCTTTCCTTCCAGATGAGGCCAGCAGGGGATGGTGGGGGCTGAAGTCCAACCTGTGCAGAAGACACCAAATGGGGAAATTTCCCACGTGGGAAAGCTGGACTGACAGGCATGGCCGAGAGAAGGGGGTGGCCAGGAGGTTCTGAGCAGACGGATCTCCAAATTTCTGGCTCCTTCTTCAAGATTTTTAGGCAGTCCAGTTAGATGGATCAAGAGTTGATGCAAGGGAGCTTGGCGTGGCCACACATTGGCCTTGTGTATTGGGCCAGGCTGTTCACTCGGTGTTTGTCAGGGCAGTTTTAAATAAATGTTGTGAGAATTTGGGGAATGCCGTTCCCCAACATGAACAGCTTTCTGCAATCTGGCGTCTTCGGAATTTTCAGCTGCAAGATCCATCTTCCTCCTAGAGGAGCAGATGGCTGCAAAGTGTTTGCCGAACGCTTTGCTGATTGTGAGAAGGGAGATACTTTTAGGATGATAAACCCGCCTGAATCCAACCTGCAGAGTCCACAGTGGGCAGGGAATGGCTGCGTCCGTGCGCCAGGTTTTACCTGCTTATGCAAATGTTCGGCTTCCTGTTTGCCCAGGGCGTTGAGCCATAAACCAGGATGTTTGCACAACAATGCTTTGCCACAAAAACCTAACCAGGATTAACGCCGAACAAGCTCAGTGTAGTGTGCACCCCTGGTCTTTAACTGACCTGGTTGTGTGAACCCAGCCAGATTGGACAGCACTGCAGGATTGGATCAGGTAGGATCTATGGCAGTGGTGGGTGCTGTGGATGCAGCATGTGACGTGGCGCAGCCGGGCGTGGTAGGGCGTCACATTCGGGGCCTGGGTGGTGCGTGGGGACAAGGGTGTCAGCACCCCCTGAAAGGGGGCCAGAGTGGGATTTCACGGGAGGCGGGGGCCTTCCCAGGGCTGCTGCACCCATGGTGTGTAGCCGCAGGTTAATCATTGACCCCCACGCCGGGGAATTCCGTCTCCCAAGCACCGAAGAAGGGTGAATTTTCTGACATCCTTTCCTAGTTATGATCTCCATATTTGGAAATGTTTACCCATGCCCTGATCTATGGGGAGGGGAGGTGACTCAGGCCTGGTGGAAGTTTTGAATTCCTGGAGTCAGGATAAGCCCCCCTTTCTCTCTCTTTCTCTCCCCCCCCCCCCGCCTTTCCTTGTGGTCAGGCTGGGAGTTTGCTCCCTCCTGGAGCCAGTTCCAAATTTGTTCCGCTCTAGGACGAAGCTTTCCCAGGGAAGGAGCCCAGCCGGACTCGGGTAAGCCCAGCGGGTTTATTGACGTAGCAAACGGGGAGCCGCCGGTCCAGGGAGCCTCGGCCCGGCCCTGCAAGCGGCACAGTGGCCTTCTGGGGGACGGTGGCAGCCCCTTCCGAGACGGCGAGGGTCTCCCTTTGGATCCTTGGCAGGAGCGTTGGGCTGGCAGGCCGGCATGAGCCTTGATTTGTGGCCGCTTCAGCGGGCATCGCCCCACTTGGATGATTCCCGCCGCATCGGTTTATGGCTCTCTGCAGCCCTGCGGCTTGCTTGTGGTCAAGGTTGATATTTAACTCTGTTTCACTAGACCCCAAGGAGCCGGAGAGCTGTGCGGGGACCGCGTCTTCTTTGCCCTCCCTTCCCAACTGCTCCCGTATTTCGCTTCCTTTTTCTCCTGTCCTTTTGCTGCCTGCTGGAAAAGGAGCCTTTCCATCTTCCACATGGAAGGAAACAGCCCTGCAGCCAGGAGGGAGGGTGGGAACAACCAGAAATCATTCTGCACCCAGGTGGAGAGGGCATCGATTTCACGGATTCGACTCTCCCCAGATTGGCACCCCCTGGATGCCTTCTGCAGCTTCCAGAGGGGGAGAGCCGAGGAAGCTGGTCGTCCCTGAGTGGATCTTGTGGGTGTGGAAGATGAGCGGGATCATCAGCCTGGGTAGCTTTTCGGGGACAGGGAAGAAAAAGTCTGTCTGGTCATAGCTATATGGAGCCTCCTTTTCCAGGAGCACTCTACCCATAAATAGCAGGGGTGGTCATGGGAGGGAATAATGGGAGTGGTGGGCTGTTTCCCTCTCCCGCTCAAAGGAATCTCAGTGGGACCTTGCCTGAGATCCTCTGGATCTCGGCTCCCCAAACTCCTGATCAGCATTCTTTCAGAGAAAGCAGGACTTAACGGACACTGATGTCAAGAGTTTCGTCTCCTCCTTGGGTTTGGAAAGCTTTTCCTGTTGGACTTCGGCCTAACTCCTTGAGATTGCAGCCCCTCCCAGGAAGATTCCTCCCCCCCCCCATCAAACCTTGTTATTCTGGGAGGGGGTTTGGCAGCGTTTGGGCAGGACTCCAGGTCTGCTGAGGGAAGAGCGACCCCACTGGGGAGGCATCTGTGCACCCGTCGTACCAGCCATGTGCTGGAGCTCATCTCCAGTTACCCTGCTGATTGGGGACAATGGGAACTGTAGTCCAACCTATCCAGACCCCTCTTTTGGTCCCCTGCCCAGACTTTTTAACAGGCTGCTTTTCTCCCTCTGGGCTCGGTTCTCACTGGGCTGCGCTGAGGTCCCCTCCCTGGGCGTCCGTGGCAAATACCATCGTGACATCCCACATCGCGACGTGGTCATCTGCATGACGTCACTGCGTCTTTTCCTGGACGTCCATCACACGTCTTTCACACTTTTCCCTAGTTCTGTGCACTTCGTGGTTTCCCTGATCATGCTGGGACGTAAAAGGTGCCACCGGGCGATCAAAGAAACCCAAGCTGGGAGTTGCTGGTGGTGTTCATGCCATGTGTCTGGCTGCCTCTGTCAAAGGCCCAGCGGCTGCACCAGTTGTGATGCACAAAACTAGTTTTCCCCTTGTTTCTTGTGTAAACCCAGCCTGCGACTGGCATCCAGCTCCACTGCGTTGTGCCAAGCAGAGAATGGATTAATTCGGTAACCAGGTTAAGCGGGTTGTGAAAAGCGGCTTTCTCAATTTCATGCCCTTTGAACTCCGGGAATGGGTGGAGCAATACGAGGTGGCCATCGCGGGGAAGTGACATCACAGGCTTTATGACGTCATTGGGCAAATAACGTCATGAGGTTTGTGATATTCTCTTGGCTTGAACGGGACACTATGGCTGTCGTAATTCAGTATATCCGAAAGGCACCGAGTCAGGGAAAATCGGTTTTATGAGTGCCAAAGAAGTGTTTAGTTCTTAACTTCTACCGGATGGTGCTTTTCAAAGAGGCTGGTTTCTTTTGGTCCATGCAGACGGCCCTTCCTCTACCTGCAGGCAGGAAAACGTCATTTTTCATTTTCCAGCCTTTGCGATCTTCATCCACTTGACGGGATTGGTTATCAGAGATTTTAAGATAATGGGATCGGTTACGGAATGTACCCATTTTTGTTCCAGGTTTGCAAAATGCACTAAAAAGGCAGTAAAGAAACCACTTGGGTACTCAGACACGCTCAGGGCTATGTGGTTGATTGACAGATAATTGACTGATGATTGATTATGCGCCATCCAGCCGGAGTCTACTCCCAGCGTCTCCATAGAGAGATTTTCTCCAGGAGGGTCTGTCCCCAGCCTGGTTCTTCAGGTCTTCCAATGGGCCTGCCATTGCTACTGTCACTGCGTCCATCCCCCTTGCTGCTGGTCATCCTCTTTTTCTCTTTCCTTCCACCTTTCCCAGCATTATGGACTTCTCAGGACGATGTACCCCTTGCATCTAATCACAACACAACCCACCTTGGGAACTTCTTTATCTGCTGTGTCCCCATGACTTTGCCTTCATCCCGTCCCCAGCCAAGGAGCACATCAGCCTTACATTATCCTTAGGCCAGTGTGTCTCAACCTTGGCCACTTGAAGATGGGTGGACTTCAACTCCCAGAATCCCCAGCAACGCTGGCTGGGGAATTCTGGGAGTTGAAGTCCACCCATCTTCAAGTGGCCAAGGTTGAGACACACTGACTTAGATGATCAGGGGTCCCCCTCTTTCTGAACCCTTGAGATGTGTAGAATGGGCTGGGTGTTGTCCCCTTGGGTCAGTTAGGCCCTGTGGACATCCTTGGAGGAGGGCTTGGGCATTGCAGGGACAGGGAAGCGAGGAATGGAGGCAGGAGAAGGAGCCGCCAACTTCAGGCTGGAAGAAATCTCCACCTGCTCAGGGCTGGGTGGCCAAGGATGTCCTTTCCGGCTCAGAAGAAGGTCCTCCATCTGCTTTTCACTGCTAGTACAGACTTACTCTGCCCTATCCTCTTTGCGGGCCACGCCCATCTGGAATGAAGTCCCTCATACACTGGGGGATTTCGCACCGCATACCCGGTCTCTAAAGTGCTGGAAGCACAGCCAAGGGTTGTGTCTCTTCTTGTGGAAAACCCTGCCCAAACGTGTCCTGGCAAGACCTTCCTTCTGCCGAGTCCCCGTGAGCGTTGCCTTCGCCTTGTCTGCAATCCAGGAGCGAGAGAGGCTGAAGTCATCTGGAGCTGTATAGGTGTTTAAATCTCCCCCCTTCCCTGTTTTCTCTCAGTACTAATCGAAGCGAATCTTGGTAGCTCAGGGCTGAACTGTGGAGTCCTGGGCGCCCTCTGAGCCTGGTTGTTTCCTTGCAGGCGTTTCATTGCCAGACTGGGCAACAGCTTCAGGGTCTGGCAATGAAATGTCTGCATGAAAACAACCAGGCTCAGAGAGCACCCAGGACTCCATTTTTCAATTGTGTCCGAGGCAGGCTGAAATTGCGGAAAAGCTCTTTGGCTTTGCTGATCGGAGGACTGGAGTCCACAGAGCGTCAGCAACGCAGACGGTACATAATGGTAGACTTTCACAGAATGATAGAATATAAGTCTTGGAGATCAGCTAGTCTAACCCACTGGCTCCTGCAGATAACACTGGGGTTACCACTAACCAAGCTCATGCAAATACTGTACCAGGTCTTTCCCTGACCTGTTTAAGCATGTCTTCTGAACCCAGCCTTGTTATCACCTCTTTCCCACAAGCTCAAGGCATGGACACTTTTAAGCTCAGAAGCAGGCACTCAAGATAACTCACGAGCTCTTGGCCGATAATCCATTCTCCAAGGGAATTTCTGCTAGCCCAAGCCCCATCCCAGCATTTTCTCCTGAGTGCGTCATGAGCAGGAACTGATAATAGTCCAAAGAAGACAAAAAAGCCCATTAGAAACTCCCTGGTCCAAAATGCTCTGTGGGTAACTGTTTTGAATAGCTTTACAAAAGGTTTGGCCGGATCCATCAGAGATCCATCAACATGGGTTTTGTCCCTAAGAGCTAAGTGAGATCTCCTTGTTCTGAGGCAGTCTATTTTTGACAGTTTCTGGGGGGAGCAAAGTAGAGGAAGATTGTTGGCTTTGTGATGTAGATTTGTCTTTCCTAGAGGTATCTGTCCAGGGATAGATCATCCATCCATCCATCCATCCAGATATCTACCCTATAATCTACAAACTACAGTGCTGGGAAAGGTGGAAGGAAAGAGGAGAAGAGGACAACCAGCAGCGAGTGGGGTGGACTCGGTTCCAGTGGTGATGGGGGCCCTGTTGGGAGACCTGAAGGACCAGGCTGGGCATAGATCCTCCTGGAGACAACCTATGTGATCACTTAGAATCAACACCACTTTGATGACACATAATCCATCAGTCAGTCAATGCAAAGACCTAGCTCCTTTGAGAAGTCCATAATTCTGGGAAAGATGGAAGGAGAAGGAGAAGAGGAGGACCAGCAGCAAGGGGTGGATGGATTCAATTACTGCAGCGGCGGGTGCATTGTTGGGAGACCTGAAGGACCAGGCTGGGGACAGATCATCTGGAGAAGGTCTATCTACGTGGTCACCAAGAGTCAACACTGACTTGTTAGCACATAATCAATCACCTGTGCAGTGTCATAAACAAGACTGTAGGGGTGTTCTGTTTTCTTGGAAGGCCCTTGTGTGTGTGTGGAAATACCTACCAGCTGCATAGGAGCAGTGAAAACCCCATTTCTCCACCATGGTCCCATTTTCCAGGAAAGTCCATTCACACGTTCTGATTAACCTCTGTTGCAGGAGGAGAGCTGTGTTAGTCTATGGCAGGTAAAATCCAAAGGAGTTTGGGAGTGCCTTTTCCAACCCACCAATTTTTTCCAAAATTTCAGAGCTTCTGCCTTTGAATAAAATTGGTGAGCCGGAAAAGGCGCTCTCAGACTCCTTCGGATTAGCATCCCGTGCTTTGGGAATAAAATGAGGTGGTTGTGCCAACCCAATTAATTTGCCATTGGAGTGAGGCCCCTTCGGCATTCTGGGACCAAACTGGTAGGTGGAGTAAATGAGTATACAGGATTTAAATCGCACCCTCTAAAACTTGCAAAGTTGCTGGCAATGCAGCAAAAGCGCAAGAGGCGAGGCGGTCTTTAAAAATTGCCGCCATTGTTCAAAGCATGATCCCTCCTTCTGTTCTTTAAAAAACAGAGACTGATTGAGAAGAATTTTCTTGGATTTTGATGGAAAAGAGAGAAGGGATGGGGTACAAGTAGTTCTTGTGTAACAACTGTTTGTTCAGTGGCGGTTCCGACTTAAGACAGTGCTGAAAAAACCAACTTATGACCAGTCCTCGCACTTATGACTCTCACAACATCCCATGCTCATGCGATCACGATTCGGGCACTTGGCAACCAGTTCACATTTACGACCATCGCAGCATCCCCCCACGGTGCATGATTTGTTTAACGACCGTGTGGTTCGCTTAACAACTGCCACAAAAAAGTTTATAAAATTGGATTTGCTTAATGATCACTTCGTTAGCAACTGAAAATATTGTGGTTGTTAAGCGAGGACTATCTGTACCGAAATCCAGGGAGTAAGTTAAGTGTGCCTTAAGCAGTGTGGAGGTCAGGATAGAACTGCAAGTGAGAAGGGGATGAATCACTAAATTGAATATAGCAGTATTCGAACTTGTGCTCACTGCAACCCCCCTGTCATTTAAACAGGGAGACAGATGGTCAGCTGTCATCAAAATGGGGATTGCTGATGTCTGGAAAGGGATTATGTAAATTCTATATAAATCGAATCAATAAGAGCTGATCTTGGGGAAGGTGCTAGAGAGCCTTTTTTTTTTCTTTTTGGTACAGAGAGGATTTTTTGCAAAAAAGAGGAAAGTGCAGAAGAGAAACCCAAAAATAATCCCTCCTTGACTTTGCTTAGTATAAGATGGAACGGAGACTAGCTGGCACCGGCTATCGGTGTTTGGTTATTCCACCCGACAGCTATAAAGGAGAGCTTCTGGAATCTCGGCCGTGCCTGTTTCTTGATCTGGCCTACCTCAAAGGACTGATCATGACTTCAGGACACGTTTTGAAATCACACCTCCAGGAAAAACGAAAGCTGCTGTGAAGCAGCATTGAAATTCAGCCCTTCGGGAACACCAGGGGCTATGTTTGTACAATGTTTTTTAAGCCAGCATTTCTTCAAATTCTAGTTTGTTGAAAAATTCATGGCTTGGTCCACACATCGCCCCAAGCCAGTATTTCTCAACCCTGGCCACTTTCAGAGGCGTGGACTTCAACTCCCAGAGTTCCCCAATCAGCTTTGCTGGCTGGGGAATTCTGGGAGTTGAAGTCCACAGCTCTTAAAGTGACCAAGGCTGAGAAACCCTGCCCTAAACCAAAACAAAAATCATGGCTGAGTTCATTTCTGAATGCAACCTGTACATTTTGGGCTCTCGTGCTCGGGCAGAAGCTGAGCATCTCGTGAGTAGGAAGCTCTGCTTTGACTGAGTCACGTCTGAATCGATAATCTGCTTTCTGCAAGTTTTATTAGCACCTTATTTGTTTTCGGGAGTTGCAGCTGGAAGCCTGTGTAGACTTTTTACGGCAGCCAATTGGAGAACTCCGCAAATAGCCAGGAATAAGTACAGGATGCCTCTTAGTGAAGCTTGTTGACTTCTGTCCAAAGCCCAGATTTTTTTGGGGGGTCTTAAGCATGACAGGTTAAGTGTCAAGGTTTATGTGAATCCAGGCTGCCTAGATATCGTTGGGAAAGATCAATTGGAGTTAAGCTTCCCCTGATAGGGAGGCTTGCCTGGAGCAGGGATTGTCTGGCTCCGAATTGTCCCCTTGGAACTATCCTTGCGGCGGCAGAGACCGTTTTTCATGAAAAAGGTGACTCAGAGCTTCTTTGGAGTGCTATTAGTTATTTATTGCTTTATGGCGAGCAGAAAGGTACACGGCAGTTTGCAAACAGCAGAAGGCCAAAAAGGAAAAAAAAACCTCCAGGGAATTGTCCCAGCAAAGTTGAGTCAGGCCTGCCTGGTGGCGGGTGAGGATATCATGGAAATCACTGAAGAATGCAAGAAATGCCTGTTTTTGGAAGAGGCGAGGGAAACGCAGGCAGAGGAATGGGTGGCTTCAGATCCCGAGCAAGCACAGGGCTCTCGGTCTTAAAAATGTGCCAAAGGAGGTTGGCGTTTGCCACACCCAGATCCCTGCACATGGGAAGCTGGAGGGTCAGAGACTCAGCCAGCTTGCGCCTCTCTCCCTCAAGGTCTAGGCTCTGCTGGTGCTGATCTTCCATTTTCCCTCTCATTCCACTTGGTGTGTACACGGACATGTCAAACTTGGCAACTTGAAGATGTGCAGACGTGCCGGCTGGGGAATTCTGGGAATTGAAGTCCCTACATCATGGCTCGGGAATTCTGGGAGGTGATGCCCACACATCTTCAAGTTGACAAGTTTGAAAAGCCCTGGCGTAGTTTGATAACCTTTGGTTGGACTTCTGGTTCCATATTTTGTTCAACTGAAGCCAAGCCTAATTGGGGAAGTCTTTTCTTCCTCAGAAATTAAGATGAGTAGGAAGGGAGGTTTTTTTAGCTTTGGCTTTGAAAGAGTGGGGTGCGATCAAACCAGTCCATCCTCCAGGAAATAAAGCCAGACTGCTCACTTGAGGGAATGATATTAAAGGCAAAACTGAAATACTTTGGCCACATAATGAGAAGACAGGACACCCTGGAGAAGATGCTGATGCTGGGGAGAGTGGAGGGCAAAAGGAAGAGGGGCCGACCAAGGGCAAGATGGATGGATGATATTCTAGAGGTGACGGATTCGTCCCTGGGGGAGCTGGGAGTGTTGACGACCGACAGGAAGCTCTGGCGTGGGCTGGTCCATGAAGTCACGAAGAGTCGGAAGCGACTGGATGAATAAACAACAACAACAAAGCAACAATCTATAAATCAGGGAATAGGAATCAGGGTAACCAAAAGGTATCAGTTTGATCCAGACAAGTTGGAGAAATTCCAGGCTGCCCCCGTTCTCTGCCTTCTGCTTTTGCAAAACATTGCAAACCCTCCCTGCAGGTTGTTCCTTGACCAGCAGAGGAAACCAGGGAATCTATGGAAAGCTTAAGATGACGGGATTTTGGATGTGGCCAGAGAGAGAGAGAGGGAGGAGGAATGCAGGGAGGATGTATGTGCAGATGTGCATTTTTCCATAGAAGACATTTATGTAACACTTTGGGTTCCCACCTTAGCTACAGGTGTTTTTTTTTTTAATATAAAGTGATGATATCTGGGATGCTTTGGTGATGATGGTGATGATGTGCTATCAAGCTGGTGCCACCTCTTAGTGACCACAGAGATAGGTTTTCTCTGTGATGATCTGTCCCTAAGCTGGTCTTCAGGCCTCCCAGCAGGGCCCCCATCACCCAAGTCCGTCTCCTTGCAGCCATCGCCAGTATAACCAAGTCCATCTCCTTGCAGCCAACCATCGTCCTCTTCTCTTTCCTTCCACCTTTTCCAGCATTATGGACTTCTCAAAGGAGCTGGTCTTTGCATTGATTGACTGATAGATCAACTGATTCTCCACCATCAAGGTGGTGTTGATTCTTAGTGACCACATAGATAGATTTTCCCCATGAGGGTCTGTCCCCAACCTGGTCCTTCAGGTCTTCCAATGGTGCCTCCTTCCAACAGAATCCATTCACCTTGCTGCTGATGGTCCTGTTCTTCTTCCTTCCACCTTTCTCAGCATTTGGAGACCCGTTCTGGTCTAGTGGTGAAGGCGCCAGGCTAGAAACTGGGAGACAGTGAGTTCTAGTCCTGCCTGAGGCATGAAAGCTGGCTGGGTGACCTTGGGCCAGTCCCTCTCTCTCAGCCCAACCCACCTCACAGGGTGGTTGTTGTGGGAAAAACAGGAGGAGATAGGAGCATTAGGCATATGCTCCTTCCCCCTTTAAGATATAATAACTCCCTGCCTTGAGTTATTTATAAAAATAATAAAGGAGGGATAGAAATTAAATTAATTAATTAATTAAAGCCTTCTCAGAGAGCTGGGTCTCTGCATTGACTGACTGACTGATTAATTGATTATATCCCATCAAATTGGTGTGAACTCTTAACAACCGCACAAATAACATTTCTCTGGGATGGTCTATCTCATCCGGCCTGGTCCTTCAGGTCTTCCAACGATGTACCCATCAGTGCTTCCACCTTTTCTTCTCTCCTTCCCCCATTCCCAGCCTCAGGGCCCTCAGAGAGCTGGGTCTTCACATCCTGTGTCCAAAGTAAGATAATTGAAGCCTGGCCATTTGTGACTCAAGTGAGAACTTTGGGTTTGCTTTCTTCGTGGTCCATATTCTTCTCAGGAGTCTTCTCCAACACCAAAGTCCAAAAGTGTCAATATTCTTCCTCTCTCGCTTTTTCAAAGTCCAGGGTTGGTGGTAAGCTTTCTTCGTTTTATTTATTTACAGTATATGGGCACCCATCTCATTCTCATGACTCTGGGTCACTAATGATACATTAAAAAACTAGTACCGGATCAAAAATCAAGTATTCCAAGAACTATAACAAAATAGAACCATTAAAACCTTATACAGCGTGCCAAGGCCCATTGAAAACAAGGTTTCTCACTCGGCCACACAGGCCAGGCTCACGTAACATCCCAGCCCCAGGTTTTCCTAACAAGGTTGGGGCCATCCCCATCTGGGGTGGGGGGTGGGGCAGAGGCTTTGGACATTGGTTGGATTTGCACAACCAATCCTAGTTTAGGCTAAGATGAGGGTAGTTAGTGTGCAGTTGATGGAGTTATGGGTCCTGCAGAATTCTGGAGTTGGAATAGTCGAACTCCCTATTTAGGGGAGGAATCCAGATTAAAAGAATCCTGATGGATGGCCGTCCATTCTACTCTTGTGCACACCTAATGGTGGGAGCCCAACACTTCTCTGGCTGGTGGGTTCCACTCTCAGGTGCCTCTTTCCTTGAGAAGGATGGTTCTAACATTCAACAGGCATCTGCCTTACCATCACTGAAACCCATTCTTCCATGTCCTGCGTGTGGGAATGGTGCAGCTGAAGCTTCAGTTGCACCGTTGTGGCTGCCATATTGACTTTTTGGACCATACCCTGCAGACACTGCTGATGGAGGACTTGGTGCTCCTCTGCATGACATCGCAGCAAGTCTTCTCAGGGCTAAAGTGGCCACCCGTCTCCTTCGGCCTCTCTTCGTCGGCTTATATTTTGTCCCCTGATTATCCTTCCTGCTGTGCTTCAAGGGCGGTGTCCAGAACTTAAGACACAGTGCTCACGATGAGGTTGGACCAAAATAGAATGAAATGGAACAATTACATTTGGTAATTTGGAAATTACACTTCGGCTGACGCAGCCAGAAAGTACATTTGCTTTTTTTGCAGCTACATCACGCTGCTGGCTCATATCCAGTTGACAATCATTTACGGTTCCAAGTTCTTTTTCACAAGTACCTTCACCAGCCTCTCCTTTCCCTGAGCATTTTCATTTCTCTCTGTTTGATTCCATTCTGTCATTTCTGGCCAACGTCTTCATCCTGTCAAGATGAATTTCATTTCTGGGTTCTCAGGCAGTTTTTTTCAACCTTGGCGACTTTAAGATATGTGGACTTTCAACATAGCTGGCTGGGGAATTCTGGGAGTTGAAGTCCACATATCTTAAAGTCGCCAAGGTTGAGAAACAGTGCTCTAGGGGATTAGGGATCTTAGCCTCTCTTTTTGCTTTTCATGAATAAAAATATTGAGAAGGACTGGATCTTAGCTTGCTGTGTGAACCAAGCCACCCTCTTTAGCTAGCATATGGTTCATTTCGTGGCATGGCGTGCCAACACCACTGTGGCCTTTTGTCAACCTGGGGTTTAAGCGTGCTGTATGAATCCCACCGCTTTTTCTATTGAAGATGTTCTTAGTTTATTCGAAGAAGGGATTCCTTCTGTAAAATAGGGGTATGTCTTGCTTGGACTGTGGTCGTTTTCGAAGGAGTAGAAGGGGGACCCCCCTCCCTTTTTGTAGGCCACCTCTCTGCGTCTTGCTAAGCAGGGATGGACACAGCCTTCAGCCAGGGTTGGGCCATTGCTGGAGGGACTGGCCATCTCGTGGTGGCGCACCAGCTGCCCCTGCGCCCAGGAGTGACGCTTCAGTCCTGCTGCAGATTCCTATGGCACTGACGGCCTGCAGATTGAGCATCCTTTCTGTGCGCTCTTGTTGCGCACAGCTCTATATATAACTTGCCTCAGTGGGAGGTATTTTGGCTGGTGCACTCACAGTTAGGAGATGCGGCGAGAGATTTAAAAATACCTTGCTGTGAGCGCATGGCGAGAGGAGCATGGGTGGGGAAGTGTGGCAGAGGCCGGGGAAAGAGGTGGGGAAGCGAGAGAGGGAGGGAGGGATGCGCGCTTGCTTGCGTCCTCATCCCTCGCAGAGATTGTTCAGTGGTTCCGTCTTCTGGCGAAAGGTTCTCTGTCTCGGGAGGCGATGAAGAAGACGCCGGACAGCCACTTCTCCACTCCTCATTGTGGGTGGGTGGGCAGCCTGTTGCAGAGGGTTGGGCCCGATGATCCAGTTCTGTGGGTCTGTGAACCTAGGGGTGTGTTAAAAGAGTGGATTATTTCAGGAGCCAAGTGAGGTGTGTTGTGCGCAGCAGAAGGTGTGGGGAGTGCAGTAACAGCGTTTAGGACAGCCCTAGAGAGTAACTAGCGCACTTCCCTTAATAACAATATTAAATTTGTATGCTGCCAAATTGTTAGTGTTCGTGGTGGCTTAAAACTGGATAAAATACAAGAAGATGTCCATGGGGAGGGAGGGAGGGAGGGAGGGAGAATAAGTCCAGTAGGTAAATAAGGAAAATAAAATCAGCCTGAAAGAAGGAGCGGGGTGGAATTTGCTTTCCACACTAAACATAGGATAAAATTAGCCAGGCTCAATGTTGGGCAAGGGCATTTGCTGGCTCTTCGCTTTTTGGAGGAAAACCGCCCCCCTGGGAATTGCACGTCGTGTCCCCCTCCTCTTCCCCCCTCCAACGTCCAGCCTGTGGAGGTGGGACATGCGCTGAAAGGTCCACCGTGGGGTCTTCACTGGCGCCACTGAGCTGCCTTGAAGGGCACCGGGTCTGTTCGCGGCTTCCTGCAGCGTTAGGATACCCAGCGTTGGAAGGAGAGGCTCGGTTGGCTGAATTGTGGATGCCACAGGACAGATGTTGTATTCCTGTATACAAATTAGAAGGGGCTGTAGAGGTCATCCAGTCAACCCCCTCACTCGGTGCAGAAAGCCACTGAAGAATGCCAGCACGTGGCTATCCGACGAGGGGAGCCCAGTCCCTTCCAAGCAGGCCCACCCTCACACATTTCTCCTAAATCCTTTTTTTTAAATTAATGTCTTATTGCTTTTTTAAATAACAGAAGGAAAAAAATACACAAGGATACATATACTATCAGGAAAAAAACCCATAAGTGCTTTAAAAAGTGAGAGAAGTATAACAAAAAGTAAAATAAAAATATGAAATAAAATATACCATCACAAAAATAAACAATTACAATTCTATATATATATTCATCTAATACAGATACAGTGCAAATATGTATCTATATTTCTTTCTAATGCAGTTAAATAACCATCATGCTTTCCCTAAACTACTGTATTTTGTATAAATGAGTCCCATATTTCATTATACACATTTCTCCTAAATCATCGTTGGTCACGGTGCTGTTCTCACATTTAATAGTGAAATAAAGCTTGCTAAATACATTGAAACATCACTGGTGGACGATTGGACTTAACAAGGGAAAGGAGGCCACTCAGAACAGCCAAGCCAGCCCTTCGGCCTTCCTTTGTTCACTAGGATGTGGGGCCCCTCGAGGGCAGCCCTGCCCATCAACAGTTTCTCTCCATCTCGGGCATTTTCTGGAGGCCAAATCCAGTCTCTTAGCAGTGAACCAGCCGGGGATCTTCTGCAAAATTCAAGAATCAGGAAAAATTGCGGAGGAGCCCCAGTGGGACAGAGGGCCCAGGACTTTACTGAGCAACCTAATTGTGCCTTGTCCCCCCATGCGCCTGTCTCTGCCGACAGCAGCTGTGAGCCTCACGGTACATCATGTTCCGTTCTTGGGGACTGCGATGTTAGATGCTCCTCCGGGTGAACGCTGGACATGTGAGCCAAGCCGGGAAGCGAGATGGCCGTGCAAAAGTTGGATTCCACCATCTGGCCTGTAATGCAAGGGGCGTTGAATTACACAATGCCTCTTCCGTGCATCCCACCTCACAGCCCCGAGCCAGAAATAGGCTTTTCTTGAGTGCCAGTCAGGCTGGGGTGGAAAGAGGATGCCCTTTGGGGTTTCCACTCCGTGTTGTTTGTGCAACCCAAGGCCCCTCCTCCCTGGGAGACTGCCACTCGAAAATAATCCCCCGTCATATGTTTGTGCCCTTCCAGGAACAGCTCACCTCCTCTGCCCTGCAGGAGGCCTGCCGGCTCAGAGCCCCAAGTGCTATTTTCAGCCCCCCAACTCTTTTGCTGCTCCTGCTAGGCTGCTCTCCCTTCTGCCTGCTGTTGTGGTTTCTAAAAATAACCCCCGTTTTGGCAAAAGAAAAGCTGGGAGCGACTTTGTCCTCTGTAGTAAGCAGGGTCTTTGCAGCCAGCAGGCTGGGATCCATTTCACACGCTGTAGTAATCAAGGTCACTGAGGTCTAGCAGCTGCGCGTGCATCCCATGCAGAGTTGGGTTAGGGTGAACCTCAGTTAGGGCGAGGTGGACCCCGACCTTTGGTGAATTTACGTCCAGTGTATTTTTGCCCCAACGGATTTGCAAAAGCTGTTCGGCCACTCCTGGAGATTTAAAATGTTTTGACCTGGATCAACCCATCTCTGTCTTTCTTAGATCTTCTATTATCTGGGGGGATCTGCCCTGCAAAGCAATTCAGCTGCGCCTGTCCGTGCTAACTGCCGATGACGACCGCTGCCCATTTTGACTTCACCCAACGGCTTACTTTCCCAAGCTTAGCTTCATCCTTTTCTTCTGCGTTGCTTTGAAGCAGGACATTTCTCTTAATGTGGGCCTTTGAATGCTGAAACTTCGCCCCATACGTGTCTTTGCTGTTGTGATCCACATACTGAAGACACGATACTGCTCCTTAGTAAATTATTTGTATTATAATGAGTTACATTTATGCAGAAAATAGATGAACACATAATTATACGTATAGGGTGTTTGATTAGTATAATTAGTAATCAACACATTGTATTACATACATTTTTGGATGCCAGGTTGGATTGGAAAACTGCCTCACAAAATTTGGGAAAGTGTGAACATTGAAGTGTAGCACCATTTCAATTTGCCTTCTCTTTGTGAAGTGCAAATTAAGGAAGGCATTAGGAATGGAAACATGTACCAGAGATGTTTTTCCTACCTTCTTAGTGCCAAACAAACAGCACAACAATTTCTCTTTTGTTTTTAAACGCTTTTTAATTGCTTCAAAATAGCATTCATTGTTTCGGAGAACACACGCCCGCTTCTAGTTCAGGTGGCTTCTGGACCTTACAGGGGAACTGCTGTTCAGGTGCTTGGATTTAGGGCTCTGGGAAGTGCAGCTGACCAAGTTTGCTCAGAGACAAGTTTACTTAATTTATACCACAGTTTTTCTGTTGCATTACACACCTCGGAACTTCACGGGGATGGTGGCGATAGCCCTGAATTAAAGACTTGCCTGCTTCTTGGGAGAAAAACCATGATAAAGGTCAAGGGGAGAGACATCACAGGGGCAACAGAGATGGGTGTTTTCAGGATGAGGTGTCCCCACTTGGAACCTCCGGCTGTGAAAGCTGGACCGCCCGAAAGGCAGAAGGGTCAAAACAGGATGCCCCTAAAGTGGGCTGCTGGAGAACTTCACGGAAGATCCTTTGGAGAGGAAGAAGAGCAGATATCCATGCTAGATGCAAGAAAGCCAGGTGGAGCCCGAAGAACGAAGCTGAAGCTTAGCACAGCGTTTCTCAACCTCGGTGGCTTTAAGATGGGTGGACTTCAACTCCCAGAATTCTGTTTTTCTTGTAAAAGATAGTCACTGGGGTTTTTTTGCTGCCCTGAGTGAGTGTCCCGGCTTAGGGGCTTGGCCTCTTGTTTCAGCATTCTCACCTTATCCTGCGCATAGGGGAGCTTTATGCGCCCACAGCATGCGCAGGCTTTGGGGAATTTGGAGCAACGGGCCACCACTTGTGGTGGCGTTAAAGTACAAACAGGCACACCAGGTGCGTGAACAGGGAAGAGTCGAGCATTTATGGGACGCTAAAGGCAAAAACACCATAACGTGTCTGTGCTTGTTAGGGGGTTTGCATTGGGTCAGCATGAGCTGGGGCGCCCCATCCCTGCATAGGGAGGGCACCGCCAAGCTGTTTTGGGTGCCGCCAGTAGGCGGATTGTGCTTTGCTGTAGGCAGTCCAGGAATTGAAGAAGAGTTTCCATTTTGACTTCAGAAGTATTTATCTTCACTCTTCCGCTGCACGTCCTCTACGTTTTATATTATTCAGCTGGATTCAGAATAATCTCTATTTTTGGTCAATTAGCTAAAGGTATTCTCAATTTGTCCTACAATACAGTTCTGAAACTGTATCAGATACAGTGCCGCCCAGCTAACCCAGTTTTATGAATATTATATTCTAAACCAATTTGCTTCTCAAGCTTGGCAACTTTAAGAGGTGTGGACTTCAACTCCCAGAATTCCCCAGCCAGCTTGATAGGTGAATGGCTAAATTTTACATTTGGTGATGAGCTGTCCCTTCCCTATTATAGCGTAGGAGGGACTTATATTTATCCTTTTACCCAGGACTTTTGTGATTTACATGGTTTGTATCAGTTTTATTTGATTTTAAATGTCTGTTTATTTTATTTATCCAATTTATATAGATGTCCATCTCACTAATGTCGCTCTGGGCAGCGTACAACAAAGCAAACAATTAAAACAAATCTTAAGCAATCATTAAAATGATTAATGAAATATAAATAAGATCATGGGAGATTTGCCATCCAGAGTCATTTGCTGAGATGGGTGGCTATAGAAATTGACTAAATAAATAAATCAATTTTTCTGTTATTCACTGTGAAGTTTTTGGAGAGCCAATAGAAACACCGGACTTGGGCAGCCTTTGTGAATTTTTGGCAAAGCTGGCCGCAGGTTGGTTGACAGCGGCTTTGAGTCGCTTGCAGAGGTGGGCGGCTATAGAAATCAAACAAACAAATAAATAAATAGCAGAGTTCATTTCACATTTTTTCTCTTTTGGCCTTCTTTTATCCTTATTATAATCTGGTAAATTGGTGAGCCTGCTTCTTCAGGCTAACATGCAGATTCGAATCAAATCTCAGGGCTGCGGGAAGACCCAATCCCCATCTCTGCCACTTAAAAAAAAAAAAACCCTCTGAAAAGGATTGTGTTAATTTTAGGCTCTCCCCTAAAATTAGGTTTATGTTTTGCAAAGACAAGATGGCACAAGCCACGTCAGAGCAAGAGAGAGCTTTTTCTCAGACTGAGAATCAAAACTTGGTATGAAACTGGCTGGGAGCCAGTGGGGGGGAAAAATTGGGTCTCTCCCCCACCCATTTTTTTTCCCCCATGACTGAAAAGGAGACAGAAGAATCCAATTCAAAAAAGATTTCCTGAAGGGCCAGGTTTTATTTTGCACCGTTTGTTCTAATAGAGATTTCCTTCCAAAGCACTAACTCTGGGCAGTACACAGGAACATGGGCCTGGACAAATAAATAATTCTTCTGCAAGGCTGTGGACGGGGCGGGGATGTGTGCAAATGGGGAATTGTGTCCTTGCTGGTTCTGAAGATGTTAAATCCCACGTGCGTGCTAAACGGGAGCTGCCGGGAAGCTAGAAACCCAAAGTTTGCATGACATGTGTTTGAAGCTTGAAAGCTGCCTGTCCTGTCTTAAATGTTTTGATAAGTGGGGATGTCAGTTGGAGGACTTGGTTGTGCTAAAAAACGAGCGTTGGATGGGCTGGTTTGCAAGCCTGGTGTTGTTTCGTTCTGTGTGCGAATGGCTCTGAAATGCAAGCCCAGTTCGGGGCTGGTAACATGAGAAACAGCATTTCTCAACCTTGGCCACTTTAAGATGTGTGGACTTCGACTCCCAGAATTCCCCAGCAACCTTGGCCACTTTAAGATGTGTGGACTTCTAACCGGTTGCTGGGGAATTCTGGGAGTCGAAGTCCACACATCTTAAAGTGGCCAAGGTTGCTGGGGAATTCTGGGAGTCGAAGTCCACACATCTTAAAGTGGCCAAGGTTGAGAAACACTGCTTAGCACTCAATCTGTGCAAAATAGGATTGGATTTTGGCACACCACTTCTGCGGCTGATGCTCAGCCTGGTTACAGCAGCCACCCGTTTTCTGGCATCTCGTAAGACACCGACCCCTAACAAAAGGGTTGAGTTCACACAACACCCTTAACACCATAAAAGCCAAGATTAAGATTAATGCTCCTTGCTTTAAGCCAATACAGCCAAGAGGTTTTGCCCTGCTGTGTGAACATGTTCAGAGAGAGAGGCTGATGTCCCATGGTCAAAAGCCGTGGTTTATTCAATTCCTGGCACTTTAAAAGGTCCTGCACTGAGTAATGAGCAAACAATTGTGGTTGGGACCTGCGGGGAAGGGGGGATTCCTATGCAGAAGCAGGAACCCAAGGACTGTCAGAAGCTGAATCCTCTCTGTCTGTGGATATTTTGGATGGCGATTCATTTCTAGTGGGAAGGGGGTGATACCCACCCAGGTTTCTCCAACTCCCGTGCAAAATGCACTTTGTTGTTGGGGATTAATAAGCAGTTTGTCTATAGGGAAATGTGAGTGTCGTGGGAACATGTTTTGATTTTTGCTTTTACTGTATAATGGGGGAAATAAAGCTTCCCTGTATTTCTCACAGCTGTTATGGCCCTTTCATTTTGGAGCAAAAATTCTGTCCTATGAGCAGAAAAAGGGGAAGGATTGACATCATTCTGTTTTTCGGTTTAGTTTCACCTGCAGAAAAAGCTATCTTCTTCCTACCTGAATGAATCATGATTTGTGCATTTTTTGTTCTAATAAAAACCCTAAGGCGTTCTTGGACAGTTCCCGTTGGTTTCAGTGGGAGCTTGGGTGGAAAATGGTCCTAGAGTTGGTACAAGATGATCAACGCAAGTTGCTAGTCCTCAAGGTTTTCAAAGAGTTCGGGAGGAGTTTGAAATCGGCAGGCCTTAAAGTTGCCAATCTGTGAAATGTACTGGAGTTGCAGAAATAATCACCGTCTTAAAAAAAATCCAGGGTTTGGAATAATCCCATTATTCTGGTGACCGCAGAATTTTGAGATGGATGCCACGTGGGGAGATCGCCTTGCAATCGTTTCAAATTTGCCGTTGGTTTTTAAGATGAGGGATGGTGAGATGTCTCCGTTCCAGCCTTTTCCCCCTCCAGCGTTTCCATCCCTGGGGATACTCTCTTTTATTCAGAAATCCTCCTTTGTCATTTGAGGGATGTCGGATCTTTATATTGAGGCGTGTTGCTTAACAGAAAAAGGAAGAGATTGCGTTGGTCCCTCAGGACATGAAAGACAGAAAGGAACGGTGAAAAGTGTCTCGTTTGGTTACCAAATGGGTTTGGGAGGGTTATCAGGGCAGACTTAATTGGAACTGCTTGTCTAATGCACACTCACCACTCACGGTACCTCACAACCATAGGACAGGTACTCCTTGCTTAACAAACACAACTGAGACCAGAATTTTGGTTGCTAAGTGAAGCAGTCATTAAGCAAATCTGACCCAATTTTACAACCCTTTTTGCAGTGGTCATTAAGCGAACCACGTGGTCATTAAGTGAATCATGCAGTTCCCCATTGACTTTGCTTGCCAGAAGCCGGCCGGGAAGGTCAAAAATGGCAATCACGTGACCACGGGATGCTGCGACGGTCATAAAGGCGAACTGGTTGCCAAGCGCCCAAATCGTAATCACATGACCTCAGGGATGCTGTGATGGTCATCAGTGTGAGCACTGGTTGTAAGTCGGTTTTTTCAGCACCTTCGTAAGTCTGAACCGTCACTAAACAAATGGTCATTAAGTGAGGACTACCTGTATCAAACAAGACATTGCAATGAAATGAAATGCTCCTTCCAAACTGCTGAGATCCAACTGTGTAGATTTTGCGGCCTGCAGAAGCTGGGAATTGTAGTCTTTTTATATCTGAAAGGCAAGAATGAAGCCAAAGGCTTTAGCAACACCCCCCCCTCGAAACCTTCAGTCCAAAAAGGTTAGGTTTTTGCCAGGGGTGTCTGCAGGGGTGGTCAAAAAAGTCAAGATGGCAGCCATGATGGTGTGATCAAACACCTGCTTTTTTAATGTAAGTCATAGCTGCATTTCCTTTGGGAATGTGTCTATGTGCATGTTTGTGTCTGTGCATGTAGTGTATGTGTATGTAGGCAAAGCAAAAAGAAGAAAAAATTCCATGCTTTTTGCAGATGAGCAAACCTGGAGGTCAGTCTGAGGCCTGTATAGGTCACTGAGATCTCTCCAGGGTGCTGCTCATTTTACAGTAACTGCTTCACTTTCGTTTTCTCATACCCCACCCCTGCAAGGTAGGCCTTTCCCCAATTTTTAAAATTGCATAGAGCAGCCTTTCTCAGCCTTTTCACACTGGAGGAGCCCTTGAAATATTTTTCAGGCGCATTCAGGCTCAAACAGAGGCCGGAAGTCACAAAAGGGTTATATTTGTTTCATGGGTAGACCTGTATTATAGGCATTAACAGTGTTCTTAAACTGAAAATAGAGAATGAAACTTACCTCTTTGATGTGAAGTTGCCCGAATTTGAAATAGTTTTTTAAATAAATCGTGATCTCCCAGGGAAGCCCTAGGGATCCCTCGCGGAATCCTGGCTGAGAAACCCTGGCACAGTGTGGGAAAAGGTGGCCAAAACTGGAACGTATTTTCCAGCTGGCAAGCACCACGTTGGGCTGAAGTTTGTTCATGATCCTGTTCTTTCTGTTTGCTTCCTAGCCCCCCCCCCCCGCTTGTTTTCTTCATTTGTTCCCATCGGACAGCCCTTCCCAGCTGCCCACCCTCGGTTTTCAACAGCGGGGCCAAGAACGGGATCATACTCCAGGTAAACTTGCCCATCTGAAAAAAAGTTGGTCTTTTAAGGTCTCTTTCCAAAGTGTTTCAGGAGAACTCCCTGGACCCAGTCAGTCTCTGACAGTGATGTAAAATTGCCCAGGGAAAGGACCAATTTAAAAACAAAATTAGAAATAGTTATTTAAGGATACCATGGCACTTTGAGGCTTAGCGAACACTCAAATTTCCAGCCCTTGGAAAAATAGTCCACCTGGGCAGGGATGCCCACAGACGTGGGGTGGGGAGGTCAAAAAACCCAAAGGTGATGGCTTTGATGATGTAGCCGTGGCCCCCATCTTGACTTTTTTGACCTCTCCTCCCATGGATGCCCTTGAGGTGGGATAAAATGTACATCTGTGAGCTTTTCGTCATTGTGCTGGATGTGCAACCCCTTCATGGCTCAGGTCTCCTTGAACATCTGTCCCAGAAAAGATAGCACAAAGGTGGTGCCCTCTGCCACTCCTTCGTTTGCCCTTCATTGGTAGGTTCTGTTCTGGGCCAAAGTCCAGAATGCATGCAGGATGCAAAATTTTAGAAGGGCTGACCTCTACTTTGGGCCGCTGGTCCTCGGTCTGAGTCTGATTACATGCAGCAGTTCCATGAAGGACCAAATAATTGCTTTTCTTAGGAAAATTGAGGAGTCGTTGTTGGTGTTATTTGCTTCTGTCTGCAATGGAGGGTTGGAAATTTCTCAGCATATGGACAGGTTTTCCTACCTTGCTATCTTGTCAAGAAATGCCTATGGCTCAAAATAGGTGCAACCCCCAAATTTGCTCCTGGGGTTAATGTCAAAACTGAAAAATGTTTGTATTTGCTCCATCCTGGAGAACCACGCAGGGAAGTCACCTCGCCATTCTGCTGTCAACATTTCCACCAACAACAGACGAGTTTCTGTGGGTTGAGAGCCGCATTCATTTTTTTTTCGAGGTGGTTTTTTACCCCCAGCATTTGGGGGATTTTTAAGAATGAGAAGCAGGGGCGGGGGGCAGGAAGCCCACGAAGGGAAGTGGTCCAACTTCCATTCTTAAAAAGCTTCCTTAAGAAATTTGGCAGCCCGGCACTCCCAATTTGGATTATCCGGGGAGGTGGGTGAGCTCCAGCTGTGTTGGATGGCTGCCCCTGCCTTCCCCCACGGTGGGAGGTGGCGGCTGGCAATCCCAGGGCCCCGCCGCAGCCTCGCCTCCCCTGCCTGTTCCTAGAAGGAGGCCGCTGGGTTTCCAGCAAAGACAAACAAAGCCAGGAATCAATCGGAGCTGCCCTTGCACGTTGCCGTCCCATCCCGTCCTCCGTTCCTTATATGGCCGGGAGCGACGGCTGGGGAAGAGACGATCTGGCGGGCGTGCCAGGCATACGCCGAATTCTTCCGAGCCCTTGTGCGTGCGCCTTCCCCATATGCTCAGAACCCGAGCTGAGCATCGCCCCCGGAGAAAATCCCATTTACTCTGGGAAATGCTCCCCTTGTGCACAAGATAACCTCGTGCTCCCAAAAACACACGGGGAGGGGGGAGAAAAATGTTCCAGCCTTGGCAGGCCAGGCTGTCCTCAGATGTCCTTGGCAAGGGCAGGCCGGGCTGCTCCAGAGAGGGAGGCCTATCCCCAACTAGGCATCCCCCCATCTCTGGGATGGCAAGGGCCAGGATTCCAGCAGGGCAGGGGAATTCTGGGGGGCATAGTCCCAAAACTGGAGGGAGCTGTGCCTTCTGCTGAGGTTCACTTCCTTTGTGGGATTTCTTGCCAGCTCTTCTCCCTGGCAGCTGCCCACAGAGGGGGCAGGAGCTGCCATTCAGAAACACTCCCCATACAGCAGCTTTGCCCTTCCCCAGCACCGGTTCTGCAATTGGAGCGGCTGCCAGTCCGAGTTGGCTGCACAGGGGACACCGATGCAGCAGGTCCATCACGTGGTGATACTGCTGGCGAAGGGAGGGAGTGGGGCCCACCGTGTGGTGCAATGGCAGGGAAGCACTTTCGGGGTGAGTACATGGGGGTGGGGAGGGTATCCCCACGATTTCTTTTAGGGGACATATGTGGCAGGCAGGGGGACACGTGGGTGGACCAGCAAAAGCAGGATTTGTGTCCTTGATGCCCACTGCTGGATTAGATCGGGGTGCACGAAGTAGGCAGCAAAGGGGCTCCCTTTGGTGTTTGAATCAAACTTTTTAGCATTGGGGGCCACTCAGAGATGGAGGGTGCAAGAGGAGGGGGATGGCTGGCCTGAACGATGGGGGGGAATTCTGGGTATTACTGGGGTTAAAAGTGGAAGTTTGTTCTCTCCTGTGCTCCTTGGCCAAGACAACAGCCAGGCAGAAAACCCAGCGGGTGCCCTCTGCCAACCGGCGGCCCCATATTGTATTATTTATTTGTTTGGCATTATTTACATATGGTGTCAATATATACAGCCGCCATCTTGCCAGGTGCTCCTAGGGTGGTGGGCTTAAGATTTCCAACCGAAGAAAACGGCAAAGATGACAGTGATGCAATAATGTATAAGACAGTTGGGTATCGTTGATCGTGGTTAAGTTTGTTGTGAGTTGCTGAGCCGCCGAGTCACCATGGGGGGATGGTTGTCTGTATGATTGATTGATTGATTGATGGATTGATTGATTATGTGCCATCAAGTCATTGTCAACCCTTCACAACCACCTAGGTCAGTGTTTCTCAAACTCGGCCACTTTAAGACGCGTGGACTTCAACTCCCAAACACTGACCTAGACAGACTTTTTCAATGGTGCATCAACAAAACTTCAGGCGAGGGTATTGAAGTTCAAGTCTGTTTTTGTCGTGGGGTGAAATCTGGAGGGCTGCCGTTCAATATAGACCAAAGGGCTCCTACCCCACCCTTGATACACACCAACACAACTTGGATGCACGTTAACCACCATTAATTTATTTCTGGCTGAGCGTGCTGGGCAGATCCAGCCTGCTGAGTTAGGTGAGCCCAGAATGTGTTGATTAACTAATTCATGGACGAATTGAAGAGGGTTGGGCGAATAAAGCTTCGTTAGCCTGTGGAACTCCCTGCCACTGGTTGTCGGGCTGTCGGCAGTGACTTGGCTGCTCGGCCATCAGCTTAAGACCTGGCCTTTTGGAAACGTGAGAGGAGAGTTTTGGGTTGCATTGACCCCCCCTCCAATTCCTCCGGGATGCCGCCTTCTCAGCTCCCAGTGCCCTTGGTCTGTCTCTGCTCCATCCCATCCCAAGGGATGCACTCCAGAGGGAGGTCCAGTGGGATGGGACCTCTGGCCTGAACAGTTCAGCCTCGTTCGTCCTCCCGGGGACCATTTTCCGAGGCCACAAACCTCGACCCGTGACGGCTGCCTGGCCAAGCGGACATCAGCCACATCGCGCCTCTCCCCTGCCCAGCTGGACTCGGTGGAAAACGAAGCAAAGTGCTCATTACCGCTTCTTCCCGCCAGCAGCATCCAGAGGTGGCAAGGCCAAGAGAGGAAATTAATCTCGGAGCCAAACTTGAAGCTTTTCCTGGAACTGTGGAAGTAATTAGCGACTCTGATGATCTCCTGCGTTCCCCGAGAAATTAAGATTGTGACGAAAATGGCCTCTCTTTTGTTCAGCCTCCCCTTTTGGGGGTAAATGTGAAGGAACAGGTTGCTGTGAGATTCAGCCGTGTAAATTGTGTTTTAGCCTTGCAGGAAGAAAGGGAACGGTGCGGATCCAAAACTGAATTCCGCTCTGGCCTCGTGAAAGCTTGTTTTTCTTATGAATCGCCCCTGTAATTTAATGGCGTGAACTCGGTTAGCCAGCCAGGCAGAAGAAGGCCAAGAATACAAACAGGAAAACGTCTCTTCCGTTGTAAAAACTCGGGCCAGGTGATGGAGGGGTGTTCCTGACTTGAATCAGAGGTAGGATGGAGGATCTTTTCAATGTTCCCCTCACCGACCAGCTCTCGCTACAGATGTGCAGCAGACAGGAACCGTGATGCACCCTGAGCCATCGGGGCCTTGGGGGACCTCTTCGTTTTGCTTCTGAATTGTGTGGCGTGTTGCCGCTCTGCAGCTTTCCCCAACGTGCACCCTCCAAACAACAACCCTGTGAGGTGGTCTGGGTAGACAGTAACCAGGAGGGACCAGATGCTGGTTTGCCATGGTCAAAATGCACCACCTTAATCATGGCACCTGCTGATGTAGGCCAGTTGTTGTGTCTCCCAACCTCCCCCCGGAGAGCTTGTGCCCCTCATTTCAGGGGAGTCCGTGGGGTGGGGTGGGGGGATCAAAGCTGGCGAGAGGGATGGAGCCTAGCGATGCAACCTACCCCCCCCCCTTTGAACTTTGAGCTCTCTGGGGAGAGCTTGAATTGCAACCCTCTGTCTGCCACCTGGCAGGTTCTGATCCCCTTCTTCCCACAGTCTTCATCCTCACCCAGAGAGAGAGGTCCTTAATTCACAGGACACCTTGATCCTGGCTTTTGAATTAACCTTTTGTTCCCAGGCTACCCATCTGCCACAGCCAGGGATTGGTTGCTCAGTTGGTTTGCCATGAAGCAAAGACTCAGCAGCCTTTGGAAACGTCCCTCGAGTCCAGATGGTGCTTGTGGGCAAGCCGGTCAGGCATGGGTCAAGACCAGCAAACAAGCCATTAGGAGGAGTCCAGGGGAGAGGCGAGAGACAAGGTAGGGCAATATCCAGAGCAGCGTTTCTCAACCTTGGCCATATTAAGATGGGTGGACTTCAACTCCCAGAATTCCTCAGCCAGCAGCGCTGGCTGGGGAATTCTGGGAGTTGAAGTCCACCCATCTTAAAGTGGCCATGGTTGAGAAACACTGATCCGGAGTCCAAGATACTGCAAAGCCACCTCCATGCAGGATGGGGCTGAGTTTGGAATAGGGATCACGAGCACTTTTCCAGCGAGGGAGCCTGCTCCACCCAGCACAGGTCTGAGGCCCATCACGCAGGAGCTGCAGAGCCTGCTCTCCTGGTAGTCCTCGGCTTTATCAAGCTGACCTCTCAGGTCCTGAAGCTTCACTAGGCACCCCTGCCTAGGATTGAGCTTTTGAGGCTCAGAGGCGGTCAGCAGGTACAAGTCAGAGATCCTGGGTCAGAGATCCTGGGCACGTGGTGGCCTGGTAGGAGCCAGAGGGGGGTCTCTGGAACCTCCAGCCACAAGATTGCCTCTGGCTCCCCATCCTCTTGATCTAAGAAGAAGTCCTCCAGCAGGACCGTTAACACTCCTGTTCTTTTGCACGTGCACAGGGCATTAAGCCACAGAATAACCAACCAAGGTCAACACAAAGCAGGCTCGCCGTGGAGTGCACCCTCCGCGGCTAGGCCCTTACCTAACCAGGTTAAACCCAGCCACTGGGAATCCAGACTGACTTGAAAATGCTCCCTCATCCTTGTCTTCCTGTTGCAAGCCAAGATCAAGATAGCTTTGCTGGGGCCAAACTGGAGACCTCTTCCTGCGATATTTAGACATGGCTTGGGGCAGCTTAACACTCCTAACCTAATTTGGGGGGTTCCCGGGGTGTCCGGCTTTGACGAGCCATTCCTTTCTTCTGGGTTCCGGGAGAGAGATTTGGGTATTAAGTATTTCAAGATCTAAAAAGCCTACACTGCTGGCGCCACCCTGCCAGCCTTGGCTGAGCTTGAAAAATGTTTAAATCTGGGTTGTCCTTGGATGGGAGGCCACCAGAAAAATCCCAGGGGCGTAGGTTGGACTGAAAGCTGGAAAAAAACTCCGGAGGCAAAGGCCGGGGCGAACCCCTTCTGCTTTGCTGCCCCCAAAAGTACATTTTTACTTTCGCAAGAAGTTAGGTGGGGAGACTTTATTTTTACCTTGATGGGGTGGGTGTAAGTCCAGCTGCAGGATTTGGGGGAGGGGGGAGGGTGACAGGTAGGAGAAGCTGCAAACAGTGAGGAAGTTTTGGCAGCATTCAAATTAAAGGCTTTAAGGAGAGATTTATAGCGAGTTGCTGGTGGAAAATATAACGTATGTCAGAAAACGTTAATGATTACCTTGAGTTAAATGTAATAATGCACGGGGAAAAAAAACTAAGGACATATTGATTTTTCTATATATTCCCTTTTAAGCCATACACTTAAAATGCCATATCCAAAAATACGCCTAATTCCCATTTTGATTCCAATTTTCAGGTAAGATTAGCTTATCACTGAGTGCTCCATCTGTTATGCATTTCACTTCACATTTGCATCCCCTGGGGATTATTAACATAATTGGGCTGCTTAAGCAACAACACAGACACACACAACACAGACGCACACCTCTTCAGTTGTCATGCAACATTTTTCGCTGCCAATTTGTCATTTCAGGCTTTTACTTAACATCCCAAGAGGCCCGCTTGTTCCCTGACTGAAGCTTGAATTATAAATTATTACTTCATATTGGATAGGCAGGGAATAGCATCAGGAGGTGGGTGCCAAAATAAAACTCTACGCACAGCCTTTAACGAAGTTCTACTTTGTTCATACTGCAATTTAGAAATGTATATACTTTTTCTTTTTAAGCAAGAAATGTGATTTTTCAAAGAGCTGCTTTTTTTGTGCTGCTGAAAAAAAATCAGGAAGGAAAGAAGAAACTCAAAACAATCTATTGAGTTTCGGCTTTGCTGTAAATGAATCAAGGACTGGTTTCATTTCAGGTCTGAGCCCCTGGGAGAATCTGGCAGATTTTTGCAGAATGGATTGGCAGCCACGATTGGCATATGCAAAGCTCATCCAGTCAGGTCTGGATGGAAGAGGGGCAGAACCAGGATTGAGCCAAAGGTTGTCCCAGACCAGTGTTTCTCATGGCTGGCTGGGGAATTCTGGGAGTTGTATAGAAGACAGACAGACAGACAGTTTGAACCTTTGCAGTGGCACATTTTCTGCATTATTGAGGCCTTTTCTATCATTTGCAGTCAAACCATCTTATCAGAGCCCATCCCTTGGATCTCTGGGTGCCAACCTTAGAATTTGGCTCTCGGTTAGGGAGATGCCAGACAGTTTCATACCATCTCCATTCCTGGAAGTCCTGGGTTTAAGTCCATCTTGGCCAATACGTTTCCTAAAGTGTGGGAATGCTAGAGTTGGAAGGGGGCTTTAAGGCCATCCAGCCCATCCCCTGCTCAGGGCAGGGATCCAGATGAAAAACATCTCTCTCAGAGGGACAGCTGTCCCGACTCTGCTTGAAAGCCTCCCATGGGTCATGGGTGTCATTGAGCACGTCCCTATTTTAAGATGGAAGCCGGTGACCCATAGATGCAGGTCATGCCTCCATCTGCCATTTTCCAGCCTCCTTAAAATGTGTCGTAGAAATTTGGTGGCAAACTGGCTGCATTTGGACAGCTGTTTTTCTTTTCTCACCCCCCAAAATATGTAGCAGAAGAGAAATGTGAAGCTTCCTGGAACACCTGACACCCCCTCGCAGGATGGATTTTTCCCACTCCCCCAGCAAAGGAAGAGACAAAGCTTTTCCCCTTGGGTCCTGCATGGAGCTGACCCATTCACCAATCTATAATGGGAAGGAGAGCAAAGGCAGATTGTCATAACAACCCTAATTTGCAGAGTGGTCTCCCAGGAGGAAGCCGGTCAGATTGGCAAAGTTGATGTTGGACCAGAGTTGCATAATTCTGAGAGATGCCTTGGAAACCCGCTGCTTTTGTTAAGCCCAGCTCCTTCCGCTGAGCATCAGCTTCCATTTCCAAAGGCTGAAAGTTGGTGGATTTTTCCCATTCTTCTTTTTTCAGCCCAGCTCTAAAGTTCCACAGTATCGCCTGCTTTAAAAGACACACACACACACACACACACCCCATTCATACACAGTTCTGCCTTGCTGGCTCCTTGTCATAAACTTTCATAGCCACCAAAAGGGAGCGAGATGGGGAAAGTACCACGCCGGTCTCCCAAAACCTTTGGGGCCTTTTGCTGAGAGAAAGATGCGGAGGTGAGGTTTGGTATCTGTGGTATCTCGACTGAAACTGTGGCTTCCTAGAATGTCATGCACACTTGCAAAGCACACTCTGCAGCTTATGTGGGTGGGTTGTTCCCGTCCTATCTTTGCTAAGACTTGCAAAAGGAGTCTTTCTCAATTTTTCTTATGACTTATATCTTAGTACTGCCTCTGAGGCTTGCCCTCCTTGGGTTGGCTGAATTAATATTCTGAATTTACTTAAACAAGCGAAGGTAGGAATCAAGGTTGTCAGGGGATTAGCACACACACACGGAGTGTGTTGTATTTGTTTTTATTTTACATCCCAAACCACGGCTGCTGCTTGTTGCAACATTTTCTTTCTGGTTTGGCTTTGGGTGCTGCAGAATGGTTTTGCCTTTTGAAGAGTCTTTAGTATGTATTAAGCATGGACGATTCTTTGAAAAAGCAGAAGGAAGCAACCACACAAAGTTGAAACGGGGTGTTGTGCAGCCAGTCGCCCAAACTGGGTTGAGTTTGACGTGTTGCCGTAGAAGAAGAAATGTCTTTAGGGCAGTTGGGGAGCATATCTGGAGCCAGGGAGCTGGGTGAGACTGAAGGCCGTGCTGAATGAACCTGGAACAAGTCCTCCATCTCAAATAGGATGTTGAAGTTGGACTGGGGAGATCCAGGTTCGAATCCCCGTGCAGCCATAAAGCTTCCTATTGCAAGCTTCCCACCTGGACCTCCCATGGTTGCTATAAGAATGGAGAAATTGAGAAAGGGAAATCTCACCTTTTCTCTACAGATAGTCCTTGCTTAACGACCACAATTGGGACTGGAATTTCAGTTGCTAAGCAAAACGGTCATTAAGCAAATACAAACCAATTTTATTACCTTTTTTGTGGCGATCATTAAGCGAATCACCATGGGCATTAAGCGAGCCACGTGGTTGTTAAGCAAATCACACGGTTCCCCGTCGATTTTGTTTGCCGGAAGCAGCCGGGAAGGTCGAAAATGGCGATCACGTGACCACGGAATGCTGTGACGGTCATAAATGCAAACTGGTTGCCAAGGGCCCAAATCGTGATCACCTGCCCATGAGGATGCTGCAGCAGTCATAAGTGTGAGGACCAGTCATAAGTCAGTTTCCCCAGCACCGTCATAAGTCCGAACTGTCACTAAAAGAATGGTTGTTAAGTGAGGACTACCTGTACCCTAAGGGCCGCCACCCCAACTTCAGAGCAGCAGGACTTCAGATATTGAACAAAGTCTTTGGAGTGAAAGGCCACCACAGGTCCAACTGGATGTCGAAAGAGGTCCCCCACCCTGTTCTTCACAGCCACCGATTTGTGACGTGGCCGATCGTTTCCACTGCTGAGTTGATCGTTCATAATTTTCCTTGGAGTTCTCTGCAGCCGGGCGGGACCCGCTTGCTTTAAGCTCTACGTGGGCGGAAGCCTTAACTCAGCCTTCTCCGTCCGGTTGTGGGAGTGCAGCCATTGGGGCTGAAACGCGACGAGAACCCAGCTGTGCTGATGCGGATCCCTTGAAAGGCGCCGGCGTGCTATTTTCAGCCATGCAGCGGGAAACCTCCTGGCTTACGTTGTTACCTGTAAGGTGCTGTCTAGCAGGCGGCATAAAGGTTGGCATCGGGGGGGGGAATGGGAGATGGGGTCTGCACCCAGGGTTATGGCTTTGAGGTCCTCTAGCAGCACCTTGAGCGGGGCCTGATAGCCACGTGCCTCTGTTTTCCCCGGGACCGTTTGCAAAGCACTCGTGAGGTTAGAGCAGGGCCTACCCCCACCTTTTGCTAGATAAGCGAGTCAGAAAAGGCTTGGTTCTGCAACTCTAGTCTGCCTCCCCCACGGGCTGGCGAAGTGGGAGCTGATCCTGCCCCCTTTCTTTTGCCGTCAGGTGCCACCCACAGCCCCTTGGAACCGGGGCGGATTATAAACCCGGCTAACAAGTGACAGAACCTTCCTGGCTGTTCTCACTCTGTCCCTCCTTTAGCTGCAGGCCTGCCCTGAATCAACCCTTTGAAAAAGAAGGGAAAAAAAGCAGGCTATTATCTAGTCTCAAGAAGTGAGAAAAAAAGGAAGTAAGGTACTCATAGAGCAGATGCTGTGATGATTCAGCGGGCAAATTATGATTCTGGCCCGTTTCTGTGTCATTTTACAGATGGCATCGTTTTCTCCTCTTAACATTTGGGTGCCCCGTGTAGCGTGTGCTGCAGGAATCAGGGATGGGCTTTGTGGCTTTGAAAACTCTTTCAGCCCGTGGGGAGGGAGGGGCAGTGGTGTCTCAGCACGTGCCAGCGCTGCGCTGGGCCACACGCTGGAAGGGGGGCAGCTGTCCCTCAGCCCACTGATTGGGGCTGTTCAGCTTCGAGGGGAAGGGGAGGCACCCATGGGTGCTCACGGGGTGAAACGAGATCGCATGCACCGTGAAGTCATCACGCAGGTGATGCCCACGATCCTGTGCCGTTTGTGTGATTATGTGTTGATGTCACGTATGCAACAGCAGCATGAGGGAGGAGCGTCCAGTGTGCAACGTCGGGGCGACACAACAACATCATTCGTGCAGGGAGGTTGTGCCGCGATGATGCCCTTTGTGCGATAGTGGCTTGGAGGAGGAGAAGGACTGTAACCTCGAGGGATCGGAAGGCTTCTGGTTCAGTCTCCGTCATCACCAGGAAGGGCTGAGAAAGATGCTACTCTGAACTCTGGCCGCGTTATTTTCCACAGGCAGAGACAATATCGTCCAAGGATTTGTCTCTGAATCAGACAACTCCGGATTGGTTTCGCAGTTGTCTGTCAACGGTGCCATGGCAGGAGCAGTTTGGGGCGACCTCAGAAAGTGAAGCAGGGTTGGAGCTGGATGGGAGACCACCAGGAAATTTTCGGATAGAGCAGAAAGCAAAATAAGAGGTTAATGGCGCAACAGTACGAAAGGTGTTTCCCTATTGTGGGCATGAAAACTCCATAGACAGGTTGAAAGGGACTGGGCCTTCCTGTGCTGTGATGGTTCCTATCTGCTGATGTTTGCTGGTCTTTCAGAGGCTTGGTACCTCCTGAGGACAAGCAGAGCCACCGGGGGCATTTGGGAAAATGGCTTCAGTTTCCGGCGCTCACACAGGTTGCCCAGGTTGCTAGCTGCACTTGAAGAGCAGGGCAGGGGACTCCTCCCCACCCACCCCGGTGTGCTCTTTGGCATCTGGTGGGTGTTCCCTGATGTCCTAGATCTGCTTTCAGGGCAACCTTGAATGATGGGCCAGTGGTACTCATGCCCAAGACTCTTCTGTTCTTTTCAGAACGGCTAGAATAGGACTCCCTCCCTCCCTCCCTCCCTCCCTCCCTCCCTCCTTCCTTCCTTGACTGTTGTCATCTTTTCACAAGGGTTAGAATAGGAATGCGTAGATGTGTGGATGTATGTATGCAGGTATTTGTATAGCCGCCCATCTCACGAAAAAGTGACTGTAGGCAGTGCACAATAAAATCAGCCATAAGATCAAAACATTAAAAGCAAGTACAAGGGTCAAGCAAGATTACTAGTAACAAGATGGTCAAGAAAAACAGATGTCGGCACGGTGCAGCCATCTTATTATATTGCCACTTCCTTGAGGTCCCCAGGCCTGCTGATGCAGCCATGTTCTGAGGGACTTCCGGTAGGGTATCAGAGATGGGGCAGTCTCGCCTCAGTGTGGTGGGGGGGCTGATGATGCGGAATCCAAGCTGGGTGGTTTTCCCATCTCTTCCTGGATCCGAAGGATGGCCGGAAAAACGGGTCGCCCTGTTGCTGGGACAAATCAATGGGAAGGCGATTGAGAGACCTTTCCCCAAACATCGGGAATGGGTGGCTTGCAAACTCATCAGGGGAGGAGATGCTGGAGGACCACAAAGAGAGCAAGGGGTGATCCAGCTGATGGCATTTGGACCTGGATGGGGAGGTGGACTAAAAAAATAGGTGCATGTAGCTTAGTAGACACCCCAGTTTGGACTCTTAGTTTGGGATTCTGAGCAACCTCTTTTCTTTTCTGCTTTCTCTTATTCTTGACTTATGTCATGAGTAAGGATGGCGAGCAGGGGGCTCCCATCCAGGCTGTAAAGCGCATGCGTAGCACTGAGGAATTAGGTGGCCATTCCAAGAGACACAGATCGGGCCCGCCTTAACCTTTGGGGTTTATCTGTCTGGGTTTTTCCCACGCTTCTTCAGTTTGTTAGGATTTTCCTGTTATGTAGCAGCAATAAAACACTAGAGACCTGTTCCTTGTCTCAGCGTGGTTCCTGGCTGTTAGGACAACTTACGACTATTCGTTTAGTGACTGTTCAAAGTTACAACAGCACTGAGAAAAGCGACTTGCTACCGGTCCTCGCACTTATGACCGTCGCAGTGCCCCCACGATCATGTGATCAAAATTCAGGCTGGGGAATTCTGGGAGTTGAAGTCCACACATCTTAAAGTTGCTGAGGTTGAGAAACACTGCTCTTTCCCAACTCTGAATTTCCTAGAGGGACATCCTGAGCACCTGCCAACCTCCACAAAGGAGGCAGCCGAGCCTGGAAAGCCAGAGATCTCTTGCGTAATCCCTTTTCCCGGGTTAGCATCTGCTGTCTCCGAAATACATGGCTCCCCGAAAGGCCCCCCGCCCTTTCCAGGATGCACACAGCTGTTGCACAGAAGTTTAACTAGAGCGCCGTAGAGTGAGTTTGCAATTGTTCACGGAACGGGAAGAGTGGGGTTTGCGCTGCAAAACGTAAACCAGCGTGCTCATTGCTGCATTTGGCCTTCTTGCCAGCCCTGCAGGAGGGGCTGTGGCTGCTGGGAATGGTGAGCAAAAGCCATGGAAATCCAAGTCAGGCTCTGAATTTTCAACAGATGTTCAGCCAAACGATCCCAGTAGTCTTTGACTTACAACCACAATAGGGACCAGAAAATCCATCGTTAAGTGGTGCAATCATTAAGTGAGGCATCACGTGACTGCACCTGATTTTACGACATGTTTTGCGGTGGACGTTAAGCGAATCACCATGGTTGTAAATTGAATCATGTGGTTCCTCATTGACTTTGCTTGTTGGAAGCTGGCTGGGAAGGTCGAAAATGGTGATCACGTGATCCGGGACGCTGCAACCGTTGTAAATACTGTACATGCCGGTTGCCAAGCGCCTGAATTTTAATCATGTTCCCATGGGGACGCTGAAGCAGTCATAAGTGCAAGGACTGGTCGTAAGTTGCTTTTTTCAGCACCATCATCACTTCGAATGCTCACTAAATGAACAGTTGTAAGCTGAGGACCACCTGTAACCCACAGTGAGGTCAGTATAATAGGGGGAGCTTCTCGAAGAAAGAAATAAAATACAAGTAGTCCTCATTTAGTGACCACAATTGGGACAGGTAACTCAGTGGTGAAGTGAAGTGGTCACTAAGTGAATCCACAACTGTGCTTATGATGTTACTTCAGTTTTCCTTGGCTTTACAGACCTGTAAAGGTCGTAAATGTGAGGATTGGTCGCAAAGTTACGTTTTCATCACCATTGTAGCTGCGAATGGTCGCTGTCTGAGGCAGTCGCTAAACGAGGATTGCCTGTACTAAAAAACGGCTCATGTTCAGAGCAGAAAGGGATGGCAACTGACCTGACAAGCTTGTTGTGAGCCTGTGAAGGAAGTTACTGTAAAGCACTCTGTTTGTTTGCAAAACCACCTGGTGAAACAGTGCACATAAAAAGGGGGGAAAAAATATATTTATGGGGTGCAGATGCAGTACAAAATAAAGCTTTCTTTAAAAGGGATGGGGGGGTGTCGGGGGAGTGGATGATCACTGGGCAGGAAAAGAACATTTTCCTAATGTTAAGTGGGTTAAGGAGAGTATGCAGACCCCCTTCTGCTGGACGGGCTGAAAGCTGTGGTGATGGGCGAGGGGTTGGACTAGAGGATCTCCGAGACGCCTTCCAACACTTCCATGGTATAAATCTGTGATTTTCTGGGTTTTGTTTCCCGGCAAGCGCTCTGGCCCCGCTTGCGAATCCTTGCCAGACGGTGGTGCTTAACGGACAGCAGTACGGCTTTTGTTCTTCTTCCAGAGCAAGGTCTGAAGCGAGAGTTCCCCTCCCCGTCCTCTCAACAGGCACAGCTATAAGCTAGGGCAGGGTTTCCCAACCTGGGCCACATTAGGACGGGTGGACTTCAACTCCCAGAATTCCCCAGCCAGCATGGCTGGCTGGGGAATCCTGGGAGTTGAAGTCCACCCGTCTTAAAGCTGCCATGAGAAATGCGGTCAGATCAAGGCCCTCTAAATGGATTTACTGCAAGCCCAGATCCAAGAGAGGGAGGCAACATGACGTTTTCCCAAAATGTGGAACGCCTGCCGCCCCCCTGGAATTTCAGAGCCCAGAAGCCGAATTGAAGAGGGTCAGGGCTCCTTCTCGTGGTCGTATGGCACAGAGCACCCGGGGAGGATGGAGGCCCCAGCGTGTAGCGCTTTGGGCCGCCGGGAGAAGACAGGGCGGCATGGAAGCGTTGCAGACGGGGTGATCCCAGCACCCTCTTGGGGATCCGACTGGCAACCCTGCCCCAGGGCAAGGGGGAGCAGACGGTGGGCAGAACACGGGGGCTCGGAAAGGTCGTCGGGAGGGAGACGGGGCAGTCTCAGGTAGTCTCAAATCAGGAGGATTCTGGGAGCAGCATGTCAGGTAAATGACATGCACTCTCACCACCGGCTTAGTGTTAACATTGCTTTATTTTGGGGGAGGAGCGCTGAGCACGTTGTGCAAACAGGCTCCTTTGGGCGAGTTGAGGGTTCAGTGATTTGTGTGAAATGGAATAACCACGTTAAGCATGTTGGGAGTTGAGGAGGTGACAACCTAGAAGCAAAAGAGAACTTGGAGTTACAGGCAGTCCTCACTTAATGACCATTCATTTAGCGACGGTTCAGACTTACAACAGTGCTGGAAAAAACAACCTAAAATCGGTCCTCATGCTTACGGCTGTTGCAGCGTCCCCGCAGTCACGTGATCGCGATTCAGGCAGTTGGCAACCAGTTCACATTTACAACCGTTGCAGTGTCCCGCAGTCACATGATCACCATTTTTGACCTTCCCGGCTGGCTTCTGGCAAGCAAAATCAATGGGGAACCATGTGATTTGCTTAACGACCACGTGGGTCGCTTAACAGCCACGTGATTCACTTAACGGCCACTGCAAAAAAGGTGGTAAAATGGGGTTGGATTCGCTTAACGACCACATCACTTAGGGGCCAAAATTCTGGTTCCATTGTGGTTGTTAAGCAAGGACTTCCTGTACCAGATTTTAGTCTGGATTCCATGCTCAGCAATACTGCTTTAGCAGTGCCTTGGGGCCAGGACAAGGATCGTGGCTTTAAGCTGTTTTAAAGTGATGCTCCCTGGTTTCCTTTCCGTTGCAAAATTAAAATGGCAACCGGTAAGTTGCCATCGTAGCGGTCCTCTCGGGCGAGATGCTTCAGCGATCCCTGGGCCTCCCCTGGAGACTTTTCCTGAGTTCGCAGGCACCCCACCGCAGCCTTCAAATTCCTGTTGGATCCCACCTTTATGAGACGAGGAGGGAGGTAGAACGAGCCTTTTGCTTGCCTTTTATGTTCTGAGTGGGAGAAAGTTCGTCTCCCCTGCTTGCCCGTCTGCATCCTGAAGTTTCGCAACCGGCTTTGGCTTCAGCCCCCCCTTTTCCCCACAAAGAAGGAAAATCCAGGCCTGATTCCATTTTGAGAGCAGCCACGGGGAGGGGAGTGAGATAGCGAGTGCTTTTACTGGAAATCTCGGGTTTTTAACGACAGAAATTTGGCTGTTAGGAGGAGCCGGGTGGGTGGGTTGCAGAAGCACCCGTTTCCACATCTTGGAAGGGTGTTTCGGAAACCGCAGAAGAAGAAGAAAATAAGCGTGCAGATCCCTCCTTTTCCTGTAGGGGGCAGCCCAGAAGGGTCCGGAATGTCCAAACTTGCCCAGGTCTTTGCCAACCTGATTTTTTTTTTTAATTCATCCTTGGACTTCTTCTGCAAAAGAAGCATTTCGAGAAGACCGTGGCCTTTCTTAATGGAGGGTTTCGCTTTCCCCTACTCGCACATTCCCGATGTCCTTCCTCCTTCCATGTAGCTACGCGGCGACTTCAGTTGAGATTCCAAATGTATCGCATTACACTTTTGACGTTTTATTCAAGGATAACAAGCATCTTTTTAAAAAAAAACACACACACAAAATGGGAAAATCAGGCGGTATGAAAATAGAGAGAATGAAATGCAATGCCGGATTGTTGGCTCAAACCATTCTGTTTTTTTGTAAAGGATTTTCAGTTTTGCAAAATACCTTTTGCAAGTCTATTCAGGCCTGTTCCAGACTTAACCGTTATTACAGCAATTGGCGGAGCGGGGGCACAAGGGGTGTGTGCGTGACCCTTTTTCTCCTTTATTAGCCACACTGTCAATATATATCACTTTCTGGGCCTGTTTTGTATCTTCCCATGGTACGGGATGGGGAAGAATGGATTTCAGGAGAGGAAAACAGTAAGAGTGCTTGGGCCCTCAGTGGAGGCAGGCCGGCCGTCTGATGGGGGTGCCTGGATTTGGATTCCTGCCCAGAGCAGGAGTTGGACTGGATGGCCTGAGGAGGCCCTTCCCACCTGCAGATTCTAGGAAGCTCTGCTTAGCCATCAAAGTCTTGCAGAGTCTAACTCGGGGCTTCTCAGCCTTGGGCCCCGAGCAAAGACGGGCCGCGTCATCTCGCTTAAAGAGCTCTTGGTTAAGTTAGACCGGGGTTTCTCCCATCCCAGGACTTCCCAGCCCAGGCAGAATGGGCCAAATGCAGACATTTCAGGGTGTCTTCTGCGGAATATACCAGGCTGCTGCTAGTGGCAGACACACACGATTTTCTCTCCTCCAGCGGTTCCTACCCCTGAGAGGTGCTCAGGGTAGCCAAGGGCTATCAAGGGGCTTCAAAAAAGACAGCTTGTTGTTGGGCCTCTCTCTTGACAGGGAAGAAATTGAATTATTTTGCCTCTGAGTCGGTCTTGACTCTTGGCAGCTGCGTGGACACGTCCAGGCCATTTTCTTGGCAACCTTTTTCAGAAGTGGCTTGCCCGGGATTTGAATTCAGGTCTCCCTGGTCCTAGTCCAGTGCCTTAACAGTAGGCTAAACTGGCTGAGTTCCTGCTTAGCTCGTCCGGTAAGCAAGTCTGGAAAAGGGGCATTTTTTCTTTAGGGTCCTTAGAGGATGATGGGTACCCATCACACCGATTCAAAGTCAACCAGAATACACTGTGGATATCAGACAGGGCTAGGATATTTCCTTTCCTCCAGAATTTTGGAAAACATTGGAAGAATTTTTTAAAATGCTTATTTAGATTTAAAATCTAATTTTTGTGCATTTCCTCTTCAAAATACTGGGAAGTTGCGTAATCGGTTTTGGGCCATCATGGTTCTGGTGTTGCAGAGTTGTGGTTTGGGGGCCACAAGCTAAATCCCATTTCAAGGTGTAAGTGTAGTGACGAAGCTGTGGGCAGCCTGGGCTAAGAAAACACAAAATGGGGAAAGGAAAAAGAAGCGAGGAAAGGAAAGGTCCGTAATTTCTATTCCCAAAACAGAGAGAGAGAGAGAAAAAGGAGATGAACTTTTTGAGAGCTGCAATTAACACAGCCAACCTGTGATTTGGGCAGATTTGCAGAGAATGAGAATTTTGCTCCAATTTGATTAATTTGATTCAGAAAGTTATTACTCAGACAGGAGGCAAGTGGACTAAATATAAATGCGCCGAACAGCAGTGTTTCAAGTCAGCTTCTGTGGAAGGAGTGAAAATTGTATCTTGGATTCTGTTTTTCTTAATCATCGGAGGCCAGCTCAGAATGGTGCCCAGGCTTCGCCCCCTGAAGGTTCAGCATGGCCGAGCCACCCAGCGCGGCACCTTTGCCAGCCAGAAGCAGGGCATTGTTAGCCGGACGTTTCCTTTTTCGGTTTGGACACTGGCTTGGTTGCAGGAGAATGTCTCCCATCGCATCTGCCTGGCCAATTTGGTCCTGCAGGGCTGGCATGCTCTGGGTTCCTTCGATTAAACAATGCCATCTATCGGCACTCCAGAAGTGCGCCTTCCTTGTGGCAGTGCTGCCCTCTGGAACGAGGTTCCCTTCAAGGTTTGGGTGGTCCCCATCCTGCTGGTGTTTAGAAGAGCTGTGAAACCCTGGCTCTTCGCCCAGGCCTTTGGTGAGGGGGAGCAAGACCCCTCACTTCATCGCGCTGGCCAACTTTTATCTTTAACTGACTTGATTGCAATGGCTAATAAAATTTTGAGAAGATGCAACCAGCCTCTTTCCCAATTTTGGGCCCTGTAGAGTCACCGCATTGTCCTCCAGTGTCTCATCCAGGCTGGCAGTTCTGAAACAGCCCCAGTCCTCCCTGCCCTCAACCTCCATGGGGAGCGTTGGCTGAGTTCACGCCAGCCCCTTCCCAAACCTGTGTTCTCCATTCACGCCACAGGCCAGTGCACAACTTCACCCAGTGCCCTTGCTTTGCCCAAGAAGAGTCAACGGGACATAGCGCGTGGTGGGCATTCAGGTTGCTTTGCCAGGTGATGCCAAATTGGGGGAGGGGGAGATAGTTTCCATCTCTAGTCAGGAGGGACCCTCTGCGCCAACTCTTCCTGTGTTTCCAAATGGACAAGACCCCTCCTCATTTTGTATGGTTAGGAGGTCAACTTCTAAAAGGAAAAATGGAGGGTAGGAAGCTAATTTAACCCACCCCTGGATCCCCTAAACCTGGGAGATTTTTTTTTCATCTTGGCTGTTTTAACTCTGCACATGCTCAGGGGCTCTGAAGCCCCAGTTCTAAGAATGGAATGGTAACGGACTGTTAGGAAAGAAGAGAAGGCTCCCAAAAGCCAAGGAATGGGGTGATTTATTGTAACTTCAGAATTTACGCAAAGGGCTCTGTTTGGCGGCCGAATGGATTAATTTTACCTTTCTTTACACAGTTGAATAATTTTATTTAAGTTGCAGATTGTATGAATTATATACACCAAAGGAAATTAAAAATTCAGTAATTTGCTTGCTCCATTTGTTGCAAAACCGGCCTTACGCTGACAGTGTCTAAATGGCAGCAGATGAATGAGTGAGCCGATAAGTAAATAACATTTCTAATGCCCACATGGCCGAAATAATTAGCCCTTTTCAGTTTGAGGAAAATCAGGTTTGACGTCTTGAATGTGGTTTCGGGGAAAAAACAACTGCTTGAAATCTGAAGTCAGCCACCCTTGCATTTTAAGCACTGGTATACATGTGTTGTCTTGTTTTTTTCTGGCCGCAAGGGTGTCAGAATGCCACTAAAAATGGCACCAGGAAGTGTGCTCTGGTTGGCGTTTGAAGGCAGAAGGGCTGGCATTCAATCTTCATTTTCCCCTCTCAGTGGAAAATAGGGGCGCTAAGGGCATCTCCGCACATCAAAACTCTGATTTGTTGGGATGTTTGACAGCTGAAACTTGTGTGGCTAGGTTTTTATTATTCTATTCTATTCTATTCTATTCTATTCTATTCTATTCTATTCTATTCTATTCTATTCTATTCTATTCTATTCTATTCTATTCTATTCTAGTTTCATTTCGTATTCTTCTGTTCTATTCTATTTATTCTATTTTAGTTTCATTTCGTATTGTTTTGGTCTGTTCTGTTCTATTTTTGTTTAGTTTCATTTCGTATTCTTCTGTTCTCTTGTGTTCTGTTCTATTTTATTCTATTTTATTTTATTTTTATTTCATTTCGTATTGCTCTGCTCTGCTCTATTGCATTTATTTGCACACAACTAGCTTCTGATCGTATCATCCATGTGAATTCTCAGGGTTTGCAAATTGAAAACAAAGGCAACAGCTGCTGGAGAAAAACGCCGCGCAGTGCAAGGTGCACCTTTTAAACAGGTGTGTGGCCATGTTGCGGTATGCGCAGAGAGAGCAAATGAGGCTGGCGAGACTAGGGGGGAGCAGAAGCAGCTGACCCCATGTGCAGGGTGTAAGATGAATGTGGGGAAGGATCAGCGAAGAGCAAAGCAAGCATTAGTTTAACAGGTGCATGTGTTTGAAAAACTGCCGCTCCTTATTCCTGTCAGGCTTTATTGCCCCTTCTTGACTGGTGTCTTAACAGCCAGTCAGAAAGCCTGGAAGTTTTCGTCCCAACCTGTCAGTGAATTGGCCTCAAGGAGATTAAGCAGAAAACACAGGTAGAAAAACAGAACTCTAATGGGACGTTAAAAATTATCTCATGACAGATAAACACATAAGAAATGCAGATTAAAACCGTCTTATGCAAAAAGAAAACAATCTCAGCTGAAGCATGAAAGGAGGCAAGGAATGAGAAGAAAGTATATGAAAAAGGAGTTGAAAAAAATACATGAAAAACGTTCAGGACGCTGGTGGGTTTTGTTCAGCCGGCATTTGTAAGGGAACCGACTTGATGTGTGCTTGCTGGAAGATCAAACGGATCCCAGGCAATGATCTCGGGGGCTTTGTTAACATGCCTGCAGATTTTGTAATACAGGACTTGATTCACAGCAAAAGATCCAGAATAAATATAAAGCACTGGATTTGGGGTTGAAAAGTGCACACACAAAAAAACATTGTTTAGGGTAAGGGGCCCAGAAAAGTGTGTCGTTAGATAAAATGCTTGTAAATAGACAAAATCTTGCCAGTTTTGGTCCGTAATAGTTTGATGGTGATAAAAGATGGAACAGATTTTAGTTCTACACCAGAGAAACCAATTATGTGGACCGAACACCCTGAATATGTATTCCTAGGCAGATAATAGCATTGCATCTACTTTTAAAAGAGAACAAATGGCAGAAAATAAACAGCTGATGTTTAGAAAACCATAACGTGGGATGGAAGATGGAAGTCTTTGATAAAGAAATGGAAGAAACCTAATAAAAACACAGAGGCAACTGCAAAAAACAAGGACAGTTTGCAAAATGTGGGTGCTAGAAAGCAACAAAGCAAATGAATAAACCACAATGAAAATAGGAAAGAATAGATGGTGGATGGTTACACAGGTTGGATCATAATTAAAAAGCCTAATTGATTTTGTTGGTTATTCTATAGCTCCCGTGGGGTTGAACAACGGTATAACATTATCTTTCAGCAAGTAAGAGGGAATAAAGATAGTCAGCTGTGCCTAACTGTTCTTCGGAAACCTTTCCCGATGGGCAGTTTTTGAGAAGTCTTAGACTACAAGCCCTATCCTCCTGGACGGGGATAATGGGAGATGCAGTCCAACATACCAAGAAGACACCAATTTGGGAAAGCACATTTCTGCGTACTTTGCTAGGAGCCCAACCAAACTGCTATCATATGGGGTGAAGGACTACTTGGACCAGACTGTTTGTGATCGATTGATCGGTTGATTGATTGATTGATTGATTAACGCTTCTTACCAACTGGTACTTCCCACTAAGACTTCTGTGATCTGCACCGTTTTCATAATCACGATAAAGCCATACCTACTTCAACCAAAATGGCTGTTTTCTGTTCCCATTGTTAGGCCAGTAGCTTCTGGGCACATGCCCTGAGCGGGGTTGGTCCAAAAGCCACCCTTCCTCTGCCTGGTCTTTCCCCAGATGTACTGAGACCCCAACTGCTGCACATCTGCAGGGGTCCCATGTTGGAGATGGGCATCCACAGTCCTGCAGTCCAACTCTGGCTGGCCTTGTCTTAACTCATCCACAGGCATAGGATTTCCTGATTCAGTGGGAGGCCGGGGGGGGGGGGGGGCACTGGGGCCCTCCCTGGGGCATTTGGATTGGGTTTGAGAGGCGAGGGGGACCCATGTGCCATTCCTGGCCTCCCAGGCGTGACCTGCCTTCCCCAGAATCGGATGAGTGGTTTCTGCACCGCTGCAGCTTCGTAGCCCACTCCGGGGCCATGAAAATGCTTTGTGATCTTCAAGAGAGAAGAGGCGAATGGAGACCATCAGGGACAGCCATCAGCGGTCTTCCATGGGGAAGACCATCCAAACTGGGAATGAGTAACAAAAGACAAATTAAGTTAAAGCCATCCTGGTTTGCTCCCATTTCCTGTGCTGCTGGAAGTCCATGCATTTAAACCTGGCCTTGGGGTCTTCCTCACATTCCCCACCCCCAGGCAAAAGAGAAGCCATTCGTCTCTCTCCTCCGCTGTGTCCTCAAGAGGTGGCGTTGGGGTCATTCCCAGCTCACAGCGGGGGCTGCTAGAAGTCCTGTTGACCCATCCCACTTTTGAACCCCTTCCTTTTTCTACCAACCTTCAGACTGCCGGAGAGAGCGATCCACCCACAAAACGTCCAAATGGTGCTTATGCTGCTCCTTGTAAGCACAGGTCTACCGCTCTTTCAAAAGAGCGTGGGGCACAGTGCTGCCCTCTGGGATAGTCTCCCCCAGAGATCCCACCTGATGTGGCAAACTGGGCTGTTTCCTCAGACTTGGAACGGGGTGGTGCATGAGCCCCTGTAAGCTTTGTTTGGCATGTTTGGGATCGGTTTTATAGGATCTTTCAGGATGCACACTGTTTCTTTCTTTCCATTGCTCTGGTTGTTATTATGGACCACATCCAGAGTTATCTGGAGCCAGGCAGTTTTTCAAAATCAGTGTAAATAAACAAACAAACAAACAAACATAAGTAGGAGGGAAATGCACAGATCTCTTTTCTTAATTTGGCCTTCAATAAGTAGACTGGACTGTTTGCCAGGGGCACGGCCAAGTAAGGACTGGCAATGGGAGCAGCCCAATTTATACCACTTTTATGCCCACCCAAGGACTAGAGAATTACGCTTTAATGCACCCTCCCACCTGCTGGTGAGAAAGTACCTCCCAATTGTGCTATCGGATGTCCGGCAAGTATAGGCAGTTGCGTAGCTTATCGCCAAGTTGCCGATAAGAGGTTGCAGGCCTGGAGGTGTGTGCAGAATGAAGCTGCCCTCCTGTGTGACCTGTCCGCTGGGCTGTTTGTGAAGATGGATCTAGTGCTCTAAATCCATGTTCAAAAATAAGCCGGCTGGCAGGTCACATGCACAGAGGTGCAGGGGGGAGTGAGGGGTGCCCACAAGGGCAGAGCTCCCATCCTCTACTAATGCTTCAAGAGACGGGCAGCTTCAGCAGCAAATGCCAAGGAGCCCCTGTCGGTCCACGCAGAGCAGAGAAACTGGAACGGAGCAGGCAAAATAATTAAACAATAGAAAGTTGGTCTGTGCAAAATTGCTTGTTGGCAGGAGCAGCAGAAGGGGTTTAATTTAGTCTCTGGTGACAGAAGTAAGAACACCCCCCTGAGAGAGCCTGGATCTCTTTCCCCAGTTTAAACTGACCTCTGTGTAGCGCAGGACTAACGCTCTTTCAGAGGAGCGCTACTCCCATGTTGTTGTTGCTTTACGCGGGAATTTCAATGAGGACTAAATCCATGTTTATAAGGAGCCTGTGGTAGTGCTGGTTGGCATCACACAGGCAGGTGCCTCTGCAGAAGCCAAGCGTCCGGTCTCTTTGGTACCCAACCCAATGGAGGATGATGCCTTCTGGCCAGAGGGGAGGAGGGACACCACAGCAGACTAAAACGGCTGCATCATCCACCCCATCATCCCTGAAGCGTCCTGGATCTTGTCCGGGCTTCCAGATCCTATTTATGCCCTGCTCAGAAGAACGGGAGGGCCCAGCAGAGTGGACACCTAGGTATATTTTGCACTCCACCAACGTGTGTAATGAGCCAGCTTGTGTCTAGTGTCGCCTGTGGGAATTCTGTTGGGTCAACCGCTTCTTTGCACGCTCGTATTGGGTGCTTCCTTCCTCCTTGCATCCCAAGCCACGGAGAGGACCGTCAGCGTCTCCTGCCTATGTGAAAAAAAGTTTTAGCCGCATCTCTGCTCCCTGCATTCTTCACTTTTCCCGCTTGGCTGCCAGTGACCTCGATAAACACAACCTAGATGCCAAGCAAGGCCGTGGTGACCTGCATACAAAGGATGGGCTCAGCCAGTGACCTCTGCCTAGCTTAAACACATCTGTGGCCGGAGGCTCCACCCCATAATATACAGCCCTGCTTTTTTCCATCTGCAAGGAAACCACGGGAAGCCTGTGGACTCCAGGAATGCATTGGCAAGTCTGCTCTCTTGCTGTGTGGTTACTGCAAAGACACTTTTGATTTATCCCTTGAGCAGAGACTAGCCGTTCCTTTTCTCATCTCGAGATGGTTCTTGCAAGCTGCATGCGAGATCGGGGCCCTCGTGGATCCCTTGGGGCTACAACTTCCATGCTGGCTGGGAATTCTGGGCGCTGCTGTCCTAACCCATCTGAAGAGCACCTGGTTGGACAAGCCTATCCTAGCTTCTTTTCCTCTGACCTGCAGGAAGCCACCTTGTTTGCAAAGCCATAACCCAGAGGAACGTTTCACAAATGTGCATTTCTTATATTTATACCCCACTTTTCAAGCTGCTGATAATTCCTCAGGAACGGTTCTGTTTTGCACAGAGCAGTTGCTGTTTCCAGGAACAGCCATTTGTCTCTCGGATGTTACTTTCACAAAGTCAGCCTCCACCAGACGAACTGCCCCCTCCTTCAAAAAAAGATTGCAAAAGTGCCTGTTCTCAAGTGAGAGCAGCCCCCTTGGTTAAGGCCAGTCCCTCCTTTGAGGAGATGCTGGTTCCTTCTGGTTGCAGACAGCCCGTTTGGCTCTGCTGGTGGAACTTGAATGGAGCTGGGATGAATGTTCACATCCCAAGCCGTCGCTGCAGCACAGTTCCCTGGGAAACGAGCAAGCCGACCATAACGCATTCCCAAATTAAACTGGCTGATATTCAGCAACTGAACGAGGACACGTTTGATACTCCCAGGAGGCCCTGGATTTCCTCCCAGTTCCCCAGTTCCTAGGATTTAATTTTCTGGAGATGGGAGGCAAAGGCGCTGGTGATGTTTGGCATTGCGGGGAAGGATCCTGCCCAGTCAGAAGGGTACCTGTGGCTTACCCTGTGGTGCTGAGGGATTGCTACTTGCACACGCTTCAAAAGGGAGTTGGAGACATTGCAAAAGGAGAGCTGTGTTATTCAGAGGGCAGTGTTTCTCAGCCTTGGCCACTTTGAGATGGGTGGACTTCAACTCCCAGAATTCCCCAGCCAGCCATGCTGGCTGGGGAATTCTGGGAGTTGAAGTCCACCCATCTCAAAGTGGCCAAGGCTGAGAAACACTGATCTAGGGTGACCAAAATCAGCAGGAGGCTGAGAACACCTTTTCTAACTCATACATTTTATTCCAAGGCATCAGTTTCACGGAGAAATTGATGGAGCAGAGAGCTTTCCAGACGAGTGCATCTTTTTCCCATAATCTCAGAAGGAGCTTGGCTTCAAAAGGTGGCTGTTGAGAAGCATCGATCCACCTCATTCCGTAGAATTTGGGGTTCTGGAGCTGAGCTGCCTTGAGGTTGTCCTTCTTCTTGTGGGCCATGCTGTGATTTTAATCCTGATGACTTTTCCTGGCCACGATGCATCATTGAGAGAGCTGTGCCTGAACTGCACGTGGGCCACTGCCTTTCAGGGACAGAATACACCGTACGCAAGCCGTGATTTGTTGAAGAAGCCCGGACTGGTGAATTTCCACATTGCATTCAGCCATAAACCATGGTTTACAAGTGTAGCGGCTGGATAGACACAAAGGTTTAAGCGAAATGTGTGTGAACTGGATCACAGCAGCTTCTGTCTGGATTATACTACCTCAGCCTGCAGACAGGGTTCTCTTCTTTCTTTTTTGCAAAAATTTAACATGCAGAAAATCACTTGTCAGGGAAAATGCTCTGCTGGTTTTTTTCTCTGTGACATCTAAGGGTTTGATGTGCAAACATTTCTTCAGGTAAGCCCCCACCTGCAGGCTGACGGCGTAAAAGCATTCCAAGTTCTCTGTTTTCTTCTCCTGGGAAGGGAAAAAGCGTGTTTTTTATTACTGTATTCACCAGGCACTTGGGCATGTCTTTCAAATTTCTCTCAGTGGTGTTTTGGAGCCTGTGCTATTGTTAGAAGCAGGAGGCATTTGATTCTCCCAGGGCTGCCGTTTCTGGATACACATTTTCCCGTCCCCTTGAAACCCTGGGGGTGGGTGCGCTTCCCAGCCTGAAAAAGCCCCGCAAGGAAGGCTTGAATGGAATTGCAGGAGGCCAGGGCAGCAAGCATGTAAAAAGTGCAGGAAGACCCCCTTCACTCCAGAAGAGAAAATAACTTCTACTGAAGGAGACCTGCTGGAGAAAAAATGCAAGGTGGTTTTTCTGCCCAGCATTAAGCCGGTCCTTCCTGGGATAACTTCGGGAAATGAGGCTTTGGAACCTGCCTGCTGGGGCAATCGTGCCCGTGTCGGTCAGCCGTGAATGGCTTTGCCGGCCAAATGAAATGGGAGTAGGTCGCAGAGGGCCCCCTTGGCTGGCTTCTCTGCCTTTGCCAGCCTGACCATCTTGGCAGAGTCCCCTGGCATAGCTGGCACCAGGGATGGAGACTTTCCTTTTGGTGGGTCTCTTCGGGAGGCACTTGGCGGAGCCGGGATGCCAGATTTCTTCCCTTCTGGCACTCAGCGGGACCTGCTGTCTTCGCCCAGGTGCCCGAGCTCTGCCCACCTGTCCATCCCGGCTCTCGTGCGCCCACGGCCTCCACTCGGCGACTCTCAGACACCTGAAGCTGAAAGCCAGTGGTAACCATGGCACTAAGACGTCTGTGCCAGCGTTTTCGTCTGAGTCAGTCCCCAAACGCTGACAATTAGATAGATACAGGATGTGCGCGAGACCCATCAGTCTCCCTTCAGTTGTCTTGACAACCAGAGTATATTTAGAAATGGAACAAGGGGTTCATCGCACATTTGCTGGAGCCGAGCTTCTGTAGCTGGGAAATTGGCGATGCTGCAGGGAGGGGGGAAGGGTGGGCGGCAAAGGGACCCCCTTCGTCTCATCCAGCTGTCCCTTTTGCCCCGGTCTCTCTGGAGGGACCCCCAAATTCAACCTGTGGGGTCCTTAAGAAGTCAAGTCCCCACTGTCACTTGCCAGCATTCTTTGTGCCGTGAACATGGCCCCATTGATACGATTTCCTCATGTGCCGTGAACATGGCCCCATTGATACAGACAGCGTTCCTTTCATCTTTCCTGCAGCGATAAAATATCTGTCTCTGATAAAACAGGGGTTGGGGGTGATGCTTCTCTAGAATGGAACGGGGGTGCAGTTGCACCCTTCCGGCCTCTCCTTGCATCTTCATCCTGACCGGTTGCATGGTCTGTGTGTTCGTTCTCGGTCTGTGGCAACCTTACCCAAGCTGGTGCCCCCCCCATCAGTTCCAGCCCCCAATCAGTATGGCAGCTTCCTCCAGCTGGCTGCCCTGGGAAGAACTACCTTTCAGGTTGCTTCTTCCAGGCTGCCATGGCCAAGTGGATGATGGGAGATGGAGGGTACCAGGTTGGAAAAGATGGATTGATGCTCACTAACCCTGCTGGCTCCAGACCAGAATTCAAGGCTAAGCTTTTTGTGGAGTCCTGGGTGCTCTCTGAGCCTTGTTGTTTTCTTGCAGACATTTCATTGCCAGGCTAGGCAATATCTTCAGTGCCAAAAAGCTTCTAAGCTTTTTTTCAGCATGCATGAAGTCTGGGCTCAATTTGAGGTAATCTAGGTTTGGGCGATAAGGTCTAGACCAGCGTTTCTCAACCTTGGCAAGATGTTCAGATGTGTGGACTTCAACTCCCAGAATTCCCCAGCCAGCGTTCTGGGAGTTGAAGTCCACACATCTGAACATTGCCAAGGTTGAGAAACGCTGGTACAGAGAATCAGGAAGATGACCTGGATGGAGATAGGCAGGATCTGTTGGCTAGGCGAACGGGGCTAAAGCGTTTTTTAACCAAGAACCGCCAGATAACATTCAGAAGTGGCTCAGGCAGACCGTGTGTTAGCTATCTTGAACGTGGGCAGGAAATGGCTAAGTTGCTGAGATCCAAAAATAAGAAAAGGGCTGCTTTGCTTAAGGTCGGAGAAGGTGCAACTGCCCCTATTGAGTGACCCAGACTGGTGTGTGGATTGACGAGGAAGGGGATCTCGGGGTGTTGATGGACGATGTGCAGACAACGCTGACCCAGAGTTCGGCTGCTGTGAGACACTGATCAGAATGGAATATCGGTCAGTGCCCATAGTGGAAAGCTTTCCTACAAGCCCTTGCCAAGATTGTGACCAGGGCTGGTCACCGGATTTCAAGAAGAGCTGGAAAACACATGGAAAATGTTCCAGGAGCTGGCCTACTCCTGCAGAAGGAGAACTTAGAACTTGCGTCGTTCTGTAATTGGGGAAAAGAAAGGAGAGAGAAAGTTAAGGGGAGATCTGATCAAGATCTATGAAATGATGCCTGGTGTGGAGACGTTGGCCAGGGAAGACCCTCTGGAGCTTGGGGGCACCCACTGAAGCTGAATTACTGAAGAATCAACGGGACAGAAGGCCCCCTTCGTCGTCATCCTTACCACGCAGTGGTGGCCAAGAACCTGGAGCTCAGTTGCTTTTACAAAGGAGAGGTCTGTGAATGAAGAGTGGGCGTCCTCTTCAGTTGTTGGTCTTTGTGAGTCCTTCCACCCACAAATCCACCCCAAAACTATCTGTTGCTTTCCTGGAGTGGGTTCCGTCCTAGAACAGGGAGAGGCAAAGGGACTTATTGCCCAGACAGGCTGTTGTACCCGTCTGGAGTTTTGATCATCCGGTGGCCTCATTCAAAGAGGTTGGACCAGATTTGTGCAAAAGCACATGGTTTGGGTCCCTCTTGTCCTTACCTTGAAACAAGGCAATTTTGTTTGAATATTGTTGGCTTCTTGCTCTTGTCTAGCATGTTTGGCTGCATTCATACAACCTCTGGAGCCTGCTTCCTGAATTAACCCGTTTTCTGAGTTTCCACCATCACTGTGACCAAGCAGGGGTGCATTGGTGCAACGTGCTATGCTGCAAGAGAAGCTGCCACCATGGAACCCCACCAAGCTTAGCAGGCTGTGGAAAGAGAACAGCTCAGCTTTTAATCGATCTCTTTAAATGTGTTGTGTGGATGCAGCCACTCAGTTGGAAAGGAACGTGAGGGCCCCTGTTCTGTGCGGGGATCTTGCAAAGCCAAGAAGCCTCCCAGCTTCTGCTTAAAAATACCTCTAGCGCAGATCTGTTGTCTTCCAAGAACAGGCCTGTAACTCCTTTCCTGTCTTAACAGCTGCTGTTCTTAGGACGTTTTTTATTTTTTTATATTTTTCCCTAATGCTTCATTGAAATCTGCTTCCCTGCCATTTCCAGTCCTTTGGAACAACAGAGGAGAAGCCCGATCCAACTTCTTCAGATATTTGAGAACAGTTAAAATGCCTCCTTTTAATTGCCTTTTTACACAGCAATCTGTTCCATTTATGCCTCGCCTGCTGTGTTTGGCAGGCTGCAGGCAGCTCACAAGATTGCCCTGGCGGCGCAGAAGGGAGCCGCTGTTCTGGGGAAAAACACAGGAAACCTCGGGGCTCCTGGGTCTGTGATAAAAATGGGAAATTAGGAGTTGGTTCCTTGACTCTCTCAGTCCTGGCTGTTTCAGGAGGAGCAGAAAGGATGGCAAATGGAGGATGGAGGAAAGAACCGCCACACTCTCTGTTTGTCATCGCTGTGGGGTGGTTGAGGTCAGGAGTGCACATTCAGGCGTCCCCAACTGATAGTGCCAGCCTCTGCCAGCACACAGCCAGCAGAGGGGAGGCCACCACTTCCCTGGGTATTGGCTCCTCTGCCAAACAGGGCATTTTTTCCAGCTTTCTTCGCCATAACATGCTTTTAAGTATATGAAGAGTGTTATTTTAGTTTCTGATCTTCTGATCTTCCCCCTAGCTCACCCCTGAATTTACTCTAGTTCAGTGTTTTTCAAACGTGGCCACTTTAAGTTGGGTGGACTTCGGCTCCCAGAATTCCCCAGCCAGCATGCTGGCTGGGGAATTCTGGGAGCCGAAGTCCACCCATCTTAAAGTGGCCACGTTTGAAAAACACTGCACTAGTTGGTCTGGATATTTAGACCAGGAACCTGGATCCTGTATTCCAGGTGAGGTCTGACCAAGGGAGATAAAGTGGATTGATCACTTCCCCTGTTTGGGAAATTATACTTTTGTGATGCAAGTTAAAATTGCCTGTTTTGCAGATGCATCTCATTGCTGGCTCATTCTTAGGGTCCATTCAGGAGCACAGAAGGTACATCCTGTGCATGGTCTGAGGATTCCTGCCTTGGGCAGGGGGTTGGACTAGAAGACCTCCGAGGTCCCTTCCAACCCTGTGATTCTATGACTCTATGATTCTGTGACTCTTATTCTGTGATTCTATGATCTTTTTGGCTAGAGCTGGGGAAAAAAGAAGGTGGTTCTGGGGTGGGCATAGTATAGTGATTAATATCAAACTCAAACTAGGAGAATCTGGTTTTCAGTACTCACCCATTGATTGGGTGCCTCAGGGGGGTCCACCGGATACACTTCGGTGCCTTCTCCCAGTCTGTTCTAAATCTTGGGAACCCTCCAAAAATGTGGGGTCTGCCAGACCTTTATGTTACGTAAGTTTCTAGGTGCAAAAGCGTGTTCTGCTCCAGACCACCAGATGTTTGGAAGAGATCCGTAGACCGCCAAAGGATGGGGTCGGGGAGTGGGCAGGACCTCCGAGTGTTACCCCCGTTTGCCCTTCTCGTGGTAGGCTGCCCCGTGCAAGGCCTCCCAAGCCGGTCTTTTGCCCTTTGGATCCACCGGATCGCCTCCCTCCCTGCGCCCCCGCCTTGCAAACCCTGAAGAGCTGCTAAGCAGGGTGAAGCACTTTGTTTACCGCAAAAACAGCTTTTCTGGGCATTAACGAAGGGCGTGCTGGAGCGGCAGGCCTGGGCATCCAGTCCAAGGCCTGCACTTTCCAGTTGCCCGGTTACGGAGTTTAATGGCTCTGTGGCTAATTCTGCGCTCTCGACAGACGTGGCCGGAACAAAGCGGCTGCCAGCAGCAGAGACCTCCTTCTCCTTTTCGTTCCTTGCAAGCCCTCCTCCATCGCCCAAGCCCTTTTTCTCCCTCTTGGCGTGTCTTTTCTGCCTTGTTCTTCCCCAAAGTGGTGCCCTCCAGATTATCTTTAAATTGCCAAGCCTTTGAGGGCTTCCCGCTTCAGGGGAGCAATAAAGTCTGCACGGGGTGTGTCTGTGTGTGGACCGGTGCCTCCAGCAGGGAAAAATCTCATTTCTCAACCAACATACTGGCGCTCTCAGGATGCCGCCTCCTGCTTGCCACGAGGTGAGAGCAAGCCTTTTCCTCCGGTCCAGGAGGGGAATGGGACAGCTGCCTTCTATCTGGAATCTGGGTAGATTGCAAAACCCCAATTTGCACGCCTCTCAGACCAGCTGGCCCCAAAAGGCTGGTGCAGAGCGGCTGAGCCATGCCTGCTCCGACGCCTCACTCCTTGGCTTCCGCTCTGAGCCCGAGGCGCCTTTGCCTTGGCGTTGTGACCGCCAGAGCTCCCTGTTGCTCTTTTTGCCCGTGCCTGGTTCCCTGCTCCTACCCACCCTCCACAAATACATCTTGCTCAGTGGTGCGTGACTAACAAAATATTTTCGTTTCCTTTTTCCGAAAGCATATGGGGAGCTCCAGGGAAACATATGGGCCTTTTCAGGAAAACATATTGGTGAATGGACAAATTAGAACGGTTGCCAATCTGTTTTGGATGTTTGGCTAGACCACCACGGCGACTCGGCTTCCTGCAAGGCTCCCCAAGGTGGCGAGCGGATAAGGGAGAGCTCCGCCAAGCTTTTGTGGGAGCCAAAGCCTGCTGGAATTGGCACGTGCTCGGGGACCGTTTGCTCAAGGCCTCCGCGAGAATCGTGCAAGGCTGTCTGCTGTCTGCTGCCGTCCAGATGTGCGGGCAAGCTTGCGTTAGAGAATCTGGTTTGCCTCTGGCTGAATTTGAATGGGGGGAGAAGATGTCTTTGTAGGGTGGGCCTTGAGCGGGGTGGCAGTTCCTTAAAGGCTCTGAAGCACAGGCAGGAACAGAGGCCGTCTGCGTGGCAAGAAAGCAGAGCCGAGCATCGCTGCGCCCATCAGCATCCCCTGTCTTCTGGGCAACTTGCAACTTGCATGCCCGTTGCTCCAAACCAGGGAGATCCTGAGACTCGTGCAAGCAGAAAGGTCTCTACCATCCCGACTTCCTGGGAATGCAGCTGGTGGATCGATGCACTCCATAAGCTTTGGTCCTGACTGCTGTTGCATGGCTGAGCATGACTTTCCTTGCACGGATGAGGATTGGCTGGCAGGCCAGGAAATGCCAAAAAGATAGCGGGCTTCTGCATTCTCTCAGGTGCACCCTTGCACTGGAGTTGTGAAGGGTGGAGAAGGGAGCCTACTCAGGGGTGGCCCCAGCAGGGAAGAACATTATTTGAAGGACATTTGTATTTGGAGGTTGACTGTGCTGGCAATCCTCACGGGCTCCCTTTGTGGTAGAAGCCATGATGACATCATGGGGTGAATGGCATCGTTGTGGAAAAGATGCCCATTATGTAAATTGCCTGTCCCATCCCCAACACCCCAGCAATTTTCCTTGCATTGCCTCCTCCTCCCATTCATTGACATCAGTATTTTGCTGATGCTGGCTGGGGAATTCTGGCTGGGGAATTCTGGGAGTTGGGAATTTCATGCTGGCTGGGGAATTCTGGGAGTTGAAGTCCACCCATCTTAAAGTTGCCAAGGTTGAAAAACACTGGTTTAGATTTCACCTAGTAATCTTTTCAGCAGTTTGTATGTAACCTGGCCTTCTCTGCCACTGAATTCGATTGCAAGACACTTTAAAGGAATTTTTCTGAACAACTGCTTTAAGAAGGCAAGGCCTTTTTAAAGAAGATCTGGGCAGGCAAAAGGAAAGGAGGCCCATTCAGAAGATATGCTCAGGGCTAACCATGGTTGCTCACTTGTTGCAGGATGCAGGGATCATGGGATGCTCTTCTGGAAAAGCTGAGCTGGTTCCCAGTTCCTTAGCAGACACCATCTCAGGTCCTGGAGCCCACCTTTAAGGGCCCTCCTCAGGGTCTGGTCATTTAAGGAACTGCTTCCCCTGTTAGGAACCTGCTGGGTTTTTCAGATCCACAGCGAAGTCTCACCCTCTTTGGGCTTCTACAGTGTTGCTCCAAGATTCCAGCTCTCAACATGTTGAAAACCCTGGATCTGTCCTCTCCTCTTTCTGTCCTCAGAAATGAGTGCTGTTTGCCATTATAGCTTAATCTGCACCAACCGTGGTTTGTCTTAACCAGTTTCCCTCCACCTGAAGCCTAGGGATTATGAAGTCCAACACATATGTAGGATTGGGGTGGCCAAGCATCTGCTGCAGTGTTTCTCAATCTTGGCCACTTTAAGCTGTGTGGACCAACTCCCAGAATTCCCCAGCCAGCACCTCCACTGAAAACGCCAAAATTTTAGACCAGGCTTTCTAATCTTGCTTTCTGGCTTAAAAACCTCCTTCAAACTCATCCCATTTCCAGCTATGAAGGTGGTGCAGCCATCACACTGAGCATCCTGCTCAGGGAAAGTGGGAACCCCCAAGGAGGATATTTTCCATGCAAAGTTAAGCTAATTTGTATACGCGTTGGTTTATTGAAGATATTTCTATCGCACCTTCATCAAATACCTTCCAAACGAGCATTTTGTGTAAACTGTGCCTCTCTTGAAGGTGGCTGCATGGCTTGTGAACGTAGGAATGTTAGGAGGCGATGGATAAAAATGCAGGCCATGGAACAATTGCAGCGCTAGATTCAGACTCACTTGCTCTTTTTCGCTTCGGGGTCCCTTCGTTGCCATGTGGGGAAATCTCTGGGTCTGAAACCCATCAAGGTCCAAGTTGAAAGCAGGGGCGGCGGCAGATTTAGCAAACGCCCCCGGCTTAGAGAGGCAAAGGGTGGCAACCAGCCTTTCGTCCGTAAAGCGTGATGGCAGGTGGATCTCGCAAAACTTCTTGGCAGGGTCAGCATTTACTGTGATTTGGAAATGTGCTGGAGTAGCTGTAAGATGCTACAAATATCAGGCCCTGAGAGCAGGTGGTGGTGATGGTGGTGGTGGGGAACCATCAGCTGCGTGTGTTCCTGTTGAGCAAGAGTTGAAAATGATTTGAAAAAGGCAGCTCACTCCAGGGTGCCGAACGCCCGCTGTGGATTCGGAGTTCTTGGATAGCTCATTTTCAGCACGGTTGGGAGGCCTTGCAAAGCAGCAAGGAAACTTCCTTGAGGTTCTCCTTCCTGAATAGCTTCCTCCTCTGCCTGCCTGTCTCTCTTTCTCTATCTATTGATATAGACCGAAAGATATATAGTAAAAACCTGGAGAATCTTAAATGTTTCAGAGGCATGAAAAAAAATGGCCCTGTTCTGTCACAATATTGAGCATGAGTTGCTATTTACAGTCATGAATCAGAATGTCAGTTATAAAAATATGAAGTGTCAGAGTGTTCCCATTTTGTTTCCCAAGTTTGACATGACAGTTCGTTAATCATATGACTATTGCAGCAAATGCATTTCACCTCACTGTGGCTCAAGTTTTCCTCCCTCCCTCCCTCCCCTTCCCCATTTGTGAACTTTCCTATCATCCCCCCCAGAAAAAGGCAGTGCAAACTACTTTCCCTACTACAGGGAAAACATATTTCCTGAATCAACTGGTGGCACTTGGCCAATCTGAGGAACTGAGCAGGGTTGGGCCCAGTTAAGATACGGAAGGGAGACCACCAGGACATCCCATGGCTCTAGACTGGATTGGGAAGTTCAAAACTATCCTGGAAGAAGGCAGTAGAAAACCCCTTCTGTCTTGCTGCTGAGCAAAAATCCTTGGCCTCTCTATGAAGTCCTCAGGAGTTGAGTTTGGGTGGCAGGAGACTTACCTTGGTCACCAGCTAGACAGCCTTGGTTGGTTTCACAAAACTGCTGACGGTTGGGCCTGATTAGTCCTTGGATGGGAAGCCACCAGGAATAGAAGGGCTATAGGCCATCCAGGGATGGACCTTCTGTGTGTTTGCCAAGAAAATGGCGTGGACTTGAGCTGAGCTTGACTCCACAAAAGTATTTTCCCCCCACCTGTCCTAAATACCCGGGTCCTCCATCTGCCTGACATCTGGAAGCAGGGCTGTGCTGGGGCTTCAGATCCAAAGTGGGGCTTCCTCCCCAACCGTCCCCTCCATGCCCCCAGAACTGAGCTCCAGGTTGCCCCGTGCTGCCCCTCCAGCGTCCTTCCCCAGCTCCAGAGAACAAGGGTCAGGCGCAGGGAGAGCCTCTCTGGGGCCTGCGCCCCCCAGCCTCCCAATTGCTTCCAGAACCGGGTTGCAGGACAGCCTTCCTCACCTGGGCCGCAATCCGAGAGCAGTTTGCGCCCTTTCCCAAACGCCTGGGGACTTGCTAAGGAGGACCAAGGGCCCTGGGGGAAGCCCACCGCCCTGGCTGGGGAGGGCCGGGAAGAGCGGGCTGCGGTGGGTCCGGGAGAGAGCCTGGGTGGGGCGCCAGCTGTGCCATTTAACTCGCCAACAGGGGAAGCTCAGAGGGGGGCCGGGGGCCACGTCCCATCTTTGTCTGGCTCAGCGCTTGGTGGCGGAAAAGCAATTGGCACTCAGCACTACTTTTTAATTGGAGGCGGCGAAGCCGTTGCGGCTCCATCAGGGGCGATGGAAAAGGGTTGAAGCGAGAAATGAGTTTTATTCATCCTGGGCAAGTCGAGCCTGGCCAATCTTACCGTGCACTAGGCTTTTCCAGAAGATGTGCCTGTCTTCTCCTGCGACGCCGGGAGTGAATTGAGGGACCTCTGCAACAGGTGCTCTGAGTTTTCAGGACAAGGGGACAGGTGGGGGGGGTGTGTGCCTTGCCTGGAAGAAAGTAATGCACGCTGCAAAACGGGGACACCTTCTCTTTCTTTAAACCAAGTGCCTCGCCACCCAAGGAAAAGGAGCATTTGGACTGGGCTGTGCACAACCCATCGGCTGCATTCACACAACATGCTTAACCAGCTCAAGCAGAGGCGCAGCAGTTGCGTTTGCACAGCTTGTGTGAACTGGCCCGTTTGAGCGTGTGAGGAAGGTTACAAGGTCTCGTGCAAAGTGAGAACGCGAGGGTCCGCAGGAACGGAGTGAGGTGTGTTCTGTGCACCTCAATGTTGAACGACTCATCAGGCCAGGTCTGCTTTGAGTTTGCGGGGTGACTTACCCAGGCCGCTTGATTTGTGTACAGGCAGAAAACCCAGAAAATGGCTTAATCCAGTAACCCCGTTGAGCGTATTGTCTGAATGCAGTGAGAGGAGCGTGCCAGGCCTCTAGAGCTTGAGACAAGGGGGGCCTGGGTTCCAATTCATGCAGGATCAGTGCTGGAAAGAGCGAGTCCCTCCCCTCGCCCCTTAGGAAACCACTTGTGGCTGGGAGAACCATTTTCCATCTGTGATTCAGCAGCAGGACCGTAGTCATAAATAAGCCAGATCGAGTTGCTTAGCACCTGTAATGGCATGTGGGAAAGACCTTGGGAGATGGGCGAAGAGACGCTGCTGAGGGAATGGTCAGATAAGAGAGGGCAGAGCCCACAGCTGGATAATAGGTGGGGAAAGAGGCTCAGGAGGGAACCCCCCCCCCCCCCAGTTTCTCCGGCTGTAGAGGAGATGGGAGAATTGTACTTCCAGACTTGCAAGAGTCTCTCAATGTAACTTTATAATAGAATTAGCTCATTTGGCCATGTTTCCTGTCTGGTCTGCCTGGGAAGGCTGACAGCACCGTCCAGGTCTGAACAAGAAGGCAACTATGCACCTGGGTTGCTACAGGTGCCAGTTTCTCTTGGTGGTCTGCCTCTCGCTGCCCCAAGGGTTGGCCCCTATTCTGGGATCCTGGAAGTATCTGGTCACCCCCTTGGCAGCACCACTGAAGGTGGAAGCAGGAAGGAGTTGGGCTGGTGCCAGTTGGTCCCCCTTCTTGACGTCTCACACCAACCCCACAAGAGCCGGGAGCGATTGCTAACATACGCTGTGGCCTGACCGAGGTTCTGCCACCCATCCATTAACCCCAGTGGTTTTGCACCCTCAGCCCCTTCTCTGGCCAGCTGGGGTTCTCGGATGGACTCTGTGTCCCCAAGAGCCGTGCTGAAGCTTCCTGCCCGCCAGATCCGTGGATCAGGGATGCCACAATTGCCTTGGCAAAGGAAGGAACGCCCAGCCAGAATGTGCCACCTTCCTCTTGCCATCGGCAGAGAAAAAAGGCCATTTTGGCAGGACGTGATGGTTTCCCCTCTTTTCCCTTCCATCTGTGGCTGGCAGCCGGGTTATTGTTGCTGCAATCCTTTCTTTTTTCAAGAGACTGAGATCCAGGGAGCCTCTTCCCCATGCAGTCTTTTAAAACACCCATTTGTTCTAAATCCGGGGTGATGGGGATTTGCTTCCTCTCCCTGCAGAAGCCTCTGCTTTATCATTTGGTCCCCTTTCCCCCAGCTGTCACTTCCAGCAATGAAAGCCCCCTGCCCCACCCACTGGCCCCACTTCTGGGTGCCTTCGCCCTCTGCAGCCAAGAGATGAAGCAAGGCCAGGCTGTATGGGGCTGCCTGGAACAGGCCAGGGAGAAGTAAGCGGGGTGGAGGGATTTCCCCACCCAGAGAACTGCATCTGACTCGAAGCCTTTCTGGAATCATAGCATTGGGAGGGTCCTTCGAGGTCATCCAGCCCAACCCCCTGCTCATGTTTCGGACAGGTGGCAATCCGGCCTCTGTTCGAAGACCTCTCGCAAAGGAAAGCTCGTGGTGTCATGCGGCAGCCTGTTCCCCGGGCCGACAGCTTGTGCCATCAGGAAATTCCTCCTAACGTCTCACCTGGACCTGTTTCCTTCCACTGGATAAACCTCAAGGGATCTCACAGCTTCCCGCTTGGGATTCTGGCAGAGTCCCATTTTGCCCCCTTCCCCAAAGGGGTTTCGTTTCTAGGCCTCATTTGTATATTTCTCCACCCGATAAAAGTTCGCAGGGCTGCAGCTGAACCACTTCCCTAAATGAGAAAGATCCCCAAAGCCCCACCCGTTTTCCCATCAAAGGAGAGCGGGGTTTTGCTTTCCCGTCTCTTCCTTCTGCTTCCTAAAATGTGACTTTCACTTCTGTCTCCTGTTTGCACTTCTGGAAACCGAATCCTTTTGCGTCATCTCCTCAGCGCAGAGAGATGCCCTGGGGATCGGCTAGTGAAGAAGTCCCTCACCGAACCCTTGAATCCCCACCAGCTGTTGGGTGACAAGTTGCCCCCTGTGATCTGTCGATGAACATTCTCGGCCATCCAGGGGGAGTCGTCTGTAGGTTGAGTCACGGCAACTGGATTTCTTTCTTCCTTTTTGGTAGAAAGGTTTCGCTGCTTGTCCAAGGAGACTGAAGAAGCTGCTTGGACAAGCAGCAAAACGTTTCAGCCAAAAAGAAAGAAAGAAATCCAGTTGCCGTGACTCAACCTACAGACTTGCCACCTGTGATCTTTTACAGGTAGTCCTCACTTAACAGCCATTCATTTAGTGATGGTTTGGACTTAAGACGGGGCTGAAAAAAAACAACTTACAACCAGTCCTCCACACTTACGACCACTGCAGTGTCCCCACAGCGACATGATCACGATTTGGGCACTTGGCAACTGGTTTCCCTGCTGGCTTCTGGCAAGCAAAATCAATGGGGAACCACGTGATTTGCTTAATGACCACATGGTTCACTTTGTCGCCCATGGTGATTTGCTTAACAACCGCCACAAAACAGGTCATAAAATTGGGTTGGATTTGCTTAACGACTGCTTCACTTAGCACTGGAAATTCTGGTCCCAATTGTGGTGGTTAAGTGAGGACTACCTGTATTTTTTTGAAAACAACAATTGAATGGAAGGTTGAAGGGACTTTGGAGATCATCTAGTCCACCCCTTCCAACAGATGGCCCTCCAGTCTCTGTTTAAAGTGAAGGAGAATCAACCACCAACAAGCATCTGTTCTGTTGCTGAAACAGCATTTAAAATCTACTTTCTTGTAATTTAGATCGCCTGAAACAACTCTGAACAGCTCTGCCTTGTCTTCTCCAAGGCAGATCCTTGAAGGCAACTATCATATCTCCCCATAGTTTTTTCTTCCCCAGGCTTGATCATCCAGAAATTCAGTGAAGAATATGCCCCTGTTCTTCAGGAATTGTTTTAGATGCTTCCCATCCTGACTTCCAGGGAAATGGATAACATCTCACCTCTCACAGGGTTTAGCCTGCTTAATTTTATTTCCTGCCAAGGTATATCTTCGTTTGAGGATTTGACATGCAGCAGAATTCTCAGATAAGCACTTTGGTGATATTTGGAACCACCATCAAGGAAGGTTCCCCTGTGGACATTTGGTTCCTTTCTCTCCCACCCCTCTTTTATTAACGTGTCTTCTTTTTAAAAAACCTTCATGAAGGGCTTCTGTGCTGTATATGTGAAGGTTTGATTATTTGAAGGGGAAAAAGAACCATCATCGCTTTGAGCACATGACCGAATAACAAAGTGGATCCAAAACTAAATAAATTAAACCTGTTCAGCAGAACCACAAAAAGACAAGGAACTTAATGAGGGCCACATGTTGATAGAACCCCCAAAATGTGGAGGGAGATCACTTGCCAAGGAATTTATTTTTCTATGTTGGATAAACTTGGCTTTTTTTTTTTTGCTGGATTTCACACCTCCTGGAGAAGAGAAGGGATGTAGTGCCAAAATCTTCCTCCAGGACCATATTCTGGGGGCAGCTGGGCTGTGCCAAGTGAGGCACCAAGAAGCCCCAGAGAAAGACGGCTGGTGCTGCATTCCTTGCTCACCAAGCAAAGGTCCAGAGGTGGAAATGCAGAAGCCAACATGCTGTCTGAATGAAAATGTCCTCTCCTTCCCAGCCACTGGCAGGTCCAGCCTTCTTCCCTAATCTAGAGCCCTCCAGATGGGTGTGCCTTGGTTTTTGCTCCTGCATTCAGTTCGCCCTCACCAAAAAGAAGGAAGCTTTCCGATGTCGGCCCTTGATTCTCTAGATGGGCATTTCCCTGGGGTGAGAGTGGCTGTTAACTGTCATTGAGTGTGGCCTGTCAAATTGAATGCAGCCAACAAATTGTAGCCTAAACCCCATACATCTTTGTCAGATTTGTCTGTTGGCATTCTTTTTAATAGTAAGATGAGAAGAGAGACCAGGACATTTATAAATATAAATATAAATATACATATATAAATATAGCTGGATTTCAGTGTGGTGGGGCCACTGTAAACAAGCTTAATCTGGTGGCATTGGAATGTAATGGCCCTGTGACTCTTTTGCAGTTTCAAGAAGAAAACATTGATTATTTGGCAATATAAAATCCAAAGAAAAAATTAAGCCATCTGTACGTGGCTAAAAAAAACTTTGCCTAACCCGGTTCATGGAAACCAGCATCACGTATGGACTAGTTGAAGATTTATTTATTACGTATTTGCAGTGTGGATTAATTCATCCCATATTCCTCACTGTGAGAGAAGTCGGAGACCTGAAGAGGGCAGCAGACTGGGCTGTAAACTTAAATACATTTGGCCACGTGGATATCTCTGGTGAAGGAGAAGAATGGTGGAGGGAGGTGTCACGGGGGTGGGGGGGAGGAATTTGGAGGAATTCTAGACCAGTGTTATGGGCTCTGACTGGCAAAGGTTTTCCATGACCCAGAGGCATGGAGAAATGCCAACGATTGGCCTTACTGAGAAGTCTACAATGTTGGGAAGGGTGGAAGAAAGAAGAGGTGGCCAGCAGCAAGGGCGATGATGTTATGGGCTGGGAGAATAACCGTGAGGAACAGGGAGAAGAGTTGCAGCAAGGCACTGGTCCGGTAAGAGATGTCAGCCCTTTGAGGTAGACCGACTTGAACACCAAAGTTAGGAATACTAAAGGCTGAATATGCCTCTTCCCTCTCGGCCTTTATCCTAAAGAGAATGAGGGAGGGTCAAGTCCGAGATGCTTTCTCAAATTACGTTCCTGCATTGGACTCACATTTCTTTTCTCTAGCCAAGTCTTGGCTGTGGCTCTTCCTCCTGTTCCTCAAGGTTATTCGCACAGCCCATTATAGATGGACTCAATTACAGCGATGAAGGGGGCACCATTGGAAGATCTGAATGACCAGGATAGGGACAGATTGCTCTGGAGAAAATCTATCTACATGGTAGCTAAGAATCAACACCAACTTGATGGCACGTAACCAACCAACCAGCCAACAGCCTGCTCTGCTATTGAGCTGTGGACCTTCTCCAGAAGATTAATCCTAGTAGCTTGATCCCAGTTTTACCTTAGTGATCCCCTCTGAGCTGATACAACATGGTTTTTTGGAGGTAGGACCTGCTCCTGAGAATTCCTTAGTATTTCATGGCTTCCTCCAGCCCCTTTTCAAATGACAGCAACTAAGGCTACCTATCCTGAAGATTGTTTTCTTGAACACAAAGTTCCAGGTTGTGTCCTGTTATTTTACAGTGAGTGATATGGGGGCTCCAGCTAAGTGTTAGCGCCCAGAAAATGTTGCCTGTTCTTAAAAAGTTGAGTGTTGGATCTGGTTAGCCCTTGAAAGGGATGCTACCAGGAAACTGTAAGCCTTTAGAATTAAACCAGGAAGTCAAAAGAGGAAATATTCTGGAAGAGGGCAGTGCAAAAAACCCCCAAATCTTGCTGCCAAGAAAACTGCATGGGCTTATTGTGACATCCTCACCAGGAATCTAGCTTGACTCCGAGCCTTTCCTTTTTGTTGTTGTGATTGCAATGGATTGCACTGCTGTCCAAATTAAAATGGGAAAGGAATTATTTTTGCAGATGAGTCACGTGACAGGCTTTGCTTTGGGTCCGATCAGGGCTTGACATTCAAAAAGACCTGCACAAATTAGTGTGGGGTTGCTTTATTAACCCCGGCAAGAACAGAGACAGGGAGTGAATTCAGTTTGCGAGAAACGGCCAGTCTGGACCTGGAACAGCGTCAATGGGGGGAAAGGAGAGAGATGTTTCAGGGGGACCCATAGCAAAAAGAAAGTGGCTGGCTGAGATTTCAGGAGTGGGACATCCCAGGGGCATCCCCAAAGGGGGAGCAAAAAAGTCAAGATGGTGACCACAGCCACTGTCTTGACTTTTTTTATCTACCCTTCCCCCTGCAGACACCCTGGGATGTCCTTAATTTCCTGAAATAAATCCTCTTGTTTATTTTGGGTTTGAGGTCAAAACAGCCCCCGCTCGTTAGAAAGATTGGCATAATTGAAAATTCATGTGTGCAAGTTCGTTAGGAGTTCAGTCAATCCAAGCAACCCAAAATTTATGGCTGATGAGCAGGCCAGAAAAAGCTTTGTCTGCCTTGGGTAGGAGAACGTGAAAAAGGAACATCTGGCCTGCTTGCAGATTCCCTTCCAGAACTTCCGCGCTGCAGCCCTGAGTCCAGAATGAGCAGAAACTTATTTACAAACCTCATCTCCTCCTCCTCCTCCTTTCCTCCTTCTCCTCCTCCTTTTTTCCTCCTCCTCCTCCTCCTTTCCTCCTCCTCCTCTCCTCCTCCTCCTCCTTTCCTCCTCCTCCTCCTTTCCTCCTTTTCTCCTCCTCCTCCTCTCCTCCTCCCCTCCTTCTCCTCCTCTCCTCCTCCTTCTCCTTTCCTCCTCCTCCTTTTCTCCTCCTCCTCCTCCTCCTCCCCTCCTCCTCCTCCTCCCCTCCTCCTCCTTTCCTCCTCCTCCTCCTTTCCTCCTTTTTTCCTCCTCCTCCTCTCCTCCTCCTCTCCTCCTCCTCTCCTCCTCCACCTTTCCTCCTCCTTCCCTCCTCCTTTTCTCCTCCTCCTCCTCCTCTTCTCCTCCTCTCCTTCTTTTCTCCTCCTCCTCCTCTCCTCCTCCGCCTTTCCTCTTCCTCCTCTCCTCCTCCTCCTTTCCTCCTCTTCTCCTCCTCCTCCTCTCCTCCTCCTCCTCCCCTCCTCCTCTCCTTTCCTCCTCCTCCTCCTCCTCCTCTCCTCCTCTTCTCCTTCTCTCCTCCTCCTTTTCTCCTCCTCCTCCTTTCCTCCTCCTTTTCTCTTCCTCCTCCTCCTTTTCTCCTCCTCCTCCTCCTCTCCTCCTCCTTTTCTCCTCCTCCTCCTCTCCTCCTCCTCTTCCCCCTCCCCCTCCTCCTTTTCTCCTCCTCCTCCTCCTTTCCTCCTTTTTTCCTCCTCCTCCTCTCCTCCTCCCCTCTTCCTCCTCTCCTCCTCCTCTCCTCCTTTTCTCCTCCTCCTCCTCTCCTCCTCCTCCTCCCTCCTCCTTTCCTCCTCCTCCTCCTCTCCTCCTCCTTTTCTCCTCCTCCTCCTTTCCTCCTCCTTTTCTCCTCCTCCTCCTCGTCCTCCTCTCCTCCTCCTTTTCTCCTCCTCCTCCTCTCCTCCTCCTCTTCCCCCTCCCCCTCCTCCTTTTCTCCTCCTCCTCTCCTCCTCCTCTCCTCCTCCTCCTCCTCCTCCTCGTCCCCAGTGAAGCTTTCAACAAGAGGCTCTCTTTCTCCCCCTCCTCCTTTTAAACCTCCTTGTGAGAAAATGGCTCCTCTCCCTCATGTGCTGTTCACAAAACAACTTAATCTGACTTCCAGCAGCAAACTGACTGCGTGACAATGTTTACCTCCTCGCTCTACATTATGGGCTTTGCTGAACACGATGAGTTAATGCTCAGCGGCACGGTTTTATTGGCAGAGGTCTCAATCGCAGCATTTGAAAAACTAAAACTGGCACCTGGGTCATATTTCATCACTTCCACAAGATAGTGTAGTTGCATAGTTTTCTTAGGGCACTCTGGACTCCAGTCATAAATGGCGACGTTCCATTTTGCTTCTGATGGGGAGTTTAGCACAGTGCAAAACTGGCTTGATATTTTTTTGGGGGAAAATGGTCCTCCTTTCATTGATTAGCCTTAAATTGCATGTTCCCCCAAAGCAGAACAGCCTCCTGACCCACACATGCAAGCAGGGGCATCTGTGGGGGGCGGGAGGGTGGTCAAAAAAATCAAGATGGCAACCATGGCTGTGCAGTTGAAGTGCTGACCCTTTCTGATGTGCATCACAGGCTGCTAAAGCTTGCTCCCCCCACTTTTTTCCCATTTGATGTGGATTTTCAATGATTTTGAAATTGGGTTTGATTTCCCCCCCCCCCCTCTCATTCTTCATCCATTTTCTGTGATGCCCAGAAACTGTTGGAGTTGGGCAACTAATAAATTCAAATAAATAAATAAAATAAATGTTTTGAACATTGAAGTGAATGTATTTTAGTGACCTCTTCCTTGTAAATCAGTGTTGGGCCAAAAGTGTCCTTAGGATGCACCGGTCTATAAACGGGATGGATGGATCATAGATGACAGATTAGATAGATTAGATAGTTAGATGATAGATAGATAGATAGATAGATAGATAGATAGATAGATAGATAGATAGGTCTAGCATCTAGCATCTATCTATCTATCAGATAGAAGATGGATGGATGGATGGATGGATGAAAGATATAGATGATAGATAGATGGTAGAGATAGACCTATCATCTATCATCTGTATCATCTCTATCTGTCTATGATAGATGATAGGTTGGTAGATGATGGATGGATGGATGGATGATATAGATGATAGATACAGTGTGTGTATGTATGTGTATGTGTGTGTATATATATACACCCACACCCACACCCACGAGAGAGAGAGAGAGAGAAATTTGATCCAGGTGGGGATGAGTTCAATTTAGTTCCTGTGCTTTGCCATGTTAAGTGTGACCCCAGGGAGACTGTTTTAGAAAGATCTGTCAAAGAAGGGGTTATTCTCATTAATTGAAACAACTATATTAAATTTTAAAAATGACATTAAAACCTATTTTGGATTTGTTTTGGTACTTTGTTCTTTTGGTTAGTTGTATTTTTATATGTTGATTTTTAGTTGAAAGCTTCCCAGACTTGCTTAGGAGTTGGGCGACCTATATATAAAATAATAAAATAAAATAAATCTGTTGCCGCATGTGATGCTTTTTCCAACATCACCACCTTAGTTCCAAAGTTTCTCTCTTGTTGTGCTTTTTCTCCTTGTTTGGCACATGGAAGTTTCTTTTCCCCAATTTTGTGCCTACTATAGATGTACGGCTGTACCTTATCACAGAAACGTAAGGTTGGAAGGGACCTGGGAGGTCTTCTAGTCCAACCCGCTGGCATGATTCTTGCTTGATTCTTAAACAGTGTTGTTATGGCGGTGGTGGCTGAGAGACCTTTGCTTGCTTGCTTGAGGTCTGTGGGGTTACCCTTACGGAAACTTAATCCTGTGTTACATTTGTGTTAAGTTGGTCGGTTCTTTCCTTACACTTCCTTGCCAGCCCTGGAAAAAGCTGAGCAAAGTCAGACTTGGTTTGTCCTTGGAGGAAAGACCACCATTGTGGCCTTGCAGGCAAGGTGGGGAAGTCAGAACACATCCTGGGAAAAGGCAGTAACAGTTTCCATATTGGTAACCAGAAGATGACCTGGAGAGCTCCATGAAGTCCCAGGCGTTGACCTTGACTTCAGGAGCCTTAACTTGCACCCCAGCTCTGATTTCAGCCTCTCCGTGACCATGGCTGATGGCAGAAAGCTAAGGAAGGTCCTTCCTGGTTGGACCATGAATGGAAGACCAAGGAGATCCCAGGGTGGTAGGCTAGCCTGGGAAGTTAAAAGAATATTCTGGAAGAAGACCAGGGCAGATCTCTTTGGTACTGTGGCTAGGACAGCTGGATGGAGAGTCCATAAAATCAGCAATTTCTCTCCAGACTTTTCTTCTTCATCTTTTAGAAAAGCAACCCATAAAATAGGGGATTTGGACAGCCTTCTTCAGAGCTGTTTTGACTTTTAAAACCACCGGTGTGAACGGCTTCCAATCCTCTTTCTTTTTTGGGGGGGTGCCAGTTGGAGCTTATAGAATAATCTACCTGCTGTCCGTAGAGTAATCGTGTTTTCTTTCTTGCCTCCCAGCCACCCACTCGCCCCCAACCCAAACCACAGTCAATACGATGGGTCAAAATGCGTCCATTGGGAGCGTTCTCATTTTCTCCGGCTGTAGGACAATTTCTTGCCCTTCCTTGACAATGCGCTGAATTTCTCCTCTTTCTGAAAACGGCAGATGATTGATGGTCGTTATAGCAGCTGTCAATAAAAGTACGACACCAACAGTTTTGAGAATGGAGAGTCTTTCTTGCAAGAGCCTCCCTAAAGTTCACCGCTCTTCACCTCAGCTAATATTTTCCTCTCTCATCTATCATTAATATGTCTAGTTTCAAAAATGAGGATGCAGTTTTGGCCTGTGAGTCAGCCTGAGACTTGCTTCTTGCACGGTTCCTAATACGCAATCGATGTTGTATGTGGGAGGGAGCTGCACTCATGCACAGCAGCGTGTCTTTGTCACAACTTGGAGGCATCACCCCTCTAAGTACGGGGAGGGAATGACCTGGGCTGGGACTGTCAAACTATGTATTTTCAAGGGTAAACCTGTCTTCGCAGCCTTTTTCGCTTGATTCTCTCGCCCCCTCTTCTGATGCTGCCTCCCAAAATCTCATCTTTGATTTTTCCCCGTGTTTAACCTGAGATTAAATGGTTTAAATGCTGGCTTCTCCCTCTGCTTTGCCAGCAGCAGTTGCCTACTGGCTGGTCATCGTTTCACTGATTTTCAAAAAGCGTTGTTGGTTTTGTTCGCCCACCCCACTTTTTTAAGCTCGGTGCATTTATGATTGATAAGTGAGGCCAGACTGGTTCCCAAAAGAGAAGAAAATAACTCCCGTCCACATATGCATTCAAGTTAAATGACTACAACGTAGGATCACAGAACGGATGGGTTGGAAAGGGCCTTCGAGGGCATCTAGTCCAACCCCCGGTTCAGGGGCCTAGGTCACTTCCAAAACCTCCTCTTTGTCCTCTTCACCACCAAGCTACTGTGGGAAGTACTTATCTCCCTCTTCTTCGTAGGAGCTGCGCGATGTCTCGCCCCGCATGGCTGCCGCCCAAGAACGCCAGTGAACCGGTTGGTCATGTCACTGCGAGGATGGAGACCACCCATGCTTTTGGGACCCCCAGCATTTCCATCTCCACTCAGCAAACCCCCAAAAAGTTTGCCCCGGTGGTAGCTCCCAAGCCGAAATACAATCCTTACCGGGCGGGGGAAGGAGAAGGTAAGACTTCCGTCTGCTTTTGGAAATTGCATCCTTTTTTCTCACTAACCATGCAGGCTTTAAGAACAATAAAAGCCCCGTGGAAATGGGGGGGAAAGCTTGTCTGCACGCTCACACACACACACGTGTGTGTGTGTGTATGTGTGTGTGAGAGAGAGAGAGAGAATAATTATAACGTGAACAAAGATGTAATGTTCAAAGAAGAAAATTAATTGCAGTTTTGTGCCTCTTTTATATTGGGTACTTCCTTGAAAAGTTGAACATTTTTTATTGTAGTGTCAAGCTGTCCTTGGAAGTTGGGCGGAATAAATCACACACACACACACACACACACGTAAAAGAGGTCTTTTTCATTTCATTGAAATAGCTTGAATGTTGACTCCGGAATAAACTGATTTTTCAATCTTTTGTTGGCTATGGGGGAACAGACATAGGGGGAGGGGTAGATAACTGAAGTCCCACTTGAATTCAGAGATTTATTTTATTTTATTTATTTGTCACATTTATATAGCCGCCTGTCTCACATAAAACCCTGTAATACCCTGACCACACATTGCTTCAAATTCTTTGCTGAACTGTAAGACTGAGTTGGAAACAAGAGGAAGATGGCCAAGATGTCTGCTAATTCTCCATTTTTTTTAATGCAAGGTTATTTTGATGACTGTGATGCTAAGAGGTGGATGAGTCCAAGCAGGGAAAGCTCTATCCGTAGGCCCTGGATTCTGGCCCATTTTTTAAAACAAACAAACAAAAAAATACACGAAGACTTATCCTTGTCATATCTGCAGGGATTTCCCATTCCTTCTAGCAGCAAAATTGACTTAGGAATAGAATTGAAACCTATCTCTCTCTGTCTGTCTGTCTGTCTCTCTCTCTATATATCTTATCTATCTACCTATCATCTGTCATCTCTCTCTATCATCTATCTACAGTATCTATCTATCATCTATCTATCTATCTATCTATCTATCTATCTATCTATCTATCTATCTATCTATCTATCATCTCTCTCTTCTATCTATCTATCTATCTATCTATCTATCTATCTATCTATCATCTGTCTATCATCTCTATCATCTATCTATCTATCTATCTATCTATTTATTATCTATCATCTATCTATCTATCTATCTATCTCTATCAATCATTATCATCCATCATCTCTCTATCTCTCTATCTATCATGATCATCTATCATCTATCTATTATCTATCTATCTATCTATCTATCTATCTATCTATCTATCTATCTATCATCTATCTATTTATTATCTATCTGTCTATCTGTCTGTGTTACCCAGTTCTGCTTGTTAGAAGCTGGGATGGGTCAGATGGCTTACTTCAGGGTTCTCTTTAAAGCCTCATATCCAAAAGATTTCCATACATTCCTTGTACATAGGAAGTGGGCAAAAAAATGTGGGCTGGGGAGGAGAGGGTCTTTAAAATATTAGATGAGAGATGGTGAGGAGGCTTCTGCCTGGCATGACCTTCTCTTCGCCTTTGCTCAAAATAAAATCCCCAATTTTGGCCAGGGCATTTGGAGTTTATGAACGAGAATGCCTACTTTAGATCTCTAAATAGTTTAAGCCAGCATTGGTAACGGCCCAGGATGCCAGTCTAGTGAGACATGTGAAGACCCAGCTTGCAGGATCTGAGCGCGTCATCCATGGCTCCGTGCAAGGCGCCTTGCAACAAGATGGCAGTTCCAAGGTGACCTCCGGATTGGGGAACCTCGCCAAAGGCGTGGCTGCCAGTTGTGTTGTCCCCACTTGGGTCTGAAAGCTGGCGAGAGAGAGATCGTCTCCACCCACCTGGCAGCTATTTTCAGCTCTAGAGCCCAGCTCTGGAGAAGTAGCTGGGAGAGGCACTCAATTGCAGAACAGACAGCAACAAGGGAATGTCCCCATCTGCCCAATTTCCTGAGAGTTGCAGCAATGAGTTTGGGGGCTCCCGTACGCCCAAAGAAATCAATGCTGGAGCATTCTGAACCAAGGGCCCTCTGGCCTCTGTTCGAGGGCTTCCAGCTAAGACTCATCTTTTTATTCCTGAACAGTTCATACACTCAAGACCAGTGTTCCTCAACCTCGACCACTTTAAGACGTGTGGACTTCAACTCCCAGAATTCCCCAGCCAGCTTAGCAGTTGAAGTCCACACTTAAAGTGGTCGAGGTTGAGGAACACTGGTCTTGAGTGTATGAACTGTTCAGGAATAAAAAGATGAGTCTAAAGCATCTGGATGCAGTATCTTAGGCATGCAGATCACTTTGGGAAATGGCAATCATTCATTGCCAGTTTTATTTTTCATTCCTCCGCTCGTGATTCCCAGCATGGAACACGTCTTCTCAAGAAGCTGCATCCTGCATGCAAATTTCCACTGGCTTTTCTACCATCACAGCCCTGTGAATCAAATGATCTGTGCTTCCTTACACTATTTGCCACCTTATTGGGCCTAGGTTTTCTGCACTAAAAAAAAAAACAAGGAAGTTAAACAGCTATAACTGCACTAGAATTCTTTGGGGAATCCCAATTTTTAGCTTCCTCCATTGCAAGAACTGCCTGTTCCTTCTAACCCTCTGTTTTCTAACAAGTTCCCGATCAATAAGAAGACCTTCCTTTTTATCCCTGAGTGCCAGGTTTTCTCGGGAGCCTTTGCAGAGGACTTTTTGGGGTCCAAGTAAACCATGCCTGACGAACAGGCTCTGGGTTGCCGCTTGCTGACCTTTTCAAATCCAAAAGGTTAGCAAGTCGGGGCTTGTCTTTGCAAGAAGCCGTATTACATCTCCTTCAGCAACATCTGCACTTCTGTACCTCGTTTTCCCTTTAATCATGGTTTCTGCCAGTTTGCTGGGAACAAGCATCAGGCTGCCTGCGTCTCTTTGAAAATAAACGGTGGCCGTCTTTCAATGGCCAGGCCCAAAGGTCGGCCAAAGAAGCTCATTCGTTCTTGGAGACTGCGGTGGCCAGTGTTGGCCCTTGACCCAGCCTCATTTCCATCTTGCCCTCGGTCCCGAAAGCCACGTTGGATGAAGACAGGGCAACTTTACCCTTTTAGGGCACATTTTGCAGACGGTTTTAGGGAGCCACAGAGCACTGGCTGTGCTTGCAGGCATTTCCCTTCCCTTCAGCGCTGTGTCATTGAAATTTGCCAGCAAATAGCCAAAAGCAAACGGTACATTTCCTGCCCTTTTAAAACAGGACACCTAAAACAACCAGTGTTGCTGGGCTTGGCGTACATAAAAAAGAATCTCCCTACATCCTCTGATTTTTTTTTTTAAACTGGTCTGGTAGAAGATGCCCCCTCTTGCAAAGAAATATCCCTATGTCTAAGATACAGTTTTATAGTTGCCCAAAAGATTGCCGCACCCTGGTTTGAAGCACGAATGGCCATTAGGAATTGGACGGGTGAACAAATTGGAGGCGAGATGCTTATTCTGCATGGTCACCAAGAGCTGAAAACAACTTGATGTCACGTAATAATAATAAAAAAAGATGCTTATTTACTCCCATGCACCCCTTTATGCACAAAGGGCACCCGCCCCCATTCCTTACTTCTGGCAGTTCTTTCTTTCCATCCCACCAGGTTTTCCTTATGGCTTCACTATTTCTGTTTTCGCTTCTATCCAGCTTTTCCCCCATTCAGTGTAGACATGGCATCTGATTCTCGATGGCTCACATGGGGGGGGGGGGGAAATGCAGGGAGACGCGTTGCGTGTGTGTATCCTCTTGGCTGCCCGAAGCCTTTTAGAAGCAAACGGGTCAGCGAGAGAACTAACAGAGGCTTTTCCAGCATCACTGATGTGCCAACGACAACTTCATCAGAAGCCACGCGCCCACTTGCTTCTTTGCGCTCTCTGTGTCCTGTGTGGCATTTTCCTCCCCTGTGGTGGTCCTACGGACATGGTCCTTCATTCCCCATATCCCTCCTACTGGTTAGCACTGGGTCCTAGTGGTCACTTTTGGACCTGTTCCTTCTTGCAAAGAGCCCAACTGTGCCGTTGGTTTCCAGACATTGGTTATCTAGCATTAAGAAATGTCTCTGGCTTTGTGAGGGGTTGTTTTTTTTTCTGGAAGTCTGGGTCTCAGCAAAACGCGCTTGGCTGGAGGGACCCGTGCAAAACGAAGCCTGCATGGTTTCGTAACATTTAAAAACCCCATCCGGCCTCTGGCAGCTGACAGAAATTGAGTGCCAGGAGAGGAAGGCAGCCCTTCCCACACTGCAGATTTGTGGACCCGTGCCATTCATTTCTGGCTAATTGTGCCCACTTCCCTGGCTGGGGTAAGGTCAATGAAATGGGTGCGTGGAGATTGGTGCTAGTGAGAAAATGCATTACTGTTCCGAGGGGCAAAGCCATGCTTACGATCCACCCCTGCACCCTGTGCACCTCCCATGGCAGGGGCCACGACGGACCAAATCTGATCTGTCTGCTCTGTAAAAGCATTTATATCGGTCTCCCTCTGACCAAGGATCTGAAACGCATCAGTTTCCGATTCCAGACTCTGGAAGTTTTCTCCAAGTCTGGCGGATGCCAGGATGGGGAGAACTGATCCAGGCTTTCCAATACTCCGGCTTGGCACGTCTCCTTTGGAGAAGACCTTGCTTTGCCTAGCAATCGGCTTGAAATTTAGCTGTTGAAGAAAACCGGGCTGAAGACTGCTAGTATGACACCGCACTGGTGGGGTTGGGGGCCGCAATCCCCTGTATTTGCTAAGCCCAAGCTGTGTTGGCCCTTAAGGGAGAACTGCAAGGAGTTTTTGCAGGGGAGAAGGTGAATTTGGGGGAAAAGCAAATTTCACCTACCACCAAACTTCATCCCCCCCCCCCCCGCCCCTGCTCCAAAATTTACTGAAGAACTTCAAGACTCCAGGAAAAGATCCAAGGGGAACATTATATAGAGAAATGTTGACAAAGGCTCAGCCCCCCATTGTGTCTCTGTGTTGGAGATGAGGCGGGGGGAGCCATGAAGCTTATAAAAAGCCAGTGTTTGCGGGGGGGGGGGGCTTGTGTCCTCTGCACCCAAGCTCAGCTCAATGCAGGAATCCAAATTTAAGAAGTCGAATAGATCCAGGGAAGGGCCCCCAGCACCTCTCTGCTCCACTGGTTCAGCAAAACTGTTCTAGCTCTTAGAAATTTTTTTTTCTAATATTGGATCAGAATCTCTCTTTCTGTAGCTTAAATCCAGGCTTCCGTCCTCTAGAATCAGAGAAGATTTGATTGTCTTCAGCACCACATCGTTTTAAGGGGTTTGAAGGTGGCCTCAGCCTTTGACATCTCATTTCAATACATGCCCAGCTTCTTTAGCCTCTCTTGCTGGGACTTAATTTTTAGTCCTCTGATCTCAAAAAAAAAAAAAAGGGAAGAGACAGAGAGTAATATTTAGCAGGGGAACAGCCACCCTTCTGGAGTCATGGGGGATCTACAGTGGAGGTTTCAAGCCAAGGTTGGACAGCCATCTGTATGGGATGATCTGAAAACTCCTGCTCTGGGCAGGGGGATGGACTAGAAGACCTCCAAGGTCCCTTTCAACCGTAGCATTCTGTGATCATCTTTGTTGCTATTCTGTAAATCAATTTCCAATTTGTGATGGGATCTGACCAAGATACAATAAAGTGAGATGATTCCCTCCTTTGATTTAGAAAGTATATGTCTGTGGATGCAGCCTAAGATTGCATTTGCCTTTTTTGCAGCTGCATGACACTGATGGCTCATGTTTGTTTGTTTGTTTGTTTGTTTATCGAATTTGTCACTGCCCATCTCCTCCCACCAGACTCTGGGCGGTTTACAACAATAATCAATAAAGCAATAAATATACAATAAAATTACAATATAGAAAAATATATAGTATCTAAAAATACAATTACAAATAAACAATAATCATAGATAACAATAGAATCCCAAATGGCAGATAGTAACTCAGTCCTTGTATGCGATGAGCACTCTAGGGCACTAGCCATCCCCAAAAATGATGACCCCTCCCCACCCCATGTTTAGTTTGAAGTTAAGCAAAACCTTTTTCACAAGTACACTTGAGAACCCATCCTATAGTGGTGCGTTTGCCCTAATCTCTGTCAAACTTACAGCCTTCCTTCCATTTCTCTAAAGTACTCAAGACCATTGAATTTTATTTCTGTCTTCCATTGCCAGTTCCTTCTGTCCCTCTACTCTGTATCAACTGCTCCAACATCCTGCCCCACTCAGCAGCCAGTCATACCTGTCTCAGGTGTTGGCCCCCGTCCCCCATAGCTTGCATTCAGATTTTTTCTGACTCTCATCCAGAAAGTGATTTACAGCCATTAGGACTAGAGATATTTGACAGCCTTCTCCTAACTGCCTTTTAAACTCTACTAAACTGACTGCCCGCAGGATAGAGGGGTCCCTGGATAGAGGATTCCTTCTTTAATTATAGGCTTTGTAACCGCAGACGATGTGAAAAAGGAAGTTTTTTCTGTCCATTAACTTAACTCTCCTCCATTGAGATTTTGGACAAGCTCCTGGATGCTGGTGTCATGAAAGAACGAGAGAACTTCTCTGCTTTTTCTGCACCAGGCATACTATAATTTAATATACTGTACCTCAGCCGCATCTCCTCCAACAGGCCTTTCTTCTAAGCTTAAATCATTGCTGGGGGTGCGCCTTTCTGCCTTTTCTACAGCCCCACCAAGATTTTTAACCCAAGCTGTGCACAAATGTAGGGCTCCAAAAAGAATTACATCGCAGGAAGACCATTCTGAATTGAGCAGTTCTATTTTATTTTACAATTTGCATGCGCCTCGAACATCAAAGAGGGTGCCGGTTTCATGGGGATGATAGCAACTTCCTCCCCGCATGGCCGAGCACTGTTTGCAGGCTGCTGGTGCCCAGCGTGTTACCATAACCCTGTGGGAACATTTCCCAGCCATGCAGGAGAGTTTTAAGAATGGCAGCTGGATCTTTTTGCTTTTGATCACTGATCAAAGGCATCCAGGGTACTTTTCTGTAGATCACCCTTGGATCCTGCTGGAGGTGGATTTTTAGGGCCACCTGTGAGGCCTGCAAATGCGTAATTGGCACAGATTTCATGCACATGCTTTTGCTGCTCCGAGAACTTGGCGTTCACTCCTGTTGGAGATGTTTAAGCAGAGAAAGGGATGCTGAACTTTCTCTTTCTCTCAATTTAGGGTTATGAGAATTGCTCAGTGTTGCCTTTTAGTGAAAGTTGCCCCCACGGTAGTCCCTGAGCCCACACATGGCTAGAACACACAGCCATGTTTGAATGTCACCGTGCCGTTCTCCAAGGGTGCCCCCTGCGATAATGATGTTGTAGGGGAAACACTGTTGAAGTTAGCAGGGGAAACAGGCATGGAAACGCACGTCTCTTTTGCAAAGTGTCTTGAAATCACAAGGTGATGCCGACATGGGCTGACATGAATTTAATTCTGGGGAATGAGAACCGGAGGAAGCAAAAAGGGATAGCTTCACTCATCCCCTACAGGTCGAGTGATTGATTCAAACCATGCACAACAGACTGACAAGGCAGACCACTCAAAAAGAGTTGCTGTCACTATTCCCAGCCACCAATCAACTGATGCTTCCTAAGAAGCATCCAATCGCCAGCCCACCCTCCCTGCAGAATTCAAATTCCGCACTGGGTATAAATACTGCAAGGCAGTCCCCATTTCTAGTCCACTGCACTGAGGAAGCCTCTCTGGAACATCAACTGTCTGCAGAAAACTTGATCTCTCCTTCAGCATGATCTGCCTCAGCCTGGAGAACCCCAACTGAAAATATGTTCATTCCATACTTTGGGGATGGCGAGTGCCAAGGGAGGTCCTTGCTGGCACAGCGGGACCTGTGGGCACCTCAGTAAGGCTTATATTCCCAACCAGATCTCCAATGATGTTGGTCTTTCACCTCCCTCCCCATCATCTTGGCTCCTCCAGTTGGTGAGGAGGAGAGCTGTAATCCAATCCCGCTGCAGTAGAGTGGATTGTACTCATTCAGAGCCGTCAGCCAGAAGAAATTTCTGTGCCTGATGTTTCTCTTTGGGAAATCAAGCCTGGCCTGGCCTGCTAGGTTCTGCTGGCTGTCTGAAGAAATGAATGGAGCGTTTAGTTCAGAAAGTGAGCCATAAGAATTGGAGACCTGAATTTCTGTAGTGGTATGTGGGAGTGACCTTGAGAGATGAGGGGAAGAGTTGCTGCCTAGGGAACAATCAGATAAGAGGGGAAGGAGCCCCCAGCTGCATAACGGACATAGAAAGAAACTCAGAAAGGATCCGCCCTAACTTGTCAGGCGGTAAAAAGAAATGGTGGGAGATTTGTACTTTCAGACTTGCAAAATTCTGAGTCACTTGTTTGAGATGGGCAGCTATACAAATTGAATAAAATAAACCAAATAAATAATAAGATTCTGTGAATGTTGCCTTACAATAAAGTAGAATTAGCTCATCTTGTGTTTCCTCTCTGGTCCAGCTGGGAGGCTGAGAGTTCCTTTCTCTGTGTCCTGAGTCTCTGGATAAAGAGATCAACAAGGGACACTAGAGGTGTCCCACAGACCCATCTGCATGACACTTACTCATCAGCTTGCTTTTCCCTGTGGTCAGATAAGGAATGGATCATCAAACAAATCAGCCCAGAGGTCTCAGTCAGGGCACAATGACCAGGCTTAAATTATCCTCCTTCGGACGCATTATGCGAAGGCCCAGCTCCCTGGAGAAGGCTCGGATGCTGGGAAAGGTAGAAGGAAAGAGAAGAAGAGGAGGACCAACAGAGGCAAGGTGGGGGGACTCAGTTACAATGGCGGGGGGGCACCATTGGGAGACCAGGCTGGACACACATCATCCTGAAGAAGGTCCACCTCTGTGGTTGCTAAGAGTCAAAACTGACTTGATAGAACGTAATCCATCAGTCAGCACCAAGACCCAGCCCCCTTGAGAAGTCCATCATGCTGGGAAGGGTGGAAGGAAAGAGAAGAGGAGGACGGCCAGCCGCAAGGTGGAGGGACTCAGTGACAGCAGCGATGGGGGCATTATTAGAAGACCTGAGGGACCAGGCTGGGGACAGATCCTTCCGGAGGAAATCTATCTATCTACTGTTAGTGAGAGTCAACAGCAACTTGATGGCACGTAATCAATCATAAGGAAACAGACCAGGTGAGGTCTTTTCATGCTGTTTTAATCCGGCATGTGGACTTTCCATCTAGTGCTTGTGCCTAATTGCTGTTTTGACAACTCGGAATGCAAATTAATTGCCCTGGTTTCCTTGCAGGGTGGGGACTGCAAAAGACGGGGCCCTTCCCCACTGGAAATGCTGCAGTTCCTATTGCCAAGCCTGGTGCGGTGATTCATCTGCACTCTCTGTCCCGTTTGCAAACCACAAGAGATTAATCTGGGCAAAAGGACAAACAAACAAACGAAACCCCCCACCACCACCCACTCAGCCACACTGAAAAAGGCAGGGAAGGAAGATGTAAATCCTTGACATACGCGATAATGGAATGAAATCATATTTTTTTGGAACGCCAATTGCCAGAACATCTCTTACCAGCTATATTAAACCTGTTTTGAAAAAGATAAAGGGTAACTCTAGATATATTTATTCACGGGTGTTTGTGCTTAATTAACGGTGCAGCGTTTGAGCTAAAAAAACAACATTAATGCCATAAAGGAACAGCTCACGCTCCGCCTTGAAAGTCCACAGGAATATCAAGTTTTGTTGCTTTGCTTTCTCCGACTTTTAGAACAGCTGCTGCTTCTCAGCTGCATGTTGAGGAGGATGGCTGAGAAAAGAGCCTTTTTAGTGGCCTGCAGTAGATACCTGAATGAGAGAAGGTTGTGACATTTTAGCAGATCATACTACCCTCCTACGGTGTGGGCGAGAGGGAGCTTAGCCTGTGGCCGTTGGGCTGCGCTGTTTGTGATGTGTTGTCACACTTTATTCCCTCGCACTACTGGGAATCACGTTATCCCCAACTACCCCGGCTAAAGAAACAGCAGCAGACTTTGCATGGCTTCAGGAAAGTCAGCCTCTCTTCATGTGCGGTGCAATCCCAGCCCGTTGGAGTCAGGGATGGTTCAGGATATGCTGCCAATCCTGAAAATGGCTTGAATCACGATCTGGGGTGGGTTGTGCAAACCTGGCTACTGAGAGGCAGTGTGGAGTGAGGCCAAGGAGCGTAGAGGTGCGCTTGATGCTTTGTAGAAACACACACACAGACACCCCCGTGCCCAGGAGGAGGAGATTAGAATCCCAGTGAGAGGGAAGCTCTCTTCCAACGTGCCCAACCTGTCCTGTGTGTGAGCTGCATGTGTGAAGGATGCTATGGCTGGGAACGGCTGCTTGGCCTCAGCCAGATTTCCACGCTCAAGCACTGCTCTGCTATGGAGGCAGCCGGGGTGGAGGGTCACTCGGGGAAGAGAGAAACGTGACCCCATCCCAAAGCGCTTTTCAACTTTTAGAGGGGCGCCAGGAACAGTCCTTTTACAGATCAAGGGTGCTGCCAAGGGCGTAAAAATATACATGAAGCTGTGTGTGTCTGTGCGCGTGGTGGGGAAGGGAGGGGAAATGGATGTCTCCCCCCACCCCCCGCAGCAAAGCAAAGGGAAAATGGCGTTTGGCACAGCCGTTGGTTTTCCGGAAGAATTTTTGCAGGGCCTCTGATTTTCCATCCGTGAATTAAGCCACCACCTTGGCGGTTGTTAAGAAGCTGGGTGTTTAGTGGCAGAGGTCGTTTGGGGTGCCTTTTTGGAAGTAGAGAAAGTTTCTGCAATCAGAGGCTGTAAAGAAAGATGGGATGACGTAGCGGCACATCTCCCAATCTTGTACGAACTTTGTGACTTTGCATTTGCAAGTGTCAGCCCCACCAGGTAGAGCAGACCAGGAAATCCACTCCGCAGGAAGGCTAAAACTCCTTTCATTGAGATGGGCTCGGAGAACAGAATCTTGCAAGTCTGGTTGCACTGGACCTCCTCTTTCTCCCCCCTCTTATACTCCTGTGAATCAGGGAGGTGTCTGTCTGAGCCACTTCCAAACATTAGATCATTGCTCAGGACTTAAATATGTTTCAGCCCTTTTTGCCCAGGCAACAGATCCTGCATTCTCTATCAAGGTCATCTTCCTGACTCTTTCCAGGAAGGTAGCAAAACCCGTTTTGAGACAGGTCAGCTCCTGGTGGCTTCATGGACTTTCTTTCTTTCTTTCTTTCTTTCTTTCTTTCTTTCTTTCTTTCTTTATTTATTTATTTATTTATTTATTTATTTATTTATTTATTTATTTATTTATTTATTTATTTATTTTTCAAATTTCTATCACCGCCCGTCTCTCCTGAAAAGGGGACATCCATGCGATTTTGGGGCAGAAAAATGGAAGAGGCGTGCCACTGCCTTCTCCAAAAGTCTTGGCATCTTCCCAGTCTCGCCCATCCCTCTGGGATTTCCTGGTGGTGGTGGTGGTCTCCCATCCAAGACCTGATCAGGCCTAGCCCCGCTTAGCTTCTGAAATCAGCCAAGGGTGGTTAGGGGATTGAATCAAGCCTGAGTTCTGGTGACTTTACAGAGTTTCTCTATGGAGGTCATTCACCACTGCTACCAGTCCAGCCTACAGTCCTGGTACTAACCACGTCCAGCTCTGCTCAGCCTTTCCAGACCAGCCAAATTCAGCTGCCACCTGTCATGATGGCAGATGTTGCCAGAGTCTCTTCCAAAATGCCTCAGTACTTAAAGTGAGCACCCAAGGAGGCTCAGCCTTTTCACAACATCTGGAGTTTCTCTGCCCCAGGTGTGAGCATCGTTCGGGGCCACTCAAAGGGAACCTGACCGTTTTCAGTGCCACCGCCATCTTCCCTATAAACAGAGGGCGTCCCTATTTTTCTCTCTTTCGGATTCCTGGTCCCCAAGCTTACTTGGGTTCTGGTCAAAGAAACCAAGTGGTTGCATCCCATTTTTAAGACCTTTCTCGGTGTTGCAGTCACAGATGTCAACAGCGACCGGTGCACGTGCCCACTGCTTTTGGAAAGTGGGCGAGTGAGGGGGCATGCAGGCAATTAGCAAAACAGCCCCGGCTGGTGAAGCCCTGCAAAAGGATGTCTCACTGGCCGGATTGCAGAGGATTGGAGGCGGTCCATCGCTTGGTAATGAGCCTGTGCAACCTGATGAGCGGTATGGTGGGGCTGCGTTAAGGACATTGCTGCTATTTGCCACAACCAGGTCAATAAAGAGTGCTCTTGTGTTCCTTAGCAACCAGCCCTGGGAGAAAGAATGGAAAAGAACAACTCTCACAAAAAAAGGACTGTTGGAGCTAAGGAAGTGGAAAGATTCCATTGTGCATCCATCTCCCCCTCTCTCTTTCAGAACCTCTTCTGAAAAGAGGGTTGTGAACGCAATTCTGCAACGTTGGCGGGGCACTCACCTGTCAATAAAACACCACTTCTGTGGATGGATCTACTTTTGAAAACAAAAGGATTCCAGATTTCTGCCAGCCTTCCCAGGTAGACCAGACAGGAAACAGGACCCGATAAGCTAATTCAACTTTATTGGACGGCTACCTTACAGAGTCTTGCACGTCTGCAAGTACAAATCTCCCACTGTCTCCTTTACAGCCCGAGAAGCTAGGGAGGGTCCCTTCTGAGCCTCTTGCCCCGCCCACTATCCAGCTGTGGGCTCTGCCCTCTCTTATCTGACCCTTCCCTAGGCAGCATCTCTTTGCTCCATCTCCCAAGGTCTTTCCCACATTTCATTACAGATACCCAAGCCATGCCAAATGCTCTGAAGGAACCCACCCTCTGCAGGTTAAGGATGGGCTGGGAGGATCTCGACTGGTGCTGCAAGAGATCCAAAAAGGTTGCCTTCTCGCTGTTGAGATTGATCTAGTTGGCATCCGCTTGCAGTCGATCACTTGGAGCTGGAGGAAAGCAATGGGTTGGGAGAAAGTAGGTGGGTCCACCCTTGAGGCTGATGGATCCTGCTAGATTCTGGACAGCTTGGGTGGGGCTTTCTTGAACCTGGCTGCAGGTCCTCTCATGAACCTTTGAGATGTGGAACACCCAGGGCTTCCCAGGCACTTGTGATAGGTTGCCCTAGTACCTTCCCCCCCACACCCCATGTTGGAGTATGGCCTCTGTAGTCCACTGCAGTGTAGGTTGCAGGTGCCAACGGTGTGAGGCAGATACTTGGCGTAACTATGACGTAAGTCCAGGGATATCACCCACGAGAGCTGGGGAGGAGAATGGAGACTGGACCAAAGAGAGCTTTTTCCACAGGGTTGGTGTCAGCAAAGTGCCGTCTGGGCAGCCTTGGCACTGTTTGAGCAGCTCTTTGTGGGCAAGATGGCTCGGGATTACACCGTGTTGGAGTCCCTTGGAGCGATGCCCGTACCTCTCTGTCAAATACTGAACCCCATCATCTCCTGAGGAAGCGTGTAAGGCGTTCAAGTTGGATTGTGGTGTCTGGGAGTGCAGCAACACAGGTGGCAAAGGGTGGCGAATGACCGCTGGGCACTAAAGCATGTGTGCAAGAAGATGGGTGGGGTCATTGCCTCTCTAAAGCGCATGGAGGCGGCCACATTTGTGGAGGGAAGAGGGAACGGCCCTGGAGGACAGAAGGAAAAGCCGCTACTAAGGCAGTGGTCAGATAAGAGGGGCATGAGCCCAGGCCGAGAAAGTAACGTGAGAAAATGTCTGATTTCCTCAGCAATTCATAAATTATACTCCAACTGGAGAATAATTTTCGCTTTCTGATGAACCTGTTTGCAGAAAGCTTTCGCAGATTATATTTTTTACTGTCTCTGTGGAAAGAATGGGGGCGTGGCATGGAGAGATAATTTGAAACTGCATGTCCCTTAGGTGAGCTAACAGACCGTTCTTTCTCTTTTAAAAAAAAATTCTGAATTTTCCAAAAATTAATTTTGGAATTGGTGCATCCATATTTCCTTTGCTGTGGTTTGGGGTCAAGGTCCCCACTCCTTTTTTTTTTTTATCCTGCAGATAATTGAGGTGCATAAGCACACCCAGAACTGAAATTGCACCATAAAAAGAAAGACTTTGCAACTGTACAACATGGAGGAGTTTTTGTTGTTGTTGTTGTTTAACTAGAGTTGAATAACGCACACATGGAGTCGTTTTCGCCAGATGGGACAGTGTGGCAAATTATGTCAGAACAAACTGTAGTTCCAGTTTGATGGACCGTAATTTGTTGATGTGTGAAAGGGCCCGATCCCCTTTTTTTACAAGTGATGAAAACATTTCTTTATACATAAATACACATCCTGTTCTTCGAAGTCTACGTAGTGCCTGGCAACTAATAATAATGGCAACGAACGTCAGACCCCAAAGAGGAGATACCATTGTATCCGATCCGTGGTGGGCTTCTCTTTGCCGGATGGCTTTGGCGATGCTTGACTTTTGATTCTTGGGTTGAGCAAGGGGTTGGACTAGATGGCCTCAGGGGTCCCTTCGAATTCTAGGCACCTGCAATTCTATGGCATAATAATAATAATAATAATAATAATAATAATAATAATAATAATAGAATTTTCCTTCCCTCTCTTTCTCTCTTCTCTCTCTCTCTTCCCCCCCTCAAAAAACCTGCTTTTTGAATTATTCCCTCTCATACTTTTTATCAAGCTTTTGAACAGCTGTATTAGTTCCACTTTGGAAAATAGCAAAATACTCTGGCACTAGGACCAAAGCGTTTTGAGCCTTCCCATGGCCAAACCACACCAGAGTTTTGCATCCAGGAATTGCAGCAGAGGGGTATGCCTTTTTTTTTTTCCTTTTTGCCCCTACCGAGAGTTTAATTGGCTCATTGCAAAGCTTCCAGATGTATTCTAGAGGTTGTTACCTGGGTGCCAATTTTAATACAATATGACACAAGAGGGGGAAGAGTAAAGGCATGGCAGGAGAGTAGGAAGGATGACCAATTTATTATTAATTCATTTCCCCCTGGAAAGAGATCAAATATAACTGAGCATTTTCCCCCCGGGCCTGACATGATGGGGTTCTCAGCGCTGCAGAAAAAGGGAACTCCTCCCAGCTGAGACGGGGCAGTTCCATGTTTTTGACTGGTCCAGAAGAGCCCAGGAAAAATGCCTCTTAGACATCCTCCCAGGGCAGAAGTATTTATTAATTGGCGCTAATTTCCTTCAGCACATCCAGTTACAAAACCCCCTGACAGTGGGGTTGGGAGGGAGCCACCATCCCCGCATCCAGGGAAGGGTTGCAAGTCTGCAGCTGGTTCCGCAGTTCGCACTGAGCCATGGGGGTGTGCTCGGCTCTGGCTTGAAGTACTGTGTAGCGTAAGCTCAGCCACTGTGGATTGCGGACCATGATTGATGGCCAAATCTAGGAACTTGTCCAATGTGGTTTATTGAAGAGACCAAGCTTTAATTGCTTTGGGGTGTGGGAAGCAGGATCTTCTGGCTGAAATTCTTCGTTTATGGCTTAGCTTGCCACATGCGCTTAGCCAATTGTGGCTTGCTTAGTAAACTGTGGTTAAGCAAACCAGGTTGTGAAAGGAAGGAAGGAAGGAAGGAAGGGAGGGAGGGAGGGAGGGAGGGAGAATGGGAAGAAGGGAGAAAGAGAGGGAGAGAGGGAGAGAAAAGGAAAAAGAGGAGAAGGGAGGGAGGGAAGGAAGGAAGGGTGGATCCCCAATTTTTTTTTTGCCACATTGGCACCTTTACTGGATCAGCAGTCAGCCAGATTACAAATGACAGCTCTGCCCCCACCCCCACCCCGCTGCAGTCGGAGTGCCTGTCCAGAAGAGGGGCTTCCCTCATCTTTTGCAAAAAAAGAGTTCCCTTTGCCATCTCTAAGACGGCTGCCAGGGCTTCCCCGGGACCGTTTCCCTGCGCTGCTCCCAGCAAAGGGCGAAAGTGACTCAGCCAGAGAACGGCCTCCCCATCCTTCCTCTGGGCTGCCCCTCCGCTTCTGCAAACTCACCCCACTGGAGCACCCCCCCCCCACCCGTCCCCAGTTACGGTAAACGCTCCCAGCTGCTGCCATTCCGGGATCAAGCTTATCTCCTGTGCTTTTTTTAGAAAAAAAAGAAGATGCAAAGTATATTTCATCACTTTCTTCATCAAAGCCACCCTGCCAGGCCATTGGCCTTTGGATTAAGCAGGTGGGGGAAAGAAAGACAAGTATGCCTGGACAGTGTTTCTCAACCGGGGCAGCGTGAAGACGGGTGGACTTCAATTCCCCGAATCCCCCAGCCAGCCCGTCTTCACGTTGCCCAGGTTGAGAAACACTGATTTTAATCATACTGTGTTATTGGCAATTCATGGAAGTCTTGTGACTCTGTTGAGAAATGGGAACAAGTGGGGAAGCGATTTGTAAGCGTAGCAATATTCGAAAGTCCACATTGACAGCAATTTGTGAAGCAACATTGAAAACATGTTTTGATGCTCATCTCAGCTGGCTTGCAATAATCCCCCCCCCCATTCAAGCCCTGCACAAGATCGAGGAAAGAAGAACTGCACCCATTTCACTAAAGTATCTAAAATCTTGAAAACTCTCAAAGAAATTTCCCAGCAAATTATAGCAAATTCAGGAAGGATATGAAACGCTTCTTCCCAGCAGTCCTGCCACCTGGACTGAGCTGTCGTTTGTGAGACAAGCCGCCAACCAAATCATCTCCCATTTCTCCCTTCCTCTCCTTTCCAGCATTCCCAAAACTGTTCGCCCCCCCCCCCTGGGATTGTGACCCAGTGTTAAGAGGCTCAGGGGCTGAGACCAGCAGGATTTTCCAGTAACCTGGTTTATTTCGCTTAACCTTGGCCCTTGCCCATCCTTTGAACTAGAAACAGCAGTTGAACAGAAATGAATATCAAGAGGGCTTTGAGTAGAATTCCTGATTTCCATTGGGCACAAACAGGATAATTTGTGTTTTTTGCTGTGGCTAAATATCATGGAATATCAGAATAATACAGTATCTTGCAGAGGGGGGCGGGATAGGTTGCAAATTTACCTGGGGCTCAGCAATTTCTCTAAATACCCTCACTATCCCCAGATTGAGGAAATAATTTTTGGGGCTAGACGTACTGTGATGACTTCCTTCTGCGGGACTGATAGTCCAAAATTCCTTGGCTGAGCATGCTTGCCCTTGTAAATCTGGGGAGGGAGTGAAACAGTCCAACTTCACCTCTTACAGAGATCTTTGCAAAAATGTATGTCTTGCTTTTGCTGTGCCGGCACCTCGGCTGAACTGATGTGTTTTACGGCGAGCTGCTTCTTCCTGATACAAACTAGGCTATTACCTGCGCAGCGGCCAAATGTTGGCTGACAGCAGTGAAAACGTGGCATTGATTGTTTGTTTGTTTGTTTGTTTGTTTATTTATCGGATTTTATCACCGCCCATCTCCCCCCCAAAGGAGGGACTCTGGGCAGTTTACAAAAAACAAAATTTTAAATTCAAGACCGTTATAAAACAATAAATATAAATATAAATAAGTAAAAGGTATAAAATATGATAGGATCCAGATGGCTAAGATTGTATCTTCGTTAGTGAGTTTAAAGGGTCATTCTAAGGCGCTAGCCATCCCCAGGAGTGGCTAATCCCCTTCCTGCTCCAGGCTTGCTGGCAAAACCAGGTTTTTAGTTTTTTGTGGAAGTCCAGGAGCAAGGGGGCCTGTCTCACCTCTTGGGAGAGGATGTTCCAGAGGGCAGGAGCCACTGCAGAGAAGGCCCTCTTCCTGGACCCCGCCAGATGGAATTCCCTTGCAGACGGGGTCTGCAGCGTGCCCCCTCTGCATGACCGGGTGGGATGGGCCGATGCGATGGGGATGAGACGGTCCCTCAGGTAGCCTGGCCCCATGCCAGGTAGGGCATGCAGACATGATCAGGTTCACCTTACTGCTATGTCATTGCCAGTTGTTACTATTATTCATTAAATTTATGTGCCATCCAACAACTCCAGGCATTCATTGCAAATCAAACCTTGGCAACTTTCAGCCAAACCGAACTGCCCCTTCCATCAAAATGGAGACAGGCAGCAAACCTGGGGAAGCCTGAGCAGCCGTCTTAGAGATGGCAAAGGGAACTCTTTTCTTGCAAAAGATGAGGGAAGCCCCTCTTCTGGACAGGCACTCCGACTGCAGCGGGGTGGGGGGGGCAGAGCTGTCATTTGTGATCTGGCTAGTAGCCAGTGGGGGAAATGCAAGATGTTGCCACCCTGCCATTGCTGGTTGGGCAAATCCCACGTTGCAGGGCTGAAAGTGATCTTGGTAAATTTTCGTCTGCTGCAGTAGATCGTCCAACATGCCAGCTGTGAAGTCCAGGAGTTGAAATCTCACCCATCGGGAGCCCACAAAATTGGGGGAAGCTGGAGGAGGTAATGCTACAGTATGAACACAGAAGGGGAGCATCCTCTTTAAAAGTAATTGTGCTGGCCCAACTTCAGATCCCCGTTCCTTCAGCAGGTATCTTTCTGACATTTCTTGAGGACTTGTTCCACCCTCGTTTGCTACAGAAGACACCGGTGTGTTCGTTGCATGCAGCTGTCAACGATTTAATCGTCTGTTTTTTAGAGTTACTGTATAGCCCACTTTTCGTGTGGAATTCAAGGTGGTGCACATGGTATTTCCTTCCCCCCCAACAGCATCCCCATGATAGCTGTGAGCAATAGCTGATTACAGAATTAAGGAGAAATTGTAATTAAAATAAGAGCTGCAGGAGACCGAGGACCAGGGACCAAGAGAGAGGAACTGGCCGAAACCCACCCCAGTGTGCTTCCATGGCCAATGGGAGGACTAGAACCTGGGTCCCCCCCATGCAACCCCCCCCCACCATAACAGACCCCTGGCTCTGAATCTGACCACCGATGCCCTGTTACAATTGCTTTGCAAGATCTTCCCCATTTTCCCAAGCTGTGCTTTTTCTGAAAAGTGCCCCCAAGTTGTCCCAAACGCTGGCCTCGTGTGTGCTCTTAACCCCGGCCTTGCTAAGTCTGGCCTTTCACTCCTTTTTGTGAACATGGTGTGTTTTCTTTCAAGGGCTGCAATTAAAGCCCCTGATTTCCATTGTCCGGCAGCCTGGTGTTGGTGGCTTTCTCTGATTAAGGCCTGGTTCCTATGGAGACTGATTAGGGCCCCTCTCATTTTCTTGTCTGCTTGGGAGACGGCGGCCAGACAGGTAGGTGGACGCAGCCCTTCGCCGATTGCCCGGGTGCAGGAGAAGTGCCACAAAACACGGCGGGTTGTCTGGAGAATGGGAAAGCAAAAGAGAGGAAAAACAGAGGAAAAAAAAAATCAAGTTTAGCCTGGACAGCAGCCGCTAACCTTGATTGGGGTGGAGCGAGATTGGCAGGGATTGAATGAATCCAGAGATCTCCCCTTTTTCGCAAAGTGAGCAGAGGCAAAACCACCTTCTCCATCTGCAAGGGCATCCGGGCTGTGTTGCCTTGGAACGCCCACACACCTTTTATCTTTGAGGAATGTTGGGAAGAAACAGCTTCTTTCCGGCAGGGAAAGCCAGGTCTGTTGAAGCTTAGTGCAAGGAAGGAGAAGGGGATGGGGAGGAGGAATACAAAGAAGAGGGATGTTTAGAAGCAGGAGAGGAATGCTTTGAATAAGTCAACGTCGATGTAAATTAAGGCAGTGGGGCTGAGTGCTGTGCTGAGGGAGGGAAGAGATGCTGAGATGCATTGTGTGGAATCCAGAAGAGCAAGAGGTTTGTCCGAAGGCAGTGTTTCTCAACCTTGGCAACTTTAAGATGGGTGGACTTCAACTCCCAGAATTCCCCAGCCAGCTAAGCTGGCTGGGGAATTCTGGGAGTTGAAGTCCACCCATCTTAAAGTTGCCAAGGTTGAACTGGTCTAAGGAAACACAAGCAGAATTGTTCCACTGTTCTGTTATAACATGTGCGTGCACACATGCACCAACATGCACACTAGATTATCTGGGGCAGCAGAGTGTCACATACTTCCGTATCTCTGTATTGTGATGGATGGGGAAGGAATTGTACCTGTGCCATGCAGTTGGACTTTGATGGCAATGTCTTCGCAGAGAACCAGTTTGGACAACATGGCATCACACAAACAGGTACACACACACACACACACACGCAGGAAGAGTGTGCCGCTTGGGGGGAAAACTCCAGAATTCTCTCTGAGGACCCCCTTAAGCATAACTGATTGAAAACTTGCTAACTCTCCCTTCAGAAATAGCATTCTGGCATGGTTGGTGGAGAGGATGAGTGGTTATATTTATTCCGGATTTGTTTTTCTTGACCATTCATGTATAAATGCGGGTCCTGTATAAATAAACGTGGAGACGGTGGATCTTTCAAGCATAGGAACAGGGTTGGACCCATTAGGCATTTGCAGGAACTTTGAACTTTCTCAGCAGCTTCTCTTTGGGCCCTCTGGGATGGGATTCCCATGGCATGCCAGCTTGGGTTCCTGAGTCCACGTCCTGAGTTTGAACAACGGGTGGAGCCATAAAGCAGCCCAAGCTGGCTTGCTTTGTAGGCCGCAGGACAACGAATCCAAGTTGGGCCTAACCGAGTTAAGCAAATGGGCCTTCAAACGCGTGGCCTGAACCAACCATCGTGCAACTGAGGTGTGCCTGAGTGGCTCTCTAAATAGCCCTCATTCCTGGCGTGCTCCAGTCACGCAGGAACCAAAGACACAACATTTCGTCGAGATCAGGAGCTGAACGATCTTAACCCGTTTTGCAGCACTCCTTAAAAATATGTCTGAGTTTGGTTTTTTTTTAAAAAACAAAACAAAAAGCCTGTGGAGAGCTTGTACAAATCGTTAATTAAAGCTCGAGACACGCCTGCACTTCTGGCTCTGCACTATTCTGTATTTTTGGCCCGGGGAAGGATTGTTAAAATAAACTTTAATTGTAGAGACGGAGAAGAAGTGTTAGCAGTGTTTTAATCATGACCCCTCAGGCGTGATAAATGTATCCATGGCAACTGTGTTTCAGCGCTGACAAATTGTCTGTTGCTAATATTACTAATCCAGGCTGGAGAAGGCCTATTGTATTCCCTTGCTTTCAAGGTGAGCTTGGCTGCCTTCGCCGTGGCTGGCCAGCTACTTGTCCCTGCCTCCGCAACAAGTATTAAGAGCAGATCTCCACTGCTGTTTCTGAAGGGCAGTTTTTCCAATGTGCTGCAAAAGTCTGTGGAAAAGACCACCTGCTCCTGCTTGAGCCGATGTCCAGCTTCCAACGGGGGACAGCCAAATGCTTCTTGATGATTGCGCCCACGCAGTTAAAACGTTCCTACCACGAGGGGAGCTTAAGCGATTTTTCCACCAGCTCTTCTGCTGCAGGAGTGGAACCCGGTGAAAATAATCTAGCCCCTTGCTCATCCTCTCCATCACTGATTGTTGATTCAGTGCCACCAAGTGTTTGTCGACTCTTAGAGACCATGTAGATTTTCTCCATGACGATCTGTCCCCAACCTGGTCCTTCAGGTCTTCCAACGGTGCCCCCTCACCACTGTCACTGAGTCCATTCCTCTTGCTATGGTCATCCTCTTCTTCCTTCCACCTTTCTCAGCATTAAAGCCTCCTCAGGAGCTGGTCTCTGCATTGAATGGATGACTGATTGCTTGATTATGCCCCATCACATTGGTGTGAACTCTTAACAACCACACAAATCAATGTTCTTCAGGATGGTCTATCCCCAACCTCATCCTTCAGGTCTTCGAACGGTGCCCACCTCGCCACTGTCACCGAGTCCATCCCCCTTGCAGATGGTGGCCCTCCTCTTCTCTTTCCTTCCACCTCTCCCAGCATTATGGACTCTTGGAGGGAGCTGGGTCTTTAGATTGATTGATTGATTGATTATATGCTATCAACTCAATGTAGACTTCTAGCAGCCACAAGGATAGATTTTCTCCATGATGATTGGTCTCTAACCTGGTCTTCCAATGGTTTACCCATCACCACTGTAATTCAGTCCATCCCCCTTGCCTCTGGCCGTCCTCCTCTTCTCTTTCCTTCCACCTCTCCCTGCATTATGGACTTCTCAGAGGAGCTGGGTCTTTGCACTGATTGACTGATTGATTGATCAGTTGATTATGTGCCATCAAGTTGGGGTCAACTGCTAGTGACCACTTACTGTAGTTAGACCTTCTCCAGGGTATCTGTCCCTAACTTGGTCCTTCAGATCTTCCAATGGTGCCCCCACCACCACCGTAACTGAGTCCACCCCACCTCCTGCTGGTCCTCCTCTTCTTCTCTTTTCTTCCACCTTTCCCAGCATCAGAGCCTTCTCCAGAGAGCAGGGTCTTCGCACCATGTGTCCAAAAGATGGAAATTGCAGTATTTGGTCTGAGTGGTCCAACTGTGAAGGAAAATGGCACATTGGTGTCTTTTGCTTTGTTCATGAATAGTTGCATTCACACAGCACTAGACTCCTTTTCTGGGTCCACACAGCACACTGAGCCATAAACCAGCCAACCAGCTGAAGTTGCCCAACATGCAAAGTCAGGAAAAAATAAATAAATAAACAGGCTAATACTAAGCTCAGCATCTTGGATAAATGCAGCACACGCTGACCTGGTTAAGTGTGTTGTGTGAACACAGCTGATAAGTGGCACTTCCCTCCTGCCACCCCCAAAATCTGGGATGGGGTGAGAAAAGAAGAAGCTGGCTTTCCATTTCTGAGCTTTGAATTATAGTAAAATAAGGGAAACACCAAGGTTTTTCTATGGCTTTTAAGTGTTCAGCGCTTGACACACATTATCTAAGTGTAATGCTAACCACAGTCTGGAAGGTATACCAATAATTTGATCTCCATCTTAGAGGAGGTTGAGAGAGTTGTTTACACCAAAGGAATCCATAACAAAAGCAAGATTTAGGATAGTTGAGAAGACAGTACCGAGCTATAATTCTGCTTATTTCCTTCTGGTGGCTGGAGTGAAGTGGTAAAAAACACAGATCTTTGTGAAGACATTGACCGGCAAGACCATCGCCCTGGAGGTGGAGCCAAGTGACACCATTGAGAATGTGAAGGCCAAGATCCAGGACGAAGAAGGCATTCCCCTGATCAGCAGAGGCTGATCTTCGCTGGCAAGCAGCTGGAAGGTGGCCGCACCCTTTCTTCCCCCAGATATAAGGCTGGCTCCCTCCTTGCTCCTTTTCCAGAAGGCCCTGAAGACACGGTTCTTTCAGCGGGCCTGGGGACGCCAGGTTGCTTCGGAGACAATCAAATGGCTGATATGAATAGGTTTGCTGCCACTGGGGGTGTCTGTTGTGTTTTTGTGGTTTTTAATTCTGTAAGCCTCCTGGAGTACACCTTGTGTGAGTTGGGTGGCCTTATAAATCGGTTTAATAAATACATAATTACTAAATAAGATTTAAACCAGAGTCTTCCTGATCTGCACACAGTTGGTTAAGTCTCTGCTTCGAATGAGAACAGCACAGGAGGAATGTAACTTGTGAAGAACTTTGGCCCTGAAGTGTGTCCCTGGGTGTGTGCAATACTCTCCCAGTCTCCCCACTCAATGCAGAACCATTTCCACGTGCCCAGGTTTTGATACAGGTTTTGCTTTTCCTTCTTTTATTACATGTCTCTCCGAGAAACTTAAGGCCCTGGGCTGGTTCATCCCTTCTTCAAGAGAAGATTCTTCAAACTCACCAACTTCAAACTCACCCACTCCTATTGATCCAGGTGGGGATGAACAGCATGGAGAGACCTTGATTGGCTCTCCGGAGACTTTGATGTCCTGGGCAGGAAGGAGGAGAAACTGGGCACACAGGTAGATTTTTTATCAGTCCTTCCAGTTGAGTGTCATGTGCTGGACAAGGAAACAGGATTATGGAAGTCAACCACTGGCTATGCTGATGGTGCTACCAAGAAGGGTTTGGATTCCGCAACAGCCATCTCTTTTACTGTCATGATGGTTACATCTCTCAAGGACTGGGAAGGATGTTTTGGGTAGGGGCTTCTCCAATGGGAGCCAAAATGGGAGGATGGTAGAAGACCAACGGTGACTTGTAGCCAAGGATTGGGGTCAGGAAAATCCGAAGACAAAGGAGAAGTAGGAGGCCACAAATGATTGAGTTTCTCAGGAAGCTACAGTGAAGAATCAGGAGGACTCTCAGTTCCTATACCAGATGTTTCTACACCCATGCGCAGAATATGGGGAACCAGCAGGGAGAACTTGAAGTCCTACCACAGGAGGTCCAAGAGGATGTCATGGCAACGATTAGCCCATAGCACTGGAGGGCTGCAATCTGTTAAAAAAACTTGACAGGTAGGGAGGGAACGTTGTGGTGTACATAAAGCATTTCCTATGACATTCTCCTGAATAAAATGGTACCCAGGGTGCCAGACAAGATATCTTTTCGGTGGATTCCTAACTGGATTGGATTTCAACCAGTAGGTTGGACTGGACGGCCTCTGGGATCCCTTCCAGATCACTGCTTCTGGTTCTTTAGCACATATTCACAACAGCCCTGTCAGAGAGCTTAATCAAGAGAGCTTAAACCAAAGTCATCCATTACCCAAGGGGACGGAAGGCTTTATAATGATTCTTGATGGGCAAGATCATTCAGCACATTAAAGCCTCCACAGTATGAGATTAATCATATAGGATCAATTTTGAAAAATAGAGATATAACTGAATACATGCAAAGTCACTACAAAATCAATTTTCAAAATGTGAACTTGAGTCTTGATTCTTAGGCTGACATTGAGGCCCCCTGAAGGATTTTCAGAAAACCATAATTACGATTATGATGGTGATGGTGATCATGATTATTTGCTTTGAGGGAAATTGATTGGCAATTTTAATTCTAGGTTGTAGCTTTCTTCATGCTGCAGAAACAGCCATCCTGGAGGACGTGAAATTGGTTAGCCTCCATGCATGTGTTCCAGATTCAGGAGTGAAATTCTAGCATAAATAGCTTTCTCAAAGTCCAAAATGTAGATTTGTCCCATCTCCCATTCACCCTATCTGAATTGGTGACCATCAGTACATCTTGCAGGGGTGAGTTCCCCAGTTTAGCCGTGTGCCAGGCAGCACTTTTTGCCCATCCTGAGATCTGTACAGAGAGACGAGGCCTCAGAACGTCCAATCACAGCTCCACCAGCCGTGTGGACCTCTGCTTCCAGGGAGTTCCAGGTTGAATTAATTTAATTTAATTTAATTTAATTTAATTTATTCAATTCAGTGTAGACACCCCCTGACTCTGAGTGGTGAGCAATAAAACCAAACAAAATAGGAATAAGGCAGGGAATATACTTACTGCAGTTGCTTGGCTGAGATGGACATGAAGGAGAAGGAGAAGAAGAAGGAGGGGTGGTGGAGAAAAAGTAGGAGAAATAGTTGTGGTGAAGAAGAAGGAGAAGAGGAAGAAGAGGAGGAGGAGGAGGAAGAGCCACTTTCCCTTTGCATTGCCACAGATTTTTTTTAGAAATTTCCAGGCTGCTAAAGAAGGGAACCAGCTGCAGATAGTCCAGTGGACCGATGCAGGAAAGGAGAGACGGGCTCCCAGTGCCGCAAAGAACATTTTAAAGCAAGCGTGACCGGCATTGACCTTCCTGGGGGAGGCAGAGAAAAGACACCAGGCCTGTTCTCCCCTGGGCATTTCTAATGATAGCTGCTCCATCTGGCCTGTTGCTTAAAAAAAGAGCCGTGGGGAGGAAGGCTTTACTTTGGAATTGCTTGGCCTCACAATCGCAGGCCCTGGAAATAATCCTCCCCTTTGGCGGGCCCAGAAGGAAGATGAGCCCAGAACAGACACACTTTCTACCTGCACGACTGTCCTAAAGGGTGAATCACAGGAGGAGCAAGGTGTTTAGGACACCACCTGGTGAAAGAGCCTTTGGACACTTGGCGCGATGACTGACATGTCAAGGTGGCTTCAAAATACATCCCTGAAAAAAGCAAGCATGTTATTCGGTCTGGCAGCTGCCCTGAGGACCAGGAACTTGTTTTTCTTCCACCATAAAGTAAAGAGCAGATTATCTCCGAACCCTGGGCTCTGTCTCCAGGGCTGGGGGTGCGGTGTGCTTGGGAGGAGAACCCCAGAGTTTTGTTCTAGATAAGAAAGGGCTTGGAGAGGGGATGATCTGGCGTCCGGGAAAGGTTGGGGAGATTTTTAGTAGAGACTGCCAAAATAAGTTCATGGCAGTGTAGTGAAAGACTGCTTCAATCGTTCTTGTGGCTGTCGAAAGGCTGGAGCCTGGATATTTCACAAAGGGACACTGTGTATGTGGCTGGGGGTCAAAAATATGTTGGGGAGTTTCAGTTAATTCCAAGACACATAAACAAACATGTAATGTACAGTCATGTATAGTATAAAGAGCATTTAAAGCCTGCCTGCCTGCCTGCCTGCCTGCCTGCCTGCCTGCCTGCCTGCCTGCCTGCCTGCCTGCCTGCCTGCCTTCCTTCCTTCCTTAGTATTTTCTTGTCTGTACATGTTGCATGAACTCGGCACCCTGTTAAGCCATAGCGGGTGCATTCAGGTAACATACTTAACCTAGTTCCTGAACTATTTATTTATTTATTTTTCAAATTTCTGTCGCCACCCATCTCCCCCAAAAAGGGAGCTGAGACCACACAGTGAACCATAAATGGGCTGGATTCACACACACAAACACACACACCTAACCAAGGTTAGCCCACACTTAGTTAGCACGTTGTCCAAGTGCAGTGGCTTTTATCTGACTTGGAGCAGCACGGTGCTATGAACTCAGCCTGTCCATTTTAGTTATTTGAGCATAGCATGTTGTATGAAGCCAGCAGTGGTGTCCTGTTAACCTGGATTTAGGATTTAGTGCGCTGCATGATCCCAACCGGGGACAGCCTTGTGCCTGGCTGAACTGTGCTGGGTCTCACCAAGAAGTGACCCTAGTTGGGTCAGGAAGCAGGATTGGGGTCTGTGGCCTCCCCGGGATTCCCCCCTTCCTGTTTCCTGACGGATTCCGCGCGCAGACCCGGGGCCCTTGGCTCTCATCCCCATTTCCCCAGGATGCAAAACCCGTGTGCAAAGGCTGCCGTGTGCGTGCCTGACTCGGTGGACCTGTTTTTGGGTGCGGAGAAGACCCAGCACTCCTCATCCGGACAGTCAGCACGGCCCGCTCCTCTCGAGGAACGAGGAATGAACGGGCTGCATGTTCATGTAACTCTTAAGCGGCTGGCTGGCGGATTACCGCTTCCCAAAGCTGAGAGAAGCATTTTCTGTTTATCCCACATTTGGCTTTGTCATGCACCGGGGTCATAAAGCACATTCCTTCCTTGCTGCTCTGCTGTGTGGAAGAATTTCAGAGTCACGAGTTGGGAAGCTTGGAGCAATTAGTCATCGCTTTATTTCTATTTCGGCTCCTTACTTCTAATATGGCACAGCTGTCCCTGCGGATGTTGCTCCCTTATTTTGACTTCTAACCCTGAAGGTTCAAGGAGGCAACGTTTCCAGTTCATTCCATTTTCAGTGTGGTTTGATTTGAACCCAGCGTGTGCTCCAAGGAGAACTGGTTTGCAAATTCTGAGACGGACGCCTTCTGCCTGGAAAGTAGGATGAATTTTTCTCAAAGTCGGGCTTAACTTTCAGCTGATGAGCTGAGGGAGTTCGCTTTAACTCAATTACAGATGAGTTGTCTGTAACTAACCAGGAAAGAAATCTTGGGGGGACAGTGGGGGTGCCCATGGAGGCCTCGTGCTGCCAACAGGCTAGGAATTTTAATTGCCCCCCCCCCATATTCAAGAAACGTGTCTTGGGGAGGCCGTATTGTGGCCATCGCGGCCCCGTCGTTCCCCTTCCCTCCAGAAGGGACATCATAGAAAGGGGACGGAGCCGTTCGGCCGCATCCATTGGCTGGCCAAAAGATTGCTACTCAGATACGCATATCCCTCCTTGTTCCCTTCCCTTTTGCACCGTATCTGTGCGTTCGTGGCAGGGCCTGGCTCCTCCGCTCCGCTCCTATGGATGCAGAGCTCTGGAAACGGGCACATTGCAAGGGGTCGATGAGAGTCGCCATCGGTGTAACGGATCCGGGCGAGCCACAGCCGAGGCAGCGGTGCCACGTGGAGCTGGGAATGTGAGCCAGACTCACTGCTGCTGCCCGCACCGGAGCCGGATGCATGGCGCTTTCAGGGTCCACAATGCCAGACTCTATTGGGTAGCGCAGCTTAATTGCAGAGAAATATTATGCTCTTCGAACAGCGCCTTTGTGAAGCAAGGTCTGTGATTCACTGTCTGGAACAGCGGGGGCCTAATATTCCCACCGCCCATCAGAGTGCCAGTGCAGACACTCCATCTTGAACTGATGATGCTCTCAACCAACCTGAAATCACCAAGGCGACTAATACGTTCCGGGCACGCACCCCGGTTGGCAAATCCTGGAATCCTTTCTCGCAGACAGAAGGTGGAGGAACGGTGTCTTTTCATAAGATTCCCCCACAGGGGCTGATTTTTTAAATGTATTCCTTTTTTGAAATTGCCTCTCTTCCCTTCAAGGGGAAACTTCTGGGAAAGGTGAAGAGCATTTACTAGCTACTCTTGAGCATTTGGCCAGGACAGCCACATCTGTCCATCCGTGTACACAGCCTCCATGGGCGACAAAGCAGAGTTGCAGAAACCTCTAACTTACATTCTCTGTTACTGTTCGAGATTTAACAAGGGAAATATTGTAAGGCTGGGCTGAGAAGCTAAGCTGGTCCAGGCCTGGCTAGAACACGGATGGGGGCCTCCTTGAATTCCAGCCCTGGAAGATAAGAGAGAAACAGTAAGCATCCAGAAGAAGGCAATGTCAAACCACTTATGTCCTGTTGCCAGGAAAGCTTCATGGCTGCATCCGTGAAGTCACAGGGAATCAAGTTTGACTCGGAGAATCATGGACACCTAGGGTTGGAAGGGAGACCTCGGAGATCTTCTAGTCCACCCCCAGCTGGGACAGGCGTTTCCAGACCATCCCAGACAAATCTCTGTCCCACCTTTGCTTTGAAACCTCTACTGATGGAGCACTCATGGCTCCCGAAAGCAGGCTGTTCCGCCGCTTAACAGCTCCCACAATCAGGAAATTCTTACTTATTTCGAGTTAGCATCTCCCTCTGTAAAGCTTCCACCTACTGGCTTTATCCTACCTTTGGGCACTACAGAGAATAAATCCACCCCCTCTTCCCTGGGACAGCCCTTCAAGTATGGAAAGGCTGTTCTGACATCCCTCCTCCGCCTTGTCCTCCTTCAGCTAGAAGACCCAAGTCTTGTAAATGTTCTTCAGGGGATTTTTAGCCTCCAGTGACTGAAGGGAGCTATTTTCAAAGTGTACCATCCCTCAAGAGCAGAACAGCTGGCCCAAAGTCCACTAATTTGTATAGGAAACCCTCCGTTATTTCCTCTTCCTTCTAAAGTAGTGTTTTGGCAACTTTAAGATGCGTGGACTTCAACTCCCAGAATTCCCCAGCCAGCTAAGCTAAGCTGGCTAGGGAATTCTGGGAGTTGAAGTCCACGCATCTTAAAGTTGCCAAGGTTGAAAAACACTGTTCTAAAGGATGCAGGGCTCACTCATCCCATGCTGGATCCGGGCCAGTATACCAAGGTTGCATTCGGAAAGGGGACCATATTTGCCAGGTCAAGCAAAGTCCTGGAAAACACAAACGCGGAGCATGTTAGGACTTGATTATGGGTAATCCTGGTTAGATTTTTGGTTGCTTAGTGTGATGACGATGGAGAAGAAGAATTGGGCAGACCTAACCCATTTCAGTTAGTTTAGTTCTGCAAGCCCAGAAAAGGGGTTAACTTGGTGGTCTAGTTAAGTGGGTTTCATTGAAGAATTTTGTTTGGCTGTGCTTTTTTTAAATTTTGTTCATTGTCAGATGTGAGATGGTTCTTTTAGTAGTAGTTGTGTGTTGTGTGTTTTGTTGGTGTGCATGTGTGTGTGAGAGAGCGTTTTGTCATGTAGAGACACAAGCAGTAAAATAAGGAAGGAAGGAAGGATGGATTTTATTTCCAACAGTGGTTATTTGACTACTTCGCTTTCAAATTTGGTCCGGTCATAAATGTGTGTAAATTTTTAATACGGGAGCATCAAATGTTTATTCATAGAAATTTACATTCATATATAAGCAGTTCCTTTTGGTAGGTAAGCAACGTTATGCAAAATGCAGAAAAAAGAATGAGAAACAGTAGGCAAAAAAGTGTTTAGTCAGAAGAGAAGAAAAAAGGCAATTTTGTTAAATCTGGTTTGTACCAACTGCATTCTGTATACCTCTCCATATCTTTCGTTCTTTGCAAACCATCATTCCTTCCCCAACATCACCCTTCCTTCCCTCCCTCCCCCCCCCCCCCCATGGATTCAGGTATTTATCTGGAAATCGCACTAGTCTTCCTTTTAGGCAGAACCCAGCAGGCTGGCTTGGATTTTTATTAAGGGGCAGCTGAAAAAAGCACATTGGCAGCTCATGGACCATCACCTGGCGAGACTAACCAAGTGCATGGCCTGATGCCATGAACTGGGATAAACGTGGCCTGATGCCATGAACTGGGATAAACGTGGCCTGATGCCATGAACTGGGATTTGGACAGGAGGATAAAATGGGGGTCCCCTCCCCCCCCTTTTTAATCCTCCTGCCCAAATCCCAGTTCAAAAGTGAAGCTAAGGGCTGAGGAATTGGGACCCATTAACAATATTCTCTGCATTTTGCTTCTCTCTACGCAGCTTGGAGGCAAAATAAAGGGAGAATCTTACCAGGGCTGGGTAGGTTTGCACATCCTGTTCCCACAATCTTGCAACACCCTCTGCATTCAAGGCATGGCTTGAAATCCACCATGCAAAACAAAAAAACTGAATTCACACAACATGTTTAGCCAGCTCACTTGCAATCCCTGTGGCTGTTTTTGCACAATAGGCTCAACTAGGTTCGTTTTCACTGAATCTACTGATACCAGCATGTAGTTTGTGGTTTTCTGTGTGGCGTGTTTATAAAGCATGGGTTAAATCAGTAACCAGGTTAAGCATGTTGTGAGAAGGCAGCCAAGCTGGTGTGGATCATTTGGGGAGCTGAATCGTGGGCATCACCCTTTATCCTTTTTAGTCCAATCTGTGGTTTTATGTTCTTAATCGTTTTTACTGGTTTTGGGGTTTGTGCACCAGCCAGGGTCCGTCAGAGTTGGGCGTCTACAACAAATTGAAATAAAATAAAAATAAATATCCTGTTTTAATGCCAGTGTGGAAGAACTTCGGGCAAGAAATGAAACAAATGAAGGAACTGCACAAAATGAGAGCATTGCTTCTTTCCTTCCATACTGCATAATTTCTTTCCTCCTTTTCCTGAGCCATTTGTAAAAAACACTGATCCTTTTTTTTCCAAAGGGAGAGAAAAGAATGGATTCATCCAGCCCCCAGATCTTCCTGATGGAGATTTTGCATTGTTGCCCCAGAGAGAAAGGGGCAGGTCCTTTGTGTGCTGACATATTCCTCTGTACCCATTTTATCTAAAAAAAACCCCGAATAATTGTTGGCATAGGGCAATGCTTAGGATTCTCTGCAGCTTTACGGTCAAGGAAGCTGGGCTTGCCTATAACTTCCTGGGCATCCCTCCATGCCGCCCTTTCCACTGAAGACGAAACCTGCTCTTGCAGGACTGTGCCGATGCTGTCCCAAAACCTCTGGCGCTCTGTGTGATGGATTTTGCGGGTGCTGGGTGAAAGGTTCACAGCCAGGCAGACCCACTCTTTGTTTTCTGGTCTTTTGTGTCCAGGTGATTTCCCACCACCCCCACCACCGCCCCCTCCGCTTCCCCCTTCGGCAGACCATCAGGGCAACTTCCCGTCACCCACAGGGTCCTTCCTGCCACCTCCACCTCCTCCAGATGAAGCTCTGTTCAACGTTCAGGTAAGAAGGCTGAGTTCTGCGATCTGCTCCCAGTCAGTTTTGATTGGTGCAGGTGATAAGACAAGTCAAATAAAAATAAAATTATGCCGGGTCTTCTTCTTGGTGCCAAGTGGAAGTCTCTGACCCTTGTGGGGAGCCACGTGGGGGGATGCCCATCTAGAAGGCATCGTTTATGTGTAAAAAGAAGATTTTATGGCTCACGGATGGGCAACAGGTTGCGTTTGGACTGCAGAAAGAATTTCTGATTGGGAAAAGCTGATCCGGAGTGGAAGAGGCACCTTCAGAGGCCTGGAGCCTCCTTGCTGGAGGAGTTTAAGCAGAGGCTGAGTGGCCGTCTGCGAAGGATGCTCTAGTGGTGGATTCCCGCTCTGGGAAGGGGGTTGGAATAGATGATCTCCAAGATCCCAACTGACATTCTGTGATTCTGTAAGACAAGGCTGCTGGGGGCTGTGATAGCTGTCCTCAAGTATCTGAAGGGCCATCATGGAGAAGACAGGGCAGCATAGTTCAGAGTTCTTTGAGAGGACGGGAGAAGAAGAAAGGGGTCTAAAATACAAGGAAGGAGATTTCAGCTGGACCTCGGGAAGAAGGTAAGAGTCGGAGGAGGCCGGCTAAGATTATCGAAGGGCTGTGAGGATAGATTGTGACACCGGGGGCTTTTGAATCTGGAAAGGAGGCGAACGAGAGGGGACAGGATGGAGGTGCGCAATGGGGTGGATCAAGGGGACAAGGAGAAGCTGTTTTCCCCTTGCTGGAACCAGAGGTCACCCAGTCATGTGGAACCCTGCAAGAATCAGGACAGACCAAAGGAATTTTTTTAATGCAACACAAAATTCGGATTTGGAATTTGAGATGTGGTGTTGGCTACTGGCTTGGCTAGATTCAAAAAGGGGCGCAAACCGTAGACGTCCTGGGGACCTAGAGGTGTTAGCCTTGATGGCAGGGGGACCATTACTGGCCACTGGGAGAACTGGCGGCAGCGGTCTGATCCAGCAGGGCGTGGCTGACGTCCTTCCGCTGTATCCCGACATCCTGAAGGTGAGGGTTGTTCACGAATGGGAGGGACTTCCTTGGGAGTCTCTCTTCGGTGGAGATGCTTAAGCCGAAGCTGGCTGGCTCTGTCAGGGATGCGTTGATGGTAGATTCCTGCACTGGGGGCGAGGGGGGTGGACTAGATGATCCCCTGGGTGCCTTGCAACCCTTATATTTTGTGATCTATGAACATCCGCACCAGAGCTAATATAGTTGCTGGCAGGAAAATAAACCTGAAGTATGTGGTTGTAGATGCGAATCCCACCCTGTTTTTCATGCACTCCACATTCTAAAAGTGGTTGTTGTGAAGCCCTAGCAGTGTGAGAGGACTTTTATTTTATTTTATTTTATTTTATTTTATTTTATTTTATTTTATTTTATTTTATTATTATTTTATTATTTTATTATTTTATTATTTTATTATTTTATTATTTATTTTATTTTTCTGCGAATCAGCTTTCTGCTCAGTTGGGATGAACGGTGCTGGCCAGTGGGAGGCAATGGAGAAGCAGATAAAGTGCAGACGAACAAGGCCTTGTGCTTCTGTTTTCACCAGATTCTGCTTTGTTTTAAACTGTCAGAAGGAGATTTGAGAGCCTGTCTGGCCTGTGATGCTCCTTCCTCCCCTGTCAGAGGCAAAAAAATTGCTTGGAGGAAGTGCGAAGATTAGACAGCAGTAGATGCAAGCCGTAGACACGGCAAAATACTTGAAACTGAAACAAAGATGTAAATCATTCAGGAGATGGGAAGCACAAAACACATTTCCGGGTGAGTGAAGGCATTTTGCAGAAGCTCTAGTAGAAGCCCTGTCTTACACCAGCCATGGCTGACAACCTACAGGTAGTCCTTGCTTAACCACCGTTTAGTGACAGTTCGGACTTATGACGGTGCTGGAAAAAAACAACTTACGACCAGTCCTCACACTTACGACTTTTGCAGTGTCCCCGCAGTCATGTGATCACGGTTTGGGTGCTTGGCAACCGGTTCGCATTTATCACTGTCACAGCGTCCTGTGGTCACATGATTGCCATTTTCCACCTTCCCAGCCGGCTTCTGGCAAGCAAAATCAATGGGGAACTGTGTGACTCGCTTAACAACCACATGGTTCACTTAATGCCTGTGGCGATTTGCTTAACAACCACATGGTTTGTTTAATGCCCATGGTGATTCGCTTAACAACCGCCACAAAAAAGGTTGTAAAATCGGGTTGGATTCGCTTAATGACCACTTTGCTTAGCAACAAAATTCCAGTCTCAATTGTGGTCGTTAAGCGAGGACTACCTGTACTTAACCAGGTTCTGGCAGCCACATTTACACAACATGCTAGGTTTGGTTGCATTAACCTAGGTTTTTTTTTTTCCAGCAGCACATTCCATAAACCAGCAGCGCCTACACAAATATCATACGTCGAGTTAGTGTTGGTTGATTGAAAGCAGATTCAATTCATAACCAGTTTATGCAGTTGGAGCGTTTATTTATTGGTAGATCTATATCCCACCTTTCATTCAGAAGCGCCTCCCGTTTTTCCCCACAACGACAGTCCTGTAAAGTAGGCTGGGCTGAGCGAGAGTGGCTGGCCCAAAGTCACTTTGTGGCGAAGGGGTGTGTGTGTGTTTCTGGGTGTCCCTGGGGCCAGCTCAACAACCCCACCACCGCACACACGTTGCCGAGTCTGCGGCACGCCCGATCTCTTCCTCCGGGCCTGGTGGAGGGCAGCAAGAATTCACGCCCAGACTCCGCTGCGAGCCCCCTGGACCGTGGCCAGCTGCCGAGTGACGCTTCTCCCGGCTTCAGTTTCCGAATGTTGTTTCCACCCCGCGAACGGCGTAGAGGGCGGGCGAAGAGCCCGTTGAGGACTCACCGGGCACAGTTCATGGCATATCACTGTTTGTTACGTGGTCCTGGCCCCGAACCAGCCAGGCTCCTCTCGGCTTACAACAAGGCGAAAGGCAAGAAAGCTTCCGGGGTAAAGGGAAACAATCTTAATGAAGTATCGATTGCAATATAAATACAAATCGATTTGCAGTTATAATTGATTGCAATAGAAATAAACAAAGGAAGAGATTTAACCCACAACCGTAGGACCCCCAAGGTCCCCAAGGGGCTCATGGAGTCAAATCCAAGAATAACCGTAGTAGTTGTAAACCATCATAATGGTGGTGAACAGCCACGTCCCAGAAGCTCTCCAGAAGACAGACGTTGCTAGCCTTCAAAGGACCATTCCCAGGGATGGGGGAACCTCCTTCCTGGCGAGAAGCTGTTCCGGAGAACGGGGGCCGTGGTGGGGAAACAGCCCCTTCTCCCTTCGCCAGCAGCTTCTCCCGGGAGGACCTCCTGGGGCGGGTTTGTCTCTGTTTGGAGAAGCCAAAGCCAGCCCTGGAGGCTCCTGGGAACTGATGCAGAACCTGCAAGGTGGTCTCGTGTGATCAGAGGGACGTGCCCCAGTCGGCGACGTTTTGCGCCAGCCGCAGCCTCTGAGTGGTCTTCAGAGGCAGCCCCGTGGAGAGAGTATTGCAGAAGTCTAATTGCATGTTTGAGACATGGTAGCCAGGGCCCCCCACCCCAGGGATCTCCTCTTGAACCTTCCCCCCCCCACTGGGGGAAGCTAAACGCAGGTAGCCCTTGACTTACAACCACACTCCCGGCTGGAATTTCCATCGTAAGTTGTTGCAGTCTTAAGACGAGTCACCACATGACCGGACCTGATTTTACGACCGTTTGTATGCTGGTGGTTAAGCGAATCATGGGTCGTTAAGCAAATCCAGCTTCCTCAATAAGCTTTCTTTTGCTGGAAAACAGCAAAAAAGTCACGAAACGCAATCACGTGACCACGGGACACTGCAGCCAGTCGTGTATGTGAGCTGGCTATCGAGTGCCCCAAACGCAATCATGACCATAGGGTGTTGCGACGTTTTGCCATGCTCAGAAGTGCTTTACAGGCTGTAAAGCATCCATTCCAAGGTCATTCTAACTTCGGATTGTCATTAAATGAACGGTCGTAAGTCGAGGACTACCTGTGCTTGCATCATGCTTAGGGGAAGGTGCTGAGGCAACGTCTCTCTTGCTGTGGAGCTGTCCAAGGTCCTGATGGTGCCAGGCTCCATAGCAGCCAAACCCCTTTCTCAGTCCCGTAGCTGGCTGCCTCCAGCTCCTCAGCCAGGCGAGGACCCATGGAGCTCCCTTCCACCACCAATTCTACCTAGTTTCCAATCCATTTTTGCATTCACACACTACACTGAACTAGAAACCAATCCAACAGACTGGAGTCATGCTGCACACTCAAGCAAGCCTCTTCCCCATTTCTGTGGGGATCCTCTGGGGTGTAGCACGTACCCTGGAGCATTTAGGAGCATGTTGGGATGAGAGCAACCTAGCAACTCAGCCAGGGAAGAGTGACAGCCGATCCCCTAACCTGCTGTTCATTTGTACATGAAGGGAAGGTGTAAGCCACCCTTCACGGTAAGCTTTCGGTGGTGATGTGCCAGCTAAAAGAATACTCCCAAACGAACAAATTCCAAACTCCCAAATTCCAAGCGAGCAAACGTATTAATACAACACCAGGCAAGCGTCTCTGGCTGTCCCACCGAGCCCCAGCCCCTATATGGAGACTATGGAGACAGCAGACATGAAACATCACGCACATCCCCCCCGGTTGCGTAGATGTGCTAATATTGTGAGGGCCACTACTACAGTGATGGTGGCGGTGCCAGCAGGCAGCTTTGATTTAAAGAACAGCTTGATGCAAAGGGTGAGGAGGTGAAATGCACTGCAGGAAGGCTCGTTTCCATAGCAAGAGGAGCATCGCAGCCGGCTTTCCACGGGCCGCAGGGCTGTCTTTGTTTTGGCAAATCTCTGTGAGCCACTCTGGCGGGTCATCCGTTTCCAGGAATGGCAGATTTATCCGGTGCCAAGGCTGCCTCCCCCTCCGATTGTTTGGCGGGCCGTGTTGCCATCCCAGGCTGTGCATTCTATTGAATTGCTCATTAAACATTAATTCATGTTGCCCCGGAAGAGCGTGAGGATCGGCAGGGGTGGAAGCGGGCAAAGAATTAGGAAGTGCGGTGGTGGCCGTAATTATGGATAATGAGCTCTGAGCTGTAATTTTATTAATTAAAAAGGAAAAGAAGAGGCAGTCTTCCCAGTTTCTTGGGAGTTGCTCTCTAGCAGCCACTTGGAGGAGCTGTTTGGAACACGGAGTAGGCCTTGATCGTGATCCATATCAGTGTTTCTCAACCTTGGCCACTTTAAGATGGGTGGACTTCAACTCCCAGAATTCTTAACGACCACCACAGCATTCCCTGCCATCCCGTGATCAAAATTCAGGCACTTTGCAACCGGCTTGCACTTAACAACAGTTGCAGCGTCCTGGGGTCACGTGATCGCCATTTGTAATCTTCCCAGCTAGCTTCTGACAAGCAAAGTCAATGGCGGAAGTCGGATTAGCTTAACGACAGCAGTGATTTGCTTAACGACCATGGCCAAAAAGGTGGTAAAATTGGGTGACTCACTTAGCAACTGCCTCACTTAGCAACAGACGTTCCAGTCCCTATTGTGGTTGTAAGTTGAGGACTACCTGTATTTCCTTTAAACTAGACATGCCATAACTTTAGGGCGAGGGCTGAAAGAGCTGCTTTTCTGATCTTTGTGTCTCTCGACAACATATGCACCCACACAGTGAAAGCGAGGGGGATGACAACCCAGCTTAGCATGTGGTGCAAATGCAGCTGTTTGGTCTTCACCTGGTTCACTTGGTTAAGGGTGTTGGGTGACCTTAGCCTTCTGCAGGCTGCCCATCTCTTGCATCCTTCAAGGGCCAAGCTAGGAGCCAACCCCTGCGTTAGAAATACCTGCCAAGCTGACAGTGCTAATCTTCCAGGGAGGTGTTCCTCAACCTAGAAGGGGGCAACCACACCCTTCTTCAGGTTCTGGGATGAGTGAGGAACATCAGCCACTTCCCTAAAAGCAGATGGCAAAGACAGAGAGATGGGTCTTACTTGAGACCAATGCAAAGGTATTCCAAATTGCAGAACTTAGCCTGTGAGTAGGTATCTTATGCCCATCAGATCAACTGGTGGCTCCATGGAGCTTCTCCAAGTTCTGTCTTTCCTTGGGGAAGGAAAGTAAAAACCAGGAATCCTGTTTTTGTTCTGATCCTGAACGGATCCTACTGTTTTCATCCAGCAGCCATTGGATTCCTGCCAGACATGTGACTTTCAGCCCTCTCCCAAATTCCATTGGGAGAGGATGTGGCTTTGCCCACGTGTGAATCCTGCGGTTGAGAAGCAAAATGGTAAGGATTGGTGGAGAGCAGGGATTAAAAATTAAAAACACCCCAAATGGTTGTATAACCGAGTTGATTGGTTCTCCTCCCACCCGCTTCTCATCTTCTCTGTAGACGTGATCACGGCAGCCCTCAACTGTCAATCTCTTAAGAGTCATAGAATGGAAGGAACTTTGTGTCCAGCTGATCCAACCTTCTGCTCAGTGTAGATATCAGTTTATGAACTCCCCTACCTGAAGCTATCTGAACCTAAGTTGAAAACACCAGTGAGGCAGCGGGTCCTCAGCTACCCAGTTCTCCCAAGGTTTGGGAATCCCTAAATGTCTCTGTGTAATGAAAATGTCTCTGTGTCCAACTTTCATGCTATGTTGAACCATTTCCAAAACACCTTTGTGGATATCTCTTTCTCCCAGGTCAACTCTGGTGGCAAGACGCTGGAAGAGCGGCGCTCCAGCTTGGATGCCGAGATCGACTCCTTGACCAGCATCCTTGCAGACCTGGAAAACAGTTCGCCCTACAAGCCGAGGACTCAACAGGTTAGACGTGGGAGACCGGAAGGGGTGGGAAGCGGCCGTTGCCTCCTGTGATGGGATCCGGGCAAAGTTGGTGCTGCTGAGATGTTCCCAGATAAACCGCCTTAAACCAGCTCATACTTTAGGCACCTGCCTCCCCCAAACTATCTGTTTAGGCACAAGATGCCTTGTGTGTCTGTTGAGTCCAGGCGAGGCCTCCGTGATGCAAAGACATTCATGCCCGCCAGCCGATCTCCAGTCTGGCAGAAAATCTTAACACAGATCTTTCACAGCATAAACCCGTGCAAATATGGGCAAAATATTTAGGCTCCAAACTTGCAGGGGGAGGGTTGGAGGTGGGGGCAGAAGTCACAGCCCTTTTCTCCCTCTCTTCTGCAGCACACCATTGCAGGCCCTGTTGAACAGGAAGAGAGGCACAACCTTTCATGCTTTCTCGATAGTGCTGGATATTCGAGAGCTTTTAATGAGCTCTCGTAGCAGGAGGAGAGCCATGTCAATCTACAGTAGCCCAAAGTCAGAAGCGGTCTAGGGGCACCTGCTCAGATGCCTTTGAATAAAATGTATTAGTCTGAAAAGGTGCTGCCAGACTCCTGGTTCATGAGATCTTGGTGAAAGGGGAAAGGTCCCCTGTGCCAGCACCGAGTCACGTCTGACCCTCTGGGGGGACGCCACTTTCGCGAAGCTTTCTTGGCAGACTATAGAGCGGGGTGGTTTGCCGTTGCCTTCCCCAGGCGTCTCCTTCCCCAGCAAGCCGGGTCCTCATTTTACTGACAACCTCAGAAGGATGGAAGGCTGAGTCGACCTGAGCCGGCTACCTGAGAGAGAATCCAGCTCCCGCTGGGATCGAACCTGGCTCATGGGGAGAGTTTCGGTTGCAGTACTGCTGCCTGCCACTCTGCGCCACATGAGGCTATTCATGAGATCTTGGGGAATCAAAATAAGACAGGTGGTTTAAAAAGCATCCTCTCCCTTCCCTGTGTCCCTGCACCAGAGTCCAACTTTTCCAGGAATGAAGCACTCCTGGATTTTGCATCGCCAGGAGGGAGGTGGCCAGAGGGCCTTTGAAGCTGCTGGTTCCCCATCCATTCCAAGGGCAAGAGGCCACTGACTGTGGCCAGTCCCTGTTTCCAGTCTGGGCCCTCACCTGTGGGACGCTTTCCTTCTTGAAGAAGCAAGGAGCAGGAGGTTTCAGCCGCCAAGGTTTCAGCGCCCTGAGAAAACAAAGGGCTGCTTTTTCAGGGCACCGATTAGCAGCTGGAGGGGATTCAGAAGGAGATTGTGAGCGAACGATCTGCAAAGACCACGGTTGGGGCCACAGTCTTTGTGGGCACAGGCTGCTTGCCAGCATGCCATTGCATCAAAGCTCTTTGAGCCACGGCCGAGCCTCAAGGCCACAAAGACTTGACTCCCTCTGGCGTTTGCTGTTCCAAAGGACGAATAGCTGGCCCACCACTGCTCTGCAGCTGCCACGCATCTTTCCTTTTCTTTTTCCTAGAAACAACATATTTGCAATCTGCTGTCAGGGTAATTATCTTGAGGGCTGAAGACGTTTTAATTCGAGGATCTTGGGAAAGGGTTTGAATGGGTTGCACGGGAGGGCGGGCGAGCGCTCCCCTTGTGGAACATTTCAAAGCTTCCGACTGGTGACTGTTTGTGGAAAGAAGGCGTGACTTTGCACCCAAATCCACGCTTAGACGAGTAGAGCTCATCCATGCTCCTGTAAGCTTACAGCAAGGCTACTGTGCTAGATTGAACAGGGGGCGAACCTTGAAGATATCACATGAGCCAAGTTGTGCATTCAGCTTCCCCGACAAGGTGAAAGCAAATCTGTCTTGTTTCTCCATAGCAATGGAGAAAATGTCTTCCCAAATCCCAGTTACTGAGTTCAAACCACATGCTTAATCCGGTTCTTGAAACACCCTGGTTTTTCGGTTCACACAAAACCTTATACATTTAGGACAGGATTTGCATAACGTGCTAAGCCACGACCCTCCCCCAGCCGAGGTGTAGCATGGTGTTTGAAACTGGCTTCAAGATCTCTCTCTGGCCTTGCTGACTGTGGTGTGAACACAGCCAGTAGGGCGTTGTTTTATTCAGAAATCTCCCTTGGGGTGGGAGAACCCTAATGGGGATTTAAAGGAAAGTGGTGACTTCACTCTTCTTCATAAATTCTGCCTTTTTCTGGAATTCCTCCTGACCAGCACAACAAACTCACACAGGGCCCTGCAAATTTTTTTAAATTGTCCCCGTAAGGCTGCTGGGATGGGATCAGTGATGCAACATTGAAGAACATTTGGACCATTTTTACTTCTATTTTTATTCTGGGGGAGAAGGGTTATGAAAGCTACAGAAGCCTTCAAACTTGCGGGAACATCGCGCAGCTTCACTCGGCTGGGTTGGACAGGGCTGTTGATGATGGAAAGGAGCTATGCAGCTGTTGTTCACGACTCGGTGTTTCTCCGCGTGAGGGTCTGTTTTATTTTATTACCCCTGCTCCTTTTGCATCCGGGCCCAGCTCACTTGCTCATTTCCTCCTCATCCTGATGAACAGATGGTTGGATCTGTGGCATCAGCTGCTACGTATTAAAAGTTAATCCATTGGAGATGATCTTAAAGCAAATAAGTCAACGGTAGGCAGACAGACCAGCCACCACCCCTCACCTCCCCTGACTCCAGAGACCCAAAGACATCTTTGCAATCACTCCCTCTTGTGTCTCCTGCAGAAGGAAGAGTTCAGTGGTAGGAATTCTCCATATGAAGGACAGAAGGGTTCCAGCCCATCAGGGAACATAGAAAGTTGCTTAAGACCAATCCGGCAGGGTGAATTTGCTCCTCCGTCTCACAGCGTTTTTGCAGGATCAGGCCCGGAGAAAATATTTTCCATCGCTCGTACCTGATCCTTTCAGCTGGAAGTGCAAAGAGTTAAGATCACACTGGGGGAGGAGGGGGCGATGGATTGGCTCTGCTTCTGCACCAGTAAGGTCACCTTCTGGTCAGTGTGCAGTTAATCCAGTGAGGGATCTTGTCGCTTGTTCGTGACCCCAGTTTAAACCAACTTCAGATTTGTTCTGGCTGTATTTGGTCACTTGGCTTAAGGCACTCCGCATATGCCTAAGGGCACCATGTAATCCCTTCAAATATTCCAAGGTTGTGATCAGCCACGCTAGCTAAATTCTGGTGAGCTTCAGGCCAACCCCCTCAAGGTCCTATTGCAGGGCCATTGAAGTTCTTCACTTGGATATTTTTTTATGATTCTGGGTAAGGACTCTGAAATTCTCAGGTTTAAGGGAAAGGCCATTAATTCACTGAACAGCCTTGCTTATCTGCTAGTTTCTGGAAACTAGAAGTAAATATATGGTGCAATTTTTAACCTCTGGACTGTCTTGGAACAGTTGCAAGATGTTCCCAATACAGTTTAGCTGCGGGTGGAAAATGCCAAGTTTCTGGAATCCAGTCTTTTGTCAGCTTTTGCTGCCTCCTTCCTCCTGTATTTTCCTGGGGCATTGATTGATTGATTGATTGATTGATTGATTGATTGAGGAGGGTTATCAATTGCCTTTGGTTTGCTGTGATTGCTGGCTGGAACACCCTGCAACAGGGCTGCAGAAATGGGGATGTGCCTTGGCTTTCTGACCATACTAAAAATGAGAAGGAGTCTGCTAGCACCCTTTCCGACTAGCAAATTTTATTCAAAGGCAGACGAAGCTTTTAAGATCACTGCTCTCCTCCCACAATGGCTGTATGAAAGAATCACTGGCTTAAGGGGAAGAAATCAAGATTCATTTGCTCTCCCTTGAGCTGTGAGAGGTTATAATGGATGCCGGCTTGCCTGGTTGAGGGGGAGAAGGGAGAAGAGCATTTCTCACGATTGCAGATCGGCTGCATGCTGGTCCAATGGTGTCTCAAGCAGAGAAGGAATTCACAGGTTTGGGATGGTTTTGCAGTGAAGGAGTCAAAACTCCTCCTTGCTGTTCCTTTTTCCTTTTTTCCTTTTTTGCTTTTGGCCACTTGGGGATTCCTTAACATCATGCAGGGACACATCATTCAGTCGTGGAAGACCCTCAGATCCATGTGCAGCAAGTCATTGGACCTTTGTGAGCAACTTCGGGAAAGATCCTTATCTTTTGAGTACTGTGGAGCCCCATTTTCAGGATTGAGAGTGTCAAATGCCAGCTGTAGTGCAAGGCCCTGCCTGGGGCCCTCTTGTGCCTCCCTGTCTGTCTTCAGCACGCAATAAATGCAGGATCTTGGAAGTTACTGGGAAATTCCTGGCAGGAGATAGCCCAGCAATTGTCATTGAGTCATTTGGCTACCAAATCTGTTCACAAGACTGGAACCACTTAGAAAACTCCCAAGAAAATCCAAGAACTCGAATAAGGAATATTTATTGAAAACCATAACCAAAAGAATTTCAGCCACTGCTGTGATGGAAAAGCTAGCCCTGTTTATAGAAACCTGGTTCAGATCTTCCTGTGTTTCATTTTCCTTCCAGTCTGGGGTAACAGAAAGCCTGGCTCCCTCTTTTGAATGGAGTGGCCTGTTTCCATTGGTCCTTTATTTTTGCAGTGATCAGATGTGTTCTTATCTTGGTTTTTTTTTTGGTTTTTTGGTTTACTAACAGTGTGAAAACTAAGTCTTGCAGAATCATAGGAAGTGTGGATAAGGGGGGACTTTGGAGATAATCCAATCCAACCCCCTGCCAGTACTGTACAGGAATCTACTTCTGGCGCAGAGCAGCAGCTCCTTTTCTGGATTTGCACGGCACATTGAATCATAATGTGATGGTGTGGTGACAATGTGCAGGGCCACAAACCAACCAACCAAGATTAACTCTAGCTAAGCTTAGCAGGTTGTGCAAATGCTAGATCTTCAGGCAGTGCCAAATCTAACAACGACAACAATGATAATATAGTGCTTTGAAAGCATTGTGTGAATTCCACAAATTACGGCTTCTTACGGTGGTCTGATTCAGGGTGAACTAGGAATTACCCGATTCCTTGCAGGCCCTAGTCCATAAAACAGCTGCTTGGGTCAAAAAGAAGAACAGGTCCCTTTTGGTCAGAGGGATATCCGGTTCAACCTGCAGCGAGATGAGAATCTGGTCAGGCAAAGCTTCGGAACCATGATATTCTAGAAACTCTTGTTTTCTCTATTGTGGACGAGCCCGTCCAAGATGGCTCTTGGCCTCCATCTCTTCATCCAGTGGATTAAACGTGAGCATATTTCCATTCATTGCTCCTTTGTTCAACGGTCTCCCCTTTTTGATGCAGAAGCCTCTTTTTGAAAAAAATGTATTCATTGTGGTCCCTGTTTGAAGAGCCACCCAATATTTACAAATTGGCAATTGAGATCCTGCTTTTCTGGCTGATTTAAGAGGCATTCCAGGTTATTTTGGGGGCAATCAAAGGGAGTAGGTTCTCCCTCCAGGGCCCCCTCTGCCCTGGGGTTTGGCCCAAGTTCCTGGCTTTGCCCAGCGCAGGTTAGACACGCTGACAATTATCCAGCCACGAAGGAAGGGCGAGGAAGCCCCGTCTTTGACAAAAGGCTTCAGCTTTTGTCAGACACAAGAATGCACCAGCAAGAAGGAAATGGCATCCTATCCCTAATAACAAGGTAGAAAATTATCTTCTCGGGCTGGCTAGCCATCTAAAACCATCCATCTGCACATGCAGACCAGATAGAGCACAGTGTTGTTTTGTTGTTATTGGAGTTTGGTTTTTTTCTTTTTTTTCTTTTTTTCTTTCTTGCTTTACTGGAAGGGTGGTAAGGTGTCTAGAATTACTGATTGTGATTAGGGTGTTTGATTAATAATTATAAATAAATAAATCCCATCTCCCATACTCGTGCGGCATTTGCGTTTATACTGGGGGAATGAAATATTTACTAGAATTTGCTAAGATATAAACCTCTTCTTTCCATGTGAAAATGAGTCCTTAGGAATATCAGAATGGCCTGTAATTCCAGAAAGGCCATGGAGAGAGGGAGAGAGGGAGGGAGGGAGGGAAGGAAGGAAGGAGATGGGAATGGAAGGAGGGAGGGAGGGAAGGAAGGAAGGAAGGAGATGGGAATGGAAGGAAGGAAGGAAGGAAGGAAGGAAGGAGAGAGGGAGATGAGAATGAGAGGGAGGGAGGGAGATGGGAAAGGAAGGAAGGAAGGAAGGAAGGAAGGAAGGAAGGAAGGAAGGAAGGAAGGAAGGAAGGAAGGAAGGAAGGAGAGAGGGAGATGGGAATGAAAGGGAGGGAGGGAGATGGGAAAGGAAGGAAGGAAGGAAGGAAGGAAGGAGAGAGGGAGATGGGAATGAAAGGGAGGGAGGGAGATGGGAAAGGAAGGAAGGAAGGAAGGAAGGAGAGGGAGATGGGAATGAGAGGGAGGGAGGGAGATGGGAAAGGAAGGAAGGAGGAAGGAAGGAAGGAGATGGGAATGAGAGGAAGGAAGGAGGGAGGGAGATGGGAATGAGAGGGAGGGAGGGAGATGGGAAAGGAAGGAAGGAAGGAAGGAAGGAAGAAGAGAGGGAGATGGGAATGAGAAGAAGGGAGGGAGGGAGGGAGATGGGAATGGAAGGAAGGAAGGAGATGGGAATGAAGGAAGGGAGGAAGGAGATGGGAATGAGAGGAAGAAAGGAAGGAAGGGAGGCAGGGAACATTCTACTCTCATACTTAAGCCTATTTCTGAATTAGCTTCTGACTAAAACAGAAATGAGATGTATCCATGCAACTTTGCTTTCCAGTGGCTGACATAACAGTTCACCAATCATGCTCTGGCCTGCTTTGTCTCACCATGCTGGGTGACCAGAGACTGCCTCAACCCCATGGCTATAAACCATCATGGCTGGGTTCGTCTATTGCTCCCAGATTGTTCCAATAGCCTTGCAAAGGCCACCGTGGTCGGATTAGGATAGGGGCCAGCGTATTGTGCCAACCCAGAAAGTGAGTGAATCGGGAAGCAAGTTGAAGATGTCACGCGAAGACAGCCTTAGTCTACTTCTTACCCTGACCTTATTCATGTTTCTTTCCTTTCCAATCCTCCCCCTCCCTTCGAACTGCACATTAACTGTGCTTCCATTATTACTTGGTATTCCGAGACACTTAGCAGAAAGTGGGAACCCCGAGCCGTGCCTAGCAAAAACGCCCAGCAACGTTAATGATACAGTGGATTCTCCTCTATCACTCTTGCAAGAAACTGAGCCTAGCATTTTGTTCCGGAGCTAATCTGCCAGCCATTATTTGGGGGGGGGGGGATTTTAGATTGGAAAATGAAGTGGCAGCGGGCATGTAATCGCCAGGGAAGAAGTGGACAAAGGCGTTGTGTTTCTCTGCTTGGCAATGCTGCAACTGGAGGCCTTGCTGGGAATTGGCTAGCAAACAAACAAAGAATTAAAACCATTCCGGGCATTTGCAAACGCTGTTAGCTTGGCGAGGGTCCATCGTGACTGTTGATGCTGTTGGTTAATGTGTGATGGAAATTCTCCTGGTTGGATGAGTCTGCAATTCAGTCCATTGTGCGAACCCTGAATGGATTAAGGCTGTCGCTTTGTTTAAGCTTATTGTGTGAATGCAACCAGGGTGTACTGTTGTCTTTGAAAAGCTGCTGCCTTATGCTAAACCAGGGTCACCGGTTCATCTGTCCCACTGCTGAACCATTAGGACATTTTTTATGACGTCAAGTCGGAGTCTGGCTTCCTGGATTTAAAGCTGTTATTCTGCCTTCTGCATTCTGGAACGATGGAGAAGAAGTCACGGCCTTCTGTGCCCCAAGTTCTCAGGTGTTTAAAAAGTTCCTCCAAAGATTTGGAAACTAGGGTACCCTTGGTACAGCCTGAATTCCATTTGCCTTTCCTGAAGCCAGATCACACTAAATTTGATTTCTGTTTCTAAAGATAAGAAATTTGTATTTGTCTCTGATGCATTTTACTGTTATTTTCCACTCATTTCTCTAAGCTATCAAAATGTTTTAAAGTTTATTTCTGTCTTTAGAAATATCCCACCCAAATTTGCATCACCTTCAGATTTAATAAGCATTCCCTCCACATCTCCATACAAGTTATTAAAAAAAATTAAAAAGAGTGCAGTGCCAGGACTGTGACATCCCACTCAACACTTATCTCAAGTGCGATGAAGAATCATTGATGAGCAGTATTTGAGTACAATTTTTGACCCAGCTATATAGCCACTTACAGTAATTGTTATGCCATCCAGCTCCTACTTGAGTAGCTTTTCAGAATGCCATAAGATACTTTGTTAATTTTTTTAACTCAAAACAAGATATATTACATCTACAGCATTCCCGTGGTCTGCTAAGGCTTACTGCTAAATTATCTGATTTAAAAAATAAAATAAGTTTGATAGAACCATGCTGACTTGCGATAGACACTGCATTGTCTTTATGGTGCTTACAAATCAGTCTCTGTATGATCTGCTCTGGAATCATTTCATGTATTAATGTATGGATTGTTCTGTACTTCCCTGGATCTTCCTTTTCCCTCTTTTTCAAGACAGTGACATCCTTTGCCTTCATCCAGTCAAGTAAAACGTAGTGGATGGATTTGCACAACATGCTAAGCATGGTTAATGCAAACCTTATTTGGGGGGAGGGGGGTTGCCATAGCCATTTACGCAATCCAGAGTTGGTTAGTTAATAGTGGGTATATTGTACAAACTCAGAAAATTCAGTAACCTGGTTAATTGTGCTCCATGAACACAGCCACTCCCATGTATGTATATTAACAGACATGCTAAGAGTCTCACGTTCTTGATGGCTTCCCGTTCTGATCTGCTGCCGACCATGACAATAATAATGATGATGATGATGATGATGATGTATTATATGCCACCTGATTCTCAACGACTGGGCAGCTCACAGCGATCAAAGAAATTACAATAAAATCAGCAACGCCTAAAAGATAAAGCTATAATACAGCTATGGATAACATCTAGTCAACGGTGCTAGCAAGGAGGAGATCTGAGTTTGGAGCTTGTAAATATCTCCCCTGCGAGTATCTGATTAATGATCACTAGAAGCCTCTTGGAAAACAGCTCTCGAGGTTTGTGGACCCGTGGCTGGTGCTGGGCACATACAAAGCAGCTGCTCTTTGGCGTCTGCCATCGCTGTGCGAATGCGGTGCAAATTATATGCCTAACCGCCGGGGAGACTTGGCGGAGAGCGAGCGTGATTAAATAGAATTGCGCCACGCCACCTGCCTTTGTCCTCTTGGGTTGGGGCAGTAAATAAGCTGCTGCTGTCGTGACATCAGGGTTTGTTCCTTCCCTCTGCGTCTCCAGGAAGGTGAGGCGGCACCCCGCGTCTCCCTGCATGAATCCCACCCGGAGGTTTTATTTGCTTTCGTCCAGCGGGAGAAGGGGGCACACGCAGATCTCGGGAAGGGTGGCGGATGCTTCAGCTCTTCTGCCCGCGGTTTCCGTCTGCTTCCCTTCATGCAGAGTGCTTGCTTCTCTTTTGATGTTTGTGTGTGTGTGTGGGGGGGAGAAATCTCATTGAGCAGATTGTATCCGTGGCAGGGAAGGATCAGGTTACCTTGACAACCCTGCCAACTGGCAGGCAAGTGGATCCTGGCGACGTCGTACCCTTCGGGTCTGATGACACGAGCGGGCCGGTGACGTCCGCTCTTGGTGCGGTGGTGCTACGGGGACCCGAAGAGAAAGCTGGTCCCTGAGCTGTTCTGCTTGTTTTCTTGGCAGGACCCCAGCAAGGGAAGTGCAGCAATCCCGGCATGTGCAGTGGACTCGGGGAGGGGGCGTGGATTGAGATGTACCAGCAGGGCATCAGGTGGGGGACGTCAGTGCGAACACTGCTGGTGGCGTGAGCCCCGTGGACCGAGTCCCCCGCGAGTCCCCAAGGAATTAGAAGCCAGGTCTCCGGGTTCTCGCCGCCTGCCATTGCCAAATGGGGCCGGAGGGCACAGATCCCGGGCCTCCGGGGGGTGGGGGGCCTGTTCCTTTCCACACAAGCAGAGAGATGTGTTAAAGCAGGGGGGGGGGCATGGGACGTAACTCCAGACCTGTGTTACCTGGAAACGTGTGCGCTCCATCATGCACTTGGCTTTTTCAGCACTACAGTGACCATGGGGAGAGGACTTGGGAGGTCCCCATCTTCCATCCTTTGGGGCACCCTTCTTAAACATCCCCCCGGCTGCTTTTGGCTGTTCCAGCAGCCTCGGGTAGAGTCTGGAAGGCCGTCTTCAGTATGTCATCCCAGCCAGTCAGGGAGCCCGGGGTGGACTTGATGGCCGAGCAGATCAGCGGAGCCAGTTAAGCCGCAGGGCAGAGAAGGGAAGGATAGGCCACTGGCCTTCGGCTCAGCCCTCACAATGCAGTAGGGTTTGCTAAGCCCCTCCTTTCTGAGTGAAAGCACGTTTCTAGTCCTTAGGAACATCAGGGTAGCCTGGAAGAGTTTATTATAGAAACGCCAGGAAGCTGACGAAAGCATGTACCTTTTAACGACACTCCTCCACTTCTACCTCATCCTTTTTCTCTGCTGCAAACGGTGTTTGGTTATCGTCAGTGCCAGCTGATGGCTGTCTGGATGGGATGCTTTGCTCAGCTTTCATTTCCTCCTCCTCTTCTGCAGGATGCCCCTCAGTCAGCATCCCATGCTGTTTTTCTCCTAAAAGACTTGCAGCCTTACATCTCAAGACACGCATAGACATCGCTGGCTTGGGCCAAAGTTAAAAGAGTGAATTCACACAGTAGTCAAGCTAAGCTTGGCTGGTGGCTAAAGTTCCTCCGTCCCTCTTTCCCCCTCCTTTCCTCCCTCCCTCCTTCTTTCTCCCTCCTCCCTCCCTTCCCATCCATCCATCCATCCATCATCTTTCTCTCTCTTTTCCTTCCTACCTAACTACGTATGAACAGGGAGGAGGTGTGAATGTATTTGGGTTATGATTTAATGTGATATGCCCATATTTTTCAAACTTGGCAACGCTAAGATGCGTGGACTTCAACTCCCATATGCAAGGGGGGCGTATGTTGAAACCTGTATATCAGCTGTGCTCACACCAGTTGCTTCAGTAGATCTGGGGGGGACGTAGAAGCTCCATTCAAACTCCATGCAAAGCTTGGGAGGTGTTAACCTTGGTTAGATGTTTCGTAGATTAGCAGAATGTGTGAACCCAGTCGGTAAGGTTAGTTAATGGTACAACGCATTGTGCGGACCCAGAAAATGGGTTAACTTTGTAACTGTGTTTAGGCCTGTTGTATGAATGCAGGCAGGTGCCTGAATGTTTTCTTCAAAAGAGCTTCAAGCTGTCTTCGACCCTGACAACTTGTTGGCCTTTGTGATGCGCGCGTTGATGGAAGCCGTTCACGCTGCAGCATTTGTCGAAGGCCACACCGGTGTTTTTGATGTGTTCGATTTGCGTCTTCGGGCGGGTGTATTTGCTGACTGGCGGGGGAGCAATTCTCGGGTGGTCCCGAGCAAAGAGCCCGGTGCCGGATCAATTCGTGACCCGACCTGCAGACAGAGAGAAGCTGCACATCCTGTCGGAACAAGGGGGGCTTCCAGCCTGTCGCATCACACAGGGCGGAAGAGGTGCAAGAATTTGGCCCTCGCTTTTGCTGTAAACAGAGCTCAGAGCGTATGCGCCGCAGTCGTGTGGAATTCTTCCCTAACAGCGTCACGAACTTCGCTGCGATGACTCTGCCTGCCGTTGCTTTGGTGCCCTTGAAAACCTGCCCTTGCGGTTTCTTGCCTGGCCAAAAAGGAATCCCGACAGCAGGCGTCGCACAACGTACTAACCCTAAATCTCAGGTTGCTAAATTCACATAACTGTTGTATCCAAACCGTGCCGGCTGCATCCACCCGACTCATTTAACCCAGTTACTGGACTTGCCCGTTTTCGCACCACGTAGCGAATCGTACATTAAACACCCAGCCTGCTTAACCTCCCCAGCCACAGAGACAGAGCCACGGCCGATGCTCAGAAGCTTCCTGGCGTTGAGTGACCGCAGCCTCGGTGTCTGGGTCGCCCAGCGTGCGGTGGCAACGGCGAGGTTTCTAGAGCGCACAAGCTCCCCACCTCGTTTTAGCCGTGCCTGACTTGTGGTAGGAGCCCAGCCGTTCCGTAGCTAAGGATCCCGCTGCAAAACCTTTGGGATTGGGTGGGTTATAAACACGGTCAAATAAATGCACGAATAAGATGCTCCCTCTAGAACTAAAAGATGGGCAAAGCGGCTTCCCCAGAATCCAAAGGAATCTCGTAGCACCTCTTCCGGCCAGCAAAGCTCCTGCCTTTGAGTCCTGGTTTTGGCCACCACTGACCAGCGTTTCTCACCCTCAGCAACTTTAAGATGTGTGGACTCCAACTCCCAGAACTCCCCAGCCAGCAGGTGTGGACTTCAGCTCCCAGAATTCTTCCAGAATTCTGCATGCTGGCTGGGGAATTCTGGGAGTTGGAGTCCACGCATCTGCAAGTTGCTGAGGTTGAGAGACACTGCCATAATCTCTGCTCCCAGGAGCACCAATTTTGTGGGGAGAAATTGCAGCTTGGCTAACCAGCTGCATCACGAACCGTCACTAAATGAATGGTCGTTAAGTGATGACTATCTGTATTTTAAATTGTGGTGGAGATGATAAACCTCCCCTCCTCCAGAGAACGGGACCAGAGAGGCATTTTCAGCCTGATTTTCTTTGCAGAGTGCTTGTAAATTCTGCTCAGAAAGCACTACTGTGCATTTCTCTTCCTGGTTCTTCGCAGTGCTGAGTGGCCAAGCTGAAAATAATGCAAGGACCAAATGCCCTCGTTTGCCTTCCAGAAGCAGCTCTGAGCCAATGGGGGCTTGTTACAGAAGGAATCCTCTCTGAAAAGGTTGGGGGGTGGGGGGAGAATCCAATCTTTTCATCTGTGGGAAACAGCCTTTTTCCCTCCTCTTTTCCTAGGGAATAAAAGAAAGGAGTGTCACCTAAAAACACAGCAATATCTTGCTGCAAACTAAGCGCTCCCCTTCCGTGTGAAAAGTCTTCAGGGTTAGTTTCTCTTAAATTTAGTTAAGAAAAAACAAACTTGCAGAACTCCAGAAGATGGCCTGGCCATCTGTCAGGAATGCTATAATAGTACATTTCTAATAGCAGAGAGTTGGACAAGATCAGTGTTTTACAAACTCGGCAACTTTAAGATGAGTGGACTTCAACTCCCAGAATTCCCCAGCCAGGGAATTCTGGGAGTTGAAGTCCACTCATCTTAAAGTTGCTGAGTTTGAAAAACACTGGACTAGATGATCTCAAAAGGCCCTTCCAGGCCTCCTTTTTGATTTTAGGAATATGCAAAGCTTAGTTAATTTTAACTGGTTTTTTCCCTTAATGCCTTAGTTGTTCTGTGATTGCACCCGACAGCTTAATTTAAGGTTTAGTGTGCAATCCTAGACAATGAGTTCATTCATGAGCAAGGTTAAGCATGTTGTGCCAACCCAGCCTTTGAGGAACAGAGAAAGTTCCTTCTCTGTTGGAGTTCTTGGAAGGATATTCCCAGGCATTGCAGATGCTCCTCAACTTAATTTTTACGAGGCCTCATTGTGTCTCTGCGTATATGTTCCCCAGTTTAATCTTTGGCATCTCCAGGTAAGGCTGGGAAGGTTTTCTGATTAAAATCCTGCAGCTGGGATAGCTGGGATGCTTCTCCGATGTCTTCCTACTGATGTTGGTTGTCGGCTGCTGATAACCACTGCAATGTGCCATCATTTTGGGGTGAAGAAAGGGCTTATTTTAACTCTTGTCCATCTTCCCTTGAAAAGAGAACCCAAAATTAGCTCCCCCAAAGAAAGAGGGGGGGGAACGGACATCTTTGACCATCCCTCCCCAAATAATGTAAATATGGTTCCCTTCAGTTCCTCCAAAAGTGTGGCATAGCTGGTATTGGCTCGTTGGTGGGATTTGCCAGCTTCCTATGTCCTTTTGCAGCTGTGGAAATATCCAGTTCTTCCATTTATTAATTGGAGAGTTTTGATTAATTCACTGGGGTGAGGGTGGGGATTGATTTCGATGCAAGCTATGGGGAAGTGCAGGAAAATTTGGCCTCAGCGTTTGTTGGTGGGACATTGGCAAGCCCATTAGATGTTCTACAGCTAAGCGAAATCTGTTCCATCCCTTCTGTGGCAGCCCCCCACCCCACCCCAATGCCTGTTCAAGCCAAGTTTACTCCCCCAGTGGGAATCCTGGAGGACACGTTTTATGGTGGGCTGTTAGCACACACCAAGGAGCAATGTCCGTCTTGCAAAATGTTCCTCCTTCTCTGGGATGTGTGGCCTGCTCTTCACAGCCCTTTTATTTTAGGGGGTGGGGCGGTCAGGGAGGGGCGATGCAGAGCTTTGCACCGGATTCAGAGACAGTTGTTTCTTGCAAGCCAAGGGACACCCCCTCCCCACATGCATTGCGGCCCAATTTTCAGGAAAAGAGGATCCCCATCCACAGTCCCTCTCCTCTTTGGCTACAGGGGAGGGAAGAAATGCTGGCATCATCCCCCCTCCTCCCCTGCTCCCCCCCCCCCCCCAAATTTCACTCTTTTAGAGACCAGCGGTAGAGAGATCTCCTGAAAGATCGACAGCTGCTGGGGAAGATTTCTAGCTTTGGTGCTTTTAACAGAGGGAAATCTGGCTTAGTCGGCTTGGCAGCTTGATAATGGAGATCAGCATTTCTCAACCTGGGCAACTTTTAAGATGTGTGGACTCCAACTCCCAGAATTCCTCAGCCAGCCATGGCTGGCTGGGGAATTCTGGGAGTTGGAGTCCGCACACCTTAAAGTTGCCAAGGTTAAAAAGAACTGACGTAGACTTTCCAAAGGAGGACCATGTCCTTCTCGTTTTGGAACAGCTTGGATCTTTCTCCAGGATGATCTGTAAGAGCTGCAAAGCAGCTGCTGCTCCTCCATAGCTGAGTTCACACGACATAGCTGACCAGGCTCAGTTCAAAAGCAAGTGTACCCCATTGGCAGGTGAGTTAGTTTGAATCTTGTCTGCATCTTTGGCAAATACAGCCTTCTTTCTCAGTCTGCACTTCAACATCTTGTGACAGTTAGAAAATCTTTTAATTCGGGAGCCACGTTAAGTACCTGGTGCAAATATGGGGAGGACCAGTCTTTCTGCCCACCTTGCAAATACTGTTCCAGGTCTGGCCCCTTCCTGGGCAATCTTCCCCGCAGAGAGAGGTTTTTCAGGTCAGGTAAAGGCCCAGCAGCTGCATTCACACAACATGTTAAGCTAAGGGTTCACCTGGGTTGGTTTTAATGTGGGTTGGGGAGTTGTGTGAACCCAGGATGTTTGTTCCATTTATAGCGCAGTGGCTTGCTTGCATAACGTGGGTAACCAGCTGCTCTGTCCCACGATCCACTCGTGATCTCTGGCAACTCGCTTAGCCATCCAGCGCTCTGCTGCGATTCCTCCTGATCGCCGATTTATTTGTTCTGCACTCCCAGATCTTTAATTTGATGCTCCATCACCTCCTTCCAGCTTCTGTTTTATCTTTCCTTCCTCTTGCCCACCTCACCTAAGCTTCGTAGCCATCCGCTTTCACCCTTCCAGAGGAATCGCTTTGCCTGCTTAATCGAGATGCCCATTTTCTTCTTCTTTCTCTCTCGGTGAGCATCAGAGGCCCCCAAATTGTCTTTTTTCTCAAGCTTACCTTTTTCTTCCGCGCGGCTTTATCCTGGCTATTTAGCTAAAACGGAGCCGAGCCTTCTGGCGCATGCACACTCGCAGCCGCTAACGCAGCATCCCCATGCCGGGCAGCTGAGCTCCGCTTTGCAACCTGATCCTTCCCCGGCTGCCTGCTTGGCAATTCCCATTGTGCAAATGTACTTGCAAATGGAAGAAGGAGGGAATTTAACCTGGCTTAACCTCCGATTTTTATAGTTCTCCCCAGAGGCCAGGAGTACCAAGTCCGGGACCAAGCTGAATTACATTTTACGCAAGCGTGGCAAATATAATTTAATCCTGGGGTTTTAATGCTTGCAGCCATTGGCACATTCTGATGGGAGGAAATGAGGTGGATGGATACCCGGTTAGATCTGGGCTTCGTTTTGTTTCCTTTCATTAGCTGGTCCCATCACTCAGGATTAGTTCATAAAATCTAAAAAACAGTGTAGCATCCTACAGTCATTAAAAGATCAGAAATTCTGCTGCGGTGTTCGGCCAGCTCTTATTTTTTGAGAAACGGTGGGTTTTAATCTCACTCCAGCCTCTGCTCATATCTGCTGGTTGTCTCCTCCTGCTTATAAGCCAGTGGGAGGAAACAGCTTTCTTTTATTTATTTATTTTTATTATCCAGCGCCAGTGTGAGACATTTGGGGAGAATGAATAAATGATGTGTCAATTAAAAGGCATCCTGCTCTCCCGCCCCCACCCCCCGCCCAACAGGGTTCCTCTGCTGTCGAGAGCTTCATCGCAGAAGGAAATTTGCAGCAGGTTGGATCAAGAGGAAGGAAAGCAGACAAGGGGGCTTGGTCAGGTTGGGAACAGTGCAAGAAGATCAGCAAAGAGCAGTTGCTGTCTCCTAGTCTTGGGCTCCTGATTCACCTGTTCCAATGGATCAGTGCTGAATTTAGCATGCCTCTTCACCCAGAAGATGAGTGCCTGTGTTTGGAGTTTGGAGACACAGAGTGCCACAGGCCTTTGCCCTGGACCCATTGAAAAATTTCTGTAAAGACAGGAAATAACTCTGCAAAGAGAAGAGAAAATAAATAAAATAAAATGGGCTTTATTTTTTAAAAATTATTATTATTGCTGAATTGCCCAATGGCTGAAGCTGTCAGAGCTGCTTACAATAAAGCACACTAAAAAAGGTACCGTCTGAGTCCAAAAACATGCAGTCAAATTAGATCAAATGCAGGGCTTATTTATTTTATTTATATTTCAAATTTTGTCACCACCCATCTCACTCACAGAGCAACTCTGAGTGGTTAGGAAAACACCGTGCAAACGGGGCAGCCAGAAGGCGGTCATTCAGAATCTGAACCGATGCAAAGGAGCAATGAAAACACAAGGGAAAACCAGTTCAAAAGTCTGGGATGAAAGGAAGATCTTCACCTGGCACTGAAATGGTGCTAGCGTGGGTGCCAGGCAAGCCTCTCTGGGGAGACAATTCCATCCATGGGGTGCCACCTTGTAGAGACCCAACTCCTGGGGGGGGGGGCACCTGGAGAGGTCCTCATTAGATAATCTTAAGATCCAGATAGGTACATAAGGGAGATGGTGGTCTTTCAGGAAACCTGGTCCCGAGCCATTTAGGGCTTTAATTGTCAAAAACAGCACTTTAAATTAGGTCCTGAAGTGCACCAGCAGCCAGCGTAGATTGCATTCCCTCAGGTTGTCTTTTGGATGCATCCACCTTAATGGACGTCCTTTAGAACAGGATTCCTCAACCTTGGCAACTGTAAGCTGTGCAGACTTCAACTCCAAGAAAAGCTGGCTGGGGAATTCTTGGAGTTGAAGTCCGCACAGCTTACAGTTGCCAAGGTTGAGGAACCCTACTTTAGAAGGCATTCTGTGTTCTAGAGCAGTGATGCTCAACCTCAGCAACTTTAAGGTGCGTGGACTTCAACTCCCAGAATTCCCCAGCCAGCATGTTGAAGTCCACGCACCTTAAAGTTGCTGAGGTTGAGGATCACTGCTCTAGAGCCCAGTTGAGGGCTTCTTATTAGTGCTCAAGTCTCAAATTCTTCTTCTTCTTCTTTCTTTTGTTTTTTTGCAGACACAGGGCCCAGGGATTTCCGGCGGATCTCCAGGGGCCACACCCACAGTGTCCACTCCGGTCACCGGACACAAGCGCATGGTCATTCCGAACCAGCCTCCTTTGACGGCCACCAAAAAGTCAGCCGCCAAGCCCGGCTCCCAGCCGATCCCGGTGACACCCGTCGGCCCCCTGAGACCTCAGCCCGTTCCGGCCTCTTATGCCACGGCCTCGACCCCCACCCGCCCCCCCTTCAACGTGCAGGTGAAATCGGCTCATCCCGCCCCCCACTTCCCACCATCGGCTCCCCAGTATAGCGGTGTGGCACCCCAGCCTGCTCCTTCGGTGGGGCCTGGGTCCTATGCCTCAGCTCAGCCTCGGGCACCCGATTACGGTTACGGGCCCCTGCCAGCACTGGGCTATGGCTCCGCGCCACCGCCAGGTCGCCAGCAAGACCCAGCCTATCCCGGGAGTGTGACCCTCAGGGGCTGGGATGGATCCGACCCATCCTACGGGCCCACAAGCACCTGGAAGCCTGAGTCAGTGTACCCTCCAAGCATTGGGCAGTACCCGTCCTCTGGAGCCAGGAAGACCCAGGGCCTTGGCCCAGCGCCAGTCTCTCAGCCGCCCACCTTGCAACCAAAGGTAAGACAGGCAAGACTTGAGTTTGGATGCAGACTTTGCAGGCTTCAGGCCATCTCCCCCCTACCCTGCCTTTGAAATTCCTGACCAAGCTCTGGGCGTTGTGGGAAATTAAAAAGGCAGCCCCCCCTCAATCTGGTTTCCCCTGGAATGCTGTCCAAGAGGGGCCAGCTTCCTCCCTCACTTGGACACAGAGTCCTTTTGCTCCGGCTGCGGCTGAGCCCCCAAGTAAATCTCCCCGGAGGCCAGGCAGGTTTCATTCTTTAAAGCCGCCTTCTCCATCAGGCATGTTCCCAAAATGCTGGGTTACCGCTCCCATCCTCCCCAGCCATCTGGGATGGGGAGGATGATAGGCCAGCTGACGTAGCCCTGTCCTTTTTGTGCAGACAAGCTGGCCTCTGGGTTGAGCACTCTGGCTGTGAGGGCTTCCCCTTTGCAGGAAATCTCTTGTGTGGCCAGGAGGGGGCTTCAGAGGACCCCACAGAGCAGCCTTGACCAGGAGGGACTTCAGAGGTGTGCCAGCTCCCGCTCCGGGCTGCTTTTTTCAATAGTTTGTTCCCAGTTCCACCTGGAAGAATGGTTCAGCTCCTTTGAGGGGGGCCTTGAAGGCTGCTGTGGTTAAAAGCAGATAATTAATCGAATCGGTGAAACGCCTTCTGGGAATAGATGAGGTCAGAACAGCAGAGCATGGAAAGGCGCAAGCCAGCATCCTGGAGGCCAGTGGATTTGCAGGCCCTGTGTGCGGGGGTCTCCAAGGAATTGCGCATCACACCTGGCTGTTCTTTCCTTATTCCTTCTTAACGCAGTCGGGGGACCAAAAGAATCTTTCATTCAAGGAAGCCAAAGACATCTGACGGTTCTGCTTTCAGCCTGAAGTGGTGGAAGGACTTTTGAAAGATTAATTGTTAGCAATTCTTAGAGTAATTTTCTTTTCCGCCCTTTCCACTTTAAATATAGAACCCGATAATAATGTTGGATTCCACTTTCTTCCTAGCCCAGCACGGTTGACAGACATAATGCACAGTTTCTGCTTAATGTTTCTACTTAAATTAGTGATCAGTCTTGGAGCCAGCGTTCCTGCTTCTCTTGCTTGGAGTGTTTTGAGGGGTTCCTCTGAGCATCTCTCCCTTAGGGTGGCTGCGTGCTAAACACTAATATTTCCCTTGACTTGCTGCAATGGTGGCTGGAGACAAAGCATTTATCAAAAGCCGTGTATCTTCAAAGGCTACCACCAGCCAGGTTTTGAAGGGCCCAGAAATTCAAGAACTTGGATGCAAGTTACAACAGCCAATACTTTTATTTCTGGCACTGTAGACAAATCTGCAAAAATTCTGCGCAGCTGACAGCAGAAGTCCTTTTTCCCTGGAAAGTTTTATGCCCCCAACGCGTTCAGTTAGTTGTTCAGCCGTGAGAAATGAAAGGTCCTGCCCCTTGTAGGAAAATCAAATGTGCTACTTCTCTCGTTTCACACACAAGCCCTACAATTCTCGCCCCGACCAGTTGACGCTCCCAGGAGCAGCGTCATGGAGTTGTTGATCCCCCGGCTGTTTGTTTAATGTACCACCATTTCTTATATTTTTTCCAGTGGTGGTGAGGACAGCAGCATTTTGCTAGGTGCCACGGCGATGACTATTGCTGTTCCACGTGTCAATTAAAATTGCTTATTCTCGTGGCCATGCATCAGCTGCTTTGAGGTGCCATGGGCCACAAGGTGGGAACTGGACGCCGTGGTCCCTGTCTGCCACTGCTGACATTCCCGTGCAGCCCTGGTCAAGAACAGAGCTTAATTGTTGTCAGTCACACTCTTCCGCTTCACACTGTGCTCCCTTTTGTGCCTTTTTCCCCTCAAAAAGGCTGTTTTTGAACGTGGGTTTAGTGCACTTGCAGAAGAGGACAGTTGGAGGGGACATGAAGCTGGGGAGCCCACCAATCTTCTTCTTTAACCTGGCCTCCAATAGGGGCGTGTGGGCAGCATTTTTTACAGCCTTGCGACTGTTGCAGAAGAAGGATTAGCAGTAGAGACAGCACCATTCTTGCCAGCATCCTTTCCTGCTGAATTAAAGACCGGAGGACGCCACTTGAACCTGGCTGTCTGGAATTGCCCAGTGCCATCTCCGTTATCTCGTGGGTTTGGGAAGATTGCAACCCACTTAAACCAGAGCAGTAAAGAACTGTAATGGTACGTGGGAATGAGGTTGGGAGACCGGGTGAGGAGGCGCTGCCTAGGGCCCCGTCAGGGAAGGGGCAGCCTTACAATATGCAAGCTGCCTGTTCCCAAACTTCAACGTGAAGCTTCCGAAGAGATACAGTGGAAGGGGGAGTCCCCTTCCCACCCAGGGGCACTCGGGGGTCCAGCTGGCATCTGAATGGGAATTGCCCCTGGAGGTTGCCAGATGCTCCCTGGTCCTGCCTGTGTGTGCCAAGGAACAGACGCATGTCAGAATGGGCCTTCTGCAGGGCCAAGGAAAGCCTTACAGTGTAGCCTTACAATAAAGTAGAATTAACTCATCCGGTCGTGCTTCCTGTCTGGTTTGCCTTTAAGGGCTAACATCAATCTAGCAAGTCTGAAAGTACAAATCTCCCGCCCTCCCTATTTACCGCCTGAGTAATTAGGGCAGGTCCTTCCCAAGTTTCTCCCTCTGGCCATTCCTCTGTTGTCGGCTCCTTTCTCTCTTATCTGACCGTTCCCTGCGTGGCATCTCTTCCCCCCCATCTTCCAAGGTGACCCTCGCCTTCCATCACACATCTCCATCCCAGACCTTGCTTCCCCTAGCGGAACAGGCTGTATCTGTTGGAAGGAGAGAAATCTTTGTGTGAAGAATGACATACCTGGGAGGGACTTTGGACCCTTGACCAACCCCCAAACCCATAATGACATCGGCACGCTTTAAAAAGAGTGTTGGGCTCCAACTTAAATCATAAACCAAATAGGATTCATTAAGAGCCCAGCGAAGGAAATGGTATAATTATCTGCATAAGGGAAGAAGGAAAGGGCTTGGAAGAAATTTCCCCTATTTAGCTGCTGCTACTAAAAAAGACCCCCACCCCCCACCCCCAGCCTTTTCATATATTGTTCCTGTCTTGGTGCAGAGATACATTGCAGGCCCTTAAAAAACAGGAATCTGGGGGCACCTTCTCCAGGTACCCAATTGTATGCCAAGGCAGAAGCTTTCATAAGCTGCAACTCCCTTCCTCAGATGCAATAGAGAGGCCAGACTGATGTAGGACTTAAATGGTTATTATTTGGTGCTTAGATTTTGTTCACCTTATTGTCCTGGTGGGGTCAGAGTTCCTAATGATTTTGCAAAAATTAGGAGTGCAGTACCCCCTTTTCCGACTAACAGATGTCATTCCAAGGCAGAAGCAAAGGGCCTAGTTGATGTGGGATTTAAATTGGGATGAGGCAGGGGAGGGAGGGCAGGGGAGACCGGCTGGTGATGCAGATTTGTTTGTTTGTTTGTTTGTTTATGGTGCTTTTATGCTGCTTCGGTCATTCGGATTCTAAGCAGCTGGCAATGAAAACACAACATGTCAAGCGATGTATCATCAAAACAATAAGCATATACATTTCTCTTAGTGGTTCGAAACCAAGTCACTGCTCTTTAGTGTATTCTGTAATTAGAATTACATTTCTTTATTTCTTCAAGGGACTGCAGGATTTGCCTCTGACTATGTCTTCCCCACCCCCTTACCCCATTTTAAATCCTTCACGAGTCGCCACTCTGCTTCTGCCTTTGAATAAAATGTGTTAGTCAGAAAAGGGGCGACTAGACTCTAGTAAGATATGTAAGACGTGGACAGCTCTGAGCAGGTTTTGGGGAGAGTTTTTGAAAACCCATTGAAACTGCTTTGGGTGAGAATGAAAAATAAAAGGAGGAAAAAAGACAAGGAGGGTTCTTGTAGACCACCTGGACAGACAGAAGGTACAGACGAGGCACCTGATGGAGACCATGGGAGATTTCAATTCCCTTGACATCTGCTGGGCATCTGAGTTTGCCAAGAGCCACAGGTCTGATGGATTCTTCTCTGGCTGACAAGAATTCTCTTTTCTTCAATGAGCAGAAGGTGGAAGGGAGGAGGAGGAGGAGGAGGAAGGAGGAGGGGGAGGAGGAGGAAGAAGAAGATCATCTGCTATCCTGGAAGGAGGAGACCCTCTTGCTGACAACTTCATGGAAGAGGAGGAGAAGGAGAAGGAGACCATCTGATATCCTGGGAGGAGGAGGAGGAGGAGGAAGAAGATCATCTGCTATCCTGGAAGGAGAAGGAGACCCTCTTGCTGACAACTTCATAGAAGAGGAGGAGAAGGAGAAGGAGACCATCTGATATCCTGGGAGGAGGAGGAGGAGGAGGAGGAGGAGGAGGAGAGCTGCCTCTACTCTCCTGGGCTTAATCCTGACCAACAGGGGGGAGTTGGATGAAGAAACGAAGGTGGCTGATAACCTTGGGGAAATGTGATTACGTGATTCTTGAATTTGTGGTATCTGGGGGAGGAGCAATGGAGAAGAGTCCATTCCTGGGACTTCAGAGGAGCAGATTTTGATGAGCTCCAAGGTCTGAACCAGCGGTTTCCAACCCTGAAGGAGAGAAGCGTTCACGAAGGACAGGAAATGCTACGAAAGGAGATGCCGCAGGTGCAGTTGGAAACAGTCCCTGCAAGACAGAAGGAAGGGAGAAATCTAAAGCGGCTGGGAGGGACACATGCAGGACTCTCTGGAACTGGGAAGAGAAAAGGGACAGGCACAGGAGCTACAAGGAGGTGGAGATAAGCGAAGATTCCCGGCAGCTGCCAGAAACCATGGGGGTTCTGTCAGAAAGGCCAAAGCCCAGCTGAGGCTTGAAGAAAATGCCCCAAACAACAAAATGTGCTTTTTTCAGGTGTGTCAGAAACTCAAGGAAAGACAAAGAGGCTTGTAAATCTGTGGTAAAGAGAAAAGGGTGAATTGGCAAGGGTGATGGTGAGGGAGCAGCGCATCTTAACCTCCTATTTTATAGCTGCCTTGTCTCAGGAGAGAAATGAAGATTACAGCCTGGGGCACTGGTTGCAGGACCGCTAAGCGTAATCTCCTGGAGAACTAGTGGGGGACCAGAAGCCTGCAAAAAAGGGAAGGGGCTGGAAAAACACCCAGCCGGCAGTTTGAAGCCGAGCAGGTTATCAGGCAGCCTGATTATGAGCTTTTGGATAGGAAAGCCACAGTTAACGCGAGCCAGTGTGGATTTGTCACAAACAAGCCATGCCAGATTAAAGTTGGCCCTCTTTTTTCACGGAGCTGCTGGCTTAATGGGCTGGGGAAACGCCCTGGCCGTTGGGTACCTTACCTTGACCTTGCAAAGCATTCATCGAAGTTTCTCATGATCGCTTCACGAATAAAACGGTGGAGGTGATCTCCCCTTTGGAATACTTGGCCAGTTCTGGGCACTGCAGCCAAAGGAGGTCATCAGGGAAGGTGGGATTCCCAAATCTGGGGATCCGGAGCAAGTTCCGAGAAGGTCTGCCAAGTTGGTGAAGGATCTGGAAACCAAGTGTGCGAGGAACAGTTACAGGATCTGGACATGTTTAGCCTGCAGAAAACAACATTCAGGGGAGATGTGATAGCAGCCTTCAAATATCTGAAGGGCATCACCCAGAAGAAGGAGTGGAATTACCCCCTGTTGCCCCAGAAGGCAGGACCAGAACCGAGGGGTCAAAACTTTAAGGAAGGAGGTTCAGGCGAGACACCAGAAGGAACCTCCTGGCTGTACAAGCTGTCCATCAGTGGAACAGGCTGCCACGTGAAGTGGGGAGTTCTCCTTCTCTGGAGAAGGTTAGATGGCCATCTGTCAAAGATGCCCTAGTGGGTCCGGCACTGAGCAGGGAGGTGGACTAGTTGATCTCTGAGGTCCCTTCCAACTCCAGGATTCTATGAACCATCCTGTTTCCTGTCCTGAAGATAAAGCCCATGATGGGAGATGAAGCTGTGAGGCAGCATTTCCAACAGGGGTGTGGCAGATCCTTCTACCTGGACACCTTCCACCGTCCAGAGCAGTGTTTCTCAACCTTGGCTGCTTGAAGACGTGTGGACTTCAACTCCCAGAATTCCCCAGCCAGCATGGGGAATTCTGGGAGTTGAAGTCCACACGTCTTCAAGCGGTCAAGGTTGAGAAACACTGGTCCAGAGGATATTCATCCCTGCAGGTTTTTAACTTTAAAGGAACAAATTTTCAGAAGCAAAACAAACAAGCAGCAAAAGAACCAAAGACATTTGCATCATGAATCTGTAATAAACTGGTCTGGTTCTCCTGCCTTGCCTTTCCTTCACGGCATGCAAGTAATGGTTTGTTTTCCATTTTTCTATCAAAAGCCTTATTACCGACCTGCGCAAAACAAGCCTCGTCTCATTTCCCCAGCAGCCCACCTCTTGCTAAGCCTGTAATTAGACATTTTATGAAATAATAGGGGGAGGGGGGAGAAACACAGCAACATCTTGTCTGTGGCCGACAAACCAACCCCATTTGTATAAAATTATACGGAACGCAAAAGATTAAGCACTCAGTTTGGTGCATGGATGCTTCTCCATTGACCAGCCGCGGCTTAGTCTTTTTTCGGAAGCAGAACACTTTGTGCTTTGCAGATAATTGACTGTGGAATATAACGTTGCTTATTCAGAAGCAGGTCACACAGAAGAGGAGCGCCTGTCTTCATTTGATCACCTTATTTTGGAAGCCTCTGCAAATTCATGCGGGCGGGCGGGCGGGCGCGCATGTGCGAGAGCGCATCTATATATAATATGCATATTGTTTTAAAGCACACCTAAGATTTAATTTCGTCATGAACTGGATTCGCAGGAAGGTGACCCCTCTGCTTTTCTGCAGCACCGGGAAAGGGGGGGGGGTTGACTAAAGCTGATGTTCGCTTAGGAAAACAGACCAGGATTTTCTCCCCTGGATATGTGGGGGTGAGTAGATGGGAGAAGAGGAGAAGCCCCCTTCATGCAGAGCCAAAGGGGGGAGGGGTCTATTATTTCCTTGCATTCATAAGGAGCCCTGGGTGTGTGTGCTTTGCACCCCCCCCCCCATAATTTTATCCTCCTAATAGCCTTGAGAGGTAGGTTAGGCTGATAGATAATGATTCTCCCAATGTCATCTGGGGTGCAAAAAGGGTTTGAGCCTGAAATCAACCCAGACGGCCCGTCTTGGAGAAGCTCCACTTTGTCCTTGTGGAAGATTGCAGTGCTTTTTGCTTTTTTCTTTAATAAAAAAGCCCCTTTTTAATATTTAAAAAAATCAACAACAGTTGCCCTGAATTACAGAACAATGAAAGTGGAGAATGTTTTTAAAAAGGCATGCATGCAACTCTGTGGAGTGGTCAGGGACTGCGCAGAAATAGCTGCAAAATGAAAATCCTGATTTCCAACTTCGGGGGTTCCCCCCACACACACACTTTTTGGGCTGATGGACAGACTTGGCGCATGGCGAGCAGGTGGTGGGCGCTTTCACAAAATGGCTGCTGGGGGAAGAACCCAATCCAGCCGAGAGGTGGACTAGAATGCTCCTGCCTCTAGTTCAGTGTTTCTCAAACGTGGCCGCTTTAAGATGGGTGGACTTCAACTCCCAGAATTCCCCAGCCAGCCATGAATTCTGGGAGTTGAAGTCCACCCATCTTAAAGCGGCCACGTTTGAGAAACACTGAACTAGTTCCTTCTACACAGAGATCCAGTCCTGGCTTCCTTTCCCTCATTTGCAGCTGGCCCTTCCAATAAACCATCTTTTCTACTGCCTAAGAAAGTGGTGGGGACAGGGAACATTGAGGCCTGAGGGACTTTTGAAAATAAAGATGCTGCTGGGGGCTGGCAAAATGCTTTGCAACAAGGGCAGGTTTTTAAAAACATGCTTCCCTGTTTTGATAGAATTTTTCCCCCCAGGGGACCTATCCAATGACCAGGCAACAATGGGTACAGACAGTATTTATTTATTTATTTCTCAAATTTGTCACCGCCCATCTCCTCCGACTGGTGCCAGTTTCCTCAGGAGAAGGCACCCCCGCCCCATGCCAGCGCCATGGCATTTCCTTCCAGGAAAATATACATGGGATTGCAGGCTAAAGGTGGCTCAAAGGCAGAGGGTGCCCGGGCCCGCCCCACCAGATTTCCTGGCATCGCAGCCCCTCCCTCCCACTCTTCTCTTCTCTTCTCCACAGTCCCTGCAGGGCTGAACGGGCAGAGGCATCTGTAATTCTGATCCCCTGTCACCCCACCACCACCATTCTGACATGCGTCTGTTCCTTGGCCCTGCAGAAGGCCCATTCTGACATGCGTCTGTTCCTTGGCACACACAGGCAGGACCAGGGAACATCTGGCAACCTCCAGGTGCAATTCCCATTCAGATGCCAGCTGGACCCCGGAGTGCCCCTGGGTGGGAAGGGGACTCCCCCTTTCATTGTATTTCTTCGGAAGCTTCACGTTGAAGTTCGGGAACAGGAAATGTTGCCTTCACTTGCTGGAGTCAGTGTGTCCTCAGCCCTGTCTTGCCCAACTCACTTCTCCCTCTTCCTGGCTGTTAAATTTGATTACGTTAACTTTTTAAACCACCCATTTGTCCAAAGGAGACCCAACTAAGTAACCAGCCCCTTTTTTGAATTTTTTTGGCAGCAAATACTGACCTTGCATCTTCAAACCACTTCCTAAATTGGCTGCAAAGCAGGCCCTGCCTTTTTGAAACTTAATCCCATCGCTTGACATAATTAGATTAAAGCTGTCTCAGGTATCATTCCTTTCTGGCCACAAGCTTTTTGGCAAAACTGGGCATGGAAGAATTGCTGGTGGAAAGCATTGTGAGAGGAGAGTGGGGAGAACGTGGGAATCGAAGGGAAGCTTCACATCTGCCTGCCCCTTCCTCCAGATGTTTTGGCACCACAGTCCCTCTCGTTTCCAGTTCCAATTTGGTTGGGAATTTTGGAAGCCATAAGCTCACCGCATCTGGAAGGACCCAGATGTGCAAGAAAGAAGCACATGGTCAACATCTGTGCTTCTGGACACAGCCGGGTATGCAGAATTCCCTGTCTTTTTTGAGGAGATCATTGGGGAAGACGGCAAATTTTTAAAAAATTGGGTGAAAGGAGGTATACCAGTTTTTTGGAAAATGTATTAATTTCACTAGTATTTGACAGACAGTTCTCTTTGATGGAAAAGGTATATTTGATGCAAACGTTGAAAATAAATAATTCAGCTCAGCTTCCTTAAGCCCTCCTCCCACTAAAGCACAAAAGAGGTCAAAACCATGGGCAGCTGGTAGAAACCCCGGTGATGACATCACATGCATCATGATGTCATCATGCAAGTGAACACCAATTGCAAAATATGCCTGATGACATCCTGGTGTAATTTGCTTCCATGATGTGTAGTGACTGATGTAGCAAATTCCATAATTTGTGCCATTTGGGCAGTGACTTTATGACACATTTTCCGCTTCCCTGTGAGACAAAGGTTCTGAAATGTTTTAAAACCTCCTTGGAGTTCACCCTCAGTTTGTGGTGGGCTTGGTCCCGTCCCCCGAAAGCGTTTTAGCAAAGTCAAACGCCATCCAGGCACCGATGCAGAAGGGATTTCCATTGCTTTCTGGTCTAGACTAGAGCCTGGCATCCCCTGGCTGTCTCTCATCCAAGGACTCACCAACTCAGTCCCTGCTTGGCTTCCAAGTTGCGACAAGACCGTCCAGCGGCTGCCCAGCATCCCATGTGGACCCTCAGAGAAATTTGGAGCAGCTGGTTTTCCCTCCTCCCGCTTATACCTCACGGAATGGTGACAGCTTCTGTAAAATCATTTTTTTCCCGTTTTAGACTTTGGACAGTGACTCATTATACCCTAGAAATACTACTGCTGTCTTTTCTTCCCTTTCCTTTATTTTTCCTGCAAGTGGTTTGGCTTCCCGTTCAAGCAATGGGCATTTACAAGCTGAAATACTTGTAAAAGTCAGCCCAGGGCTCTAAGAATACAATATTTGCCTTCACCTTTCAGCTGTCAACAAATTTTCCTCCGTCCTGCCTTGTGCCTGACATGCACGCACACATGCTCAAGCAGGCCTGCGCCCCAGTAGCAAGGGGAACCGTGGAGGGGCTCAGTGCTCCCCTCGAGGCGGTGGCTCTTCGGGCTGAGGGGGGGTCCCTCCTTTGGACGTTGTGAGGAGGAGCAGCAGAATGGGATGAATGACAAATACACACACACACACACAGGAGATCCATCCTGCTCCCCCCACTGCCAAGGGCTTGGTGGTTCTCCCAGGCCTTGGGGTAGGATGGTGGTCCTTGCTGGGGGTGTGGAATGGAGTGGGTCTTCCTGTCAGCCGCGGTCTTTCATAAATACATCCATAAATGCATAAGAACAGCTCTACAATCTCTCCGGTTTGTGGCTTCCTGTCGTGTGTATAAATTTGGCACGAGAACAGTGAGATGTCCTGGAATTCCCACTTTCCTAAGGACATTCCACAACCCGATAGGATCAATACAACCGAGGGCCTTTCTATAAACAATGAAGCTGCTATGGACTTCTTTTGGGTATCCCTTCAGCTTTCTCCATTATCCGCGTTCGTTCATTAGAAATAACGCCTCTTTTCTAAAGCCAGCTGGAACATCTTGCTCTAAAATAAATAAATAAATGGACCAACCCCCTCTCTGAGTGAGATGGGTGGTGACGAAATTTGAAGTATAAATATAAATAAATGGATGAATAAACCCCCCAGCCCTGTAGATCAGACTGGTCCATGGGGTGGGGGGTCCAGCAGCCCATTCCCCCTCCCCCACCATTCCCCACAGCTCAAGCATGGACACGGGTGCCTGTTCTCAACCAGGAAGGTACTAAAATGATGAAAGAGGTGCCTGACATCACTTTGCCCTTGCACACTTGCGTTGCAAAATTACACACAAGTACCTAGGCGGGCAGCGTTTGGATTGTGAAGGCATGACACACATTTCTTCATTTGCGTCCTCTGGTCCTTTCGCGCTTGAGTCGTGGCGTTGCAGTCAAGCCAGAAGGGGTGGAAATTGGGTCATTGCGTTATCTCCCATGTTTTGTCCTTTTCACAAAATCCTGACTTGGCTCACTTGATAAATACAGAGCCAGGGGATACCACTGCTAGTGGCCTGCTACGGTCTTCGGGCTCTGTAGGCTATGTTCAAGCAGCATGCTTAACCGGGTCTGGTGAAGACATTGTGTTTGGACAGCTGAACGTTGGTTAGGCTTTCCGTGGCTTAGCATCTTGGCTTGTTTGGATGGGCTAATTTAGTTAATGAAGTGCCCAAGTTGTTTAAACCTGCGGTGTGGCTGCAGCCATAAAGGAACATACGCAGGAGCCACACCCCCTCAAGGAGAACCCCGGCCCAATTCCCGTTGTCTGCTCTGCCCAATTGACATAGTGGGGAAGGTGATGCAATTCTATTTAAATCTTGGAAGAAAGCCGTAAGAAAATCAGCAAACTGGAAAGGATCCCGCGAACATAACTATTTGCAATTATTGTTTCGTTATTGAGAAATGTCCTCATTTTTTCCTTTCCAAAACTGAGACTTCCTTACTAACACTCACATAAATTGTGCGAAAATTGGTGCAGTATGCGGATTCAGGAGGGAGTGGGGGAGAGAGAAAGATTCCGTTTGGGCAGAATTGGACATGATGGTGTATTTGATTAGTTGGGAAAGCTGCAGAAGAAAAATAAAAAGAGAGAGACTCTTAAGGTTGCAGATCTCTGAGGTTCTGAATTCATGGGATGCTCCACCTATAAAATTTACAAGGAAGAAACCATTTTTACAAGTCTCGTCCATGCAGCCTCCCTGCACTTCCTTACTCCTGCTGGGTTCCAGAAGAAATAAAGGGGTGGATTTAAAAGCCTGCCCAGCCATCCCTGTTTGTGCGTTCACAAACTGGTCTCAGAGGAGGGAAACCATCATCCCCTGCAGAATTCTTCCCCCTTCTGAAATAACCAGTCAGGCATCATTTATGTTACCTTTTAATTTTGCTTTATAGCTTTTGTGCCTTTCGTCCTGTGAAAACAGACTCCGGATCCTGGCTGGCAGGTCTGGTGGGGGCATATCTGAGGGCATTCAAAACATTTGGAGATGGGATGCCCAAAGTTAGCTCCAAATAGCCAGAGAAGATCTATGGAGGGTTTTTTTGGCTAATACTAAGGCAATGCTGTTGCCGCATCCATCACGATGCACTGTTCATACGTCTTTGGACGTCTCCAGCGATCCTGAAATCCATTTCTTCTGAATGCTCAAAACAGGTTAAACACTTTGTTGAGCTGCTGAATTCAACAGACCCAACCTGATGGGAAATGGGGTTTTGCAGACATCAGAGCATCTTCCTTTGGCATGGTCAGACCACGTGCACTTAGAATACAATAAAAAAAGTGTCAGTTTGAACATCGCCCCTCTCTCGTGCCCCCAGGAGTTCAAAGCACAAAATCCATGCGGGTCTTCAGGGCCTGTCTGAGCCTTTTGGGAAATCTCTCCATTTTCTTGAATGCCACCTGCCTCATTAACACACATTAGCTTAGCAGCCAAGGGCACTTCCCAAATTTAACGAACTCCTGAACAGGCTTGGAGACACAAATCTGTTGATAAGGTGTCATCAGACCAGCTCATCCTCTTTGAATTCTCTCTGTGGTTCTTAAGGAAAGGCTGGGGTGCCTCTAATGTTATCCAAGTGAACTGCAGAACTCTCATTTATAAGCAAAGAAAAAGAAGGGTGGCGGGTGATTAACAATTTAACGTTGCCTTTTTTTTTTTTTTGCATTTCCTGTAAATGCGGCCTCGGCTTTGTGGGTTTCAGCACAGAGGGAAAACAAATGTATTTAAAAAGGAAATTAAAACCTGCAGACTCTTTAAATATAAGCTACTTGGTGGATTTCTCATTTCCCCCCTTTCTTTCTTTTTCAGAAGGAAGCTTTGTCTTCATTTTAGTTGTCTCTCTTTTACATAGTACTCCATGTCTTTAAAAGGGGTCTTACCATTCTTTTAGTTCCTTTTTAAATGAGGTGCATTTTTTTTTATCTGCAGCCAGCAATCTCTCTGAAACAGGATGGGTCATGTTATTAAAAGATCTTTTTGCATAGACCATTGGTTTTCGAAGTGTGGTCTGGGGACCCCTGGGGGTCCCCCAGACTGTTTCAGGGGGTCTACAAAGTCAAATAAATAAACATTTTAGCATTTTTCAGTGTTAATTTCTCATACAGCACATATCGATAGATATAATCCACATAAACCAAGCTCTTGGGGTCCTCCATCTTTTTTAAGAACATAAAGGGGGCCTGAGACCAAAACGTCTGAGAACCACTAGCGTAGACAGAAGCCAAGGAAATGCTGAAAACACTACATTTCTCCTTGTCTCCTGTTTTTGAAATACAGATTATTTTTTAAAAGGGAGGGGCAGATTTCTGTATTTAAGAGGACAACAGAATTAGGAAGACAAACTATAAATTTTTTGATCTCTGAGGAACAGCTACCGTACATACCATTCCACATGTATTCAGAGGCTGGAACGATTAAAACGATACCTGCTAATCACTCAGTTTTCAGCCTGAATTAAACATCTTACTCTCATCTAGTCCAAGAGAAGACAACCCTGGCCATGTGCCTACTGATGATCTTTCTTGTTCCCTGCAGTTTTCTTATCCCCAATTATTTTTTTTTGTCCAGAGTTGGCACCCATCACCACTGTGATTAATGGATTTCAAACAGGAACACAGGCATGCCACAAGGCTGCAGATCACAAGTCTTATGTGCTAAATTTAGTACTAAAGCATTCATACAGAAAGTAAAACCTGAAAGCTGTCGGTGAAATCTCCTACTGCTTGAAAAAGTGGGGAGGACCAAATGATACAGAAAGTAGAAAGTAGGAAAGGGAACAAGAAATAGAAGTTTTCTTCTGGTGGGGCTTTAATAGAGTGAAGATCAGCAGTCCTGAGTCTGGAGTTGAGATCTGCAGTCTTGTGGCATTCTTGGGTTCCTGTTTGAGAACAACCTGGCATATTTTTGCGTCCTGTGCAAATGGTCCTTGAAGTCAAAGTCAAAGACCTGGAGCAGTGCCTGGTCACATTTCAGCTGATGAGAGAGGTAGAAGATTTATTAAATCAAGCTAGACCTGATGGAGGGAGAAACTGAGAATCCAACAAAGGAGCAAGTCGGTTCCCAACGCAAGACATGGAGAAGATACCCCACTCTGCTGAATCTGCTTCCATGGAAGAAGCAGAATGTTTGTTTGTTTGTTTGATTGATTGATTTCTACCGCTGCCCATCTCAGCAAGTGACTCTGGGCGGCATACAACAATAAAACCATAAAACAATTAAAACAATTACAATTAAAACAGTTAAAATATAAAATAAATACAAAATATGAGTCTGGAGAAGGTGCAGATACTGCAGAACAGGAGACCAGATGGTGGACGCCCAAGAGTTAGAAGAGATCCAACTGCAGAAACACAAAGAGAAGACTTGTGGTCATCGGAGATTGACCTCTCTCAGGAGCAGAAGCAAACATGTAGGGATGGGAGCGTTGGGCCTGCAGAGGTACCGTCTGCCAGAGGAAGGATCGCGGATGGGACAGGACAACTGACCAGATCCATTAACCGTTCTCCCTTTCTGTTAATCCAAGTGGAGACAAAGGATAATGCAAAGGACTCCTGTGTCCCATCACGGGCTTGGAAGACCCAGCCAGGAAGCTCAAAACATTGGAAGCTCCGATGGTATCCTTCTCTGTCTTTCCAGGTCATGGAAGAGGAGCAGAAAGGAAAATTCGAAAGGACAAAAAATGGAGGGCATCAGTTGAAACACTGCAAGAGAACAACGTTGGCAGGAGACCTTTGGTTTCTGGGCCCGTGGTGGGCATTATTTGATGATAGACTGATGGCCCAAGATAGGGTGCACCTCGGAAGGACTGGCAAAAGATATTTGGCTAAACTATGCCAAGCTTCAACAGGAGGGTTTAAGCTGAATCCCGTGAGGGTTGGAGGAAAAAAAAACTTGAAGCCATGACCTCAGAAAAAAGATCGCATGCTGTAGAAGGAACGGGAGTGTTGTTCTGATGGGGTTTATTAAACCATTCAGTGAAAAACCAGAGAGAACATTGGCTCATAAAGTTCATGGCCTTCATTGTTGATGCACTAATGTTCAGAGGATGGAAAATGAACAAGATGAGCTTTGAGCTCCTTGGACTGCAAAGCAAACAGGATTTAATAGGTACAAGAGAGACCTGATGGGATGACTCCCATGACTGGAATATAATAATTGAACAACATTTGTTCAAAGGAAGCAGAAGTGGGAGGAAGGGCGGAGGAGTTACCCTGTACATTAACCTCTTCAGCAACCCAAGTCAATAAACTTGGCGATCCTAAAGAAAGGGTCTGGGTTAGAATAAGGGCAGGATTTGTTCTGGCTGTCCTGATGTTGGTTCCTGTGTCCTCCCGGCCAAGGAGATGACGTGGATGATACTTCCAATAGGCAAATTGCGGCTCTTTTGGAGAGGCAAGAAGTCATGGCAATGATGGGCTTGGATGACCCCAATCTCTGTTTAGAGGCTACCTGCTCCTTCCTAGCCCTAGCCCTAGCCCTAGCCCTAACCCTGACTTGTCTTGCTGGGACCTATCTCCTTCAGAGGATGGGTGAAGGCCAAGAAGATAAGCTGTTCTTGACACGACGCTAACAAATGGAGAAGATTTGGCTGAGGAAGTGGCAATAGAAGGAAGATTCTGGGAAAGTGATCATGTCAAGCAGGAATTCTTCATTTTCAAGGAAACCAGTGGTGAGATAGTCCACACCTTGCACTTCAAAGAAGCAGATTTTAATTAGCTCAGGGCCATACTGAGTAGGATCCCAGGCCAGGAGAAGCATTCAGAAAAGTTGTTCATGATGGGGAGAATTCCTAAGGAAGATGATATGTCGATGAAGATTCTCGGTCATCCCGGTGGAATTGTCCGTAGATTGAGTCATGGCAGCTGGATTTCTTTCTTTCTCTATTGGTTGAAATGCTTCGCTGAGCAGCTTCTTCAGTCTGGGCAAAGGTTGGTGAGGGACCCCGTATGTGTCTTCCAGGGTGGCTGCATTGTCCCTGCCCCTGAGTGGCTGTTGATTGTGCCATGGAGGCGTGGATTGCCTTTGGGAGGTCTTACTCCTGGATCCTTTGTTCCTCCCCAAGTGGATCATTAAGAGCGGCCTTCCTGGTGGTCTTAATCTCCCTGGGGACTGATGAAAGAGCAGCATGAAAAATGGGGGACAAGTTGTGTCCGAGGCCTCTGCCTCTATTGAGGGAAGGATTTCCCACTTTGGCATGAATGGATTCCTTAACGCCTCTCTCAAACCACCTCTCAGTCCCCAGGGAGATTAAGACCAGGAGGAAGGCCGCTCTTAGCGATCCACTTGGGGAGGAACAAAGGATCCAGGAGTAAGACGTCCCAAAGGCAATCCACACCTCCGTGGCCCAATCAACAGCCATTCAGGGGCAGGGACAATGCAGCCACCCTGGAAGACATATACGGGGTCCCTCACCAACCTTTGCCCAGACTGAAGAAGCTGCTTGGGCAAGCAGCAAAGCGTTTCTACCAAAAAGAAAGAAAGAAATCCAGTTGCCATGACTCAACCTATGGATAAGGAAGATGATATTAAAGGCCCAATTGCAGATGATTCCAAGGAGGACGAAAAATGGAGGACATCAGGAAAAGCCAATGTAGATACAGGTAGTCTTCAACTTATGACCACAATTGGGACTGGAACTTCTGTCACTAAGCAAGGTGGTTGTTGTGAGTCATGCCCAATTTTACGACCTTTTTTGCCATGGTCATTAGGCAAATCACGTGGTCGTTAAGCGAATCCAGCTCCCCCCATTGACTTTGCTTGTTGGAAGCTGTCTGGGAAGGTGGCAAATGGCGATCACGTGACCCCGGGACGCTGCAACCATCGTAAGTGCAAGCGGGTTGCCAAGTGCCTGAATTTTGATCACGTGACCGCAGGGACACTCTGGCAGTCGTAGGTGTGAGGACTGGTCATAAGTCACTTTTTCCAGCACCATTGTAACTTCAAACGGTTGCTAAATGAATGATCCTAAGTCAAGCACTACCTGTACACAAAAAGCTTAGTGAAGCTTGGGAAAGCACACCTACCAGAAATGGAAAGAAGTTCATGTCTGGAGGAAGAGAACCGACTGGAGAGGAAAATTTCAGAATGATTTGAGTTTAGCAAAGAACAGCAAAAACTGTTTCTTTAGATACATTCAAAACAAAAGGCGCAGAAGAGAATCAGTTTCCCAGCTGCTCGGGGAAGATGGCAAAGGGCTAACAGGCAACAAAGGAAAGGCACAGCTTCTCTTATTCTGGTTTAGCCTCCCTACCCCCCACCCCGAAAAAAAAAAGCATTTGTTTACCCAGCAGTGATGAAGGTCAGATTGAAGCTTGAGACTCTGGTCAGAAAATATCTCTTTACTCTGAGCGAGTTGAAATCTGCAAAATTGCATCCCTTTCAGCGGAGAGAGGCTACCTGTCCTAAGGTCACTCTCTCCTTATTTTGCAAACCAAGTGGCTTTCCTGATGTCTGTGCTCCACGTTTGAAGCTTGCAGAGAGGGGGCCCACAGGCCTGGGAAGCGTTTAACCAAGGGGCATTTTGGTCAGGCTGAAAGCTGGGAAGAGGAAGCTTGTAAGTTTTCCGAAACACTAACACCAGTGGAAAGAGTGGTTCGCTCTTCCAGCCAGCACACAGATATACGTGTCCCCCGGGCTTCCCTAAGATTTGCTTGATGCTCTTCTCTTCAGTTGCTTTGAGCCACACACACACACACACACACACACCAGATGGCAGGATTGTGTATAGAGCCACTTAAGAGCCCATGAGTTCTCTTTAGCTTGGGTGGGTTGTGAAAGTGTCAGCATCTGGAGCAAACCATGGTCATTGCAAACAGGACGAAAAGCACGTTGTGAGATGGCATCTCAAACTCAAGAGTTGGGGTGTGAGTATGTAAATTGCACGGTGTGTGTTGCAACATGGCAATGCCAGTTTGATATTTGCCCCATCCATGGATGTCCGTGGCAAGAGACTTTCATGCATACTGCTTGCTACCTTTGTACCACCAAATCCTTTGCATCTTCTCTGCCCTAAATATAACTGCTTAGCTCTGATATGGGTGGCATTTCCTGACACTTTTACTCTCAATATAAGATCCATTTCTCCAGCTGTCAAACTCTCCCAAGCCTGGGATAACAAGGCTGGAGGTCTCAAAGCCTGGAAGAAACCTGGCTGGTAATTCCTTTGTTGTAATTGTAGAATGGCCACATTGCAGCCTGTCAGCTGTAATGGAATGTGAGAATGACCTTGGAAGATGGGGGAAGAGATGCTGCCTAGGGAGCAATCGGATAAGAGGGGAAGGAGCCCACAACTGAGTAACGGGAAGAGAAAGAAACTTAGAGAGGGTCTGCCCTAACTTGGCAGGTGGTAAAAAGGGACGGAGGGAGAGTTGTACTTTCAGACTTGCAAGATTCGGTTAATGTACCCTAACAATAAAGTAGAAGTAGCTCATCTGGTCATGTTTCCTGTCTGGTCCACCTGGGAGGGCTGACATCAGCAGACCCCGAGGGGCAGGGGGACTGGTGTACAGTTTACATCCCCTTCTCCTTCAAATCCAGCATGTTCTTTCATAACCAAGCTTTAGTCTTCTTTTTTTACATGGTCTCTTGCTCAGGACAGTTCCATGTTTACATTCTCGGCATCATTACTCTGAGAACCTCCGACTGCTAATGGAGGCCTGGCTTCACTTCAGCAGCAATGTTGTCCATCACTGATAACCAAGCACAGCACCTCTTGGCTGAAGCCAGGGCAAACTCTTTCTGTGCATCTTCTCACCATCTCTCAGCCCCAAGAGGTTGTCCTCCCCATGGGTTAGGGTTCAATTCCCCCTTTCTCCATCACTTGGTCTCCAGGGGGCCGCTGCTTGGAAGTTGACGTTGAAGTAAACAGAATGCTCCGGCGTAGATTTTTTTTTTTCACCCCCTGCTATGGGAAAATCACACTATTTTAACATTAAAAAAGGAGAGGAAATAGTATTTTTTTAAAAAAACAGCAGTTGAATGAAGGAGGAAATTTGGAGGGTTTTTTTAAAGTGCAATTCCAGGATTTGACTAGGAGGACCTTAGGATCATCTTGGGGAGACCTGAGGAGAAGAGACAAGATCCATGTTTAGCTAACAAAACCTGCCCAAGGATTTGGAGACACTCCTTGACCTCTGAGGAGGGGAATGCAAACAGTCATCCTGTATTTGGTCAAGGAATGTGATGCGAATGGAAACCGAGGTGGCCCGGCCTTGCGCTGTTGGAGCAGAAGAAACTGAGGCAGAAGGAGCAAGCTTCTAAACCAACAAGATTTACTGTTTTCATGTTGTCCTTGCCCAGAAAGATGGTAATGAGGCCCGGCAGATGCCTTCACAGCTCCCTTCATTTCAAACTTAATGTGTTAAGTCCTGGGAATAGAGAAGAAAGTGGACAGATGTCGGGCAGTTTTGCAGAGGCAGCTTTCAGAGTTCTTTGAATGATGGTCAAGAGACCCAAGGAGGGCCAGCTATTTCCATCTCACATTAGCAGGAATTGGGTGGTTAAAAATGGGGTACCTGGAAGTAGGGGAAGGAGGGGAGATTTCTTTTCCACCATCAGAGCCTGCAGTCATGTTATTGCAAAGCCGGTTTAGGATCAACCTTAAGAGAACCACCCCTTTTAAATTAAAGGACATATCCAAACGATACCAGCTTATCCAAGGATTCTATGTTCCCAGCTTCAGCCTGAATGCCAGGAAAGGGTTTTATGTCACCAAGATAATATGGGAAAGGAGCTCTGTGATAGCCTAAATCAGGGTTCGTCGACCTTGGCAACTCTAAGCTGTGCGGACTTCAACTCCCAGAATTCCCCAGCCAGCTTTGCTTTGCTGGCTGGGGAATTCTGGGAGTTGAAGTCCGCACAGCTTAGAATTGCCAAGGTCGACAAACCCTGTCCTAAATGACTTCTTTGCTGACTTTGTATTCATTTACTTCTGTGTTGAAGGTTGACACCAAAATGAAATAAGTGCGAAATAAGTAAATAATGAGCCTTTTCATTTTTTTTACTATTGCAAAGATGGAAAGTGGCTGTTAGGTGACATCTTGAAAGATGGTTTTGGTTTCGCTCCTTGTTTTTTTCATCAGATAATTGTTCCTAAAGGAATCGTCTGGCGCTGAAAAATATCCCCAACCACAAACGTAGCTGAGGTTTGCCAGCAAAATTCTGAGCGGGCCCAGCGGTATTTTTTTCTCTCTCTCAGAATCACAGAAGTGTAGGCTTGGAAGGGACCTTGGAGGTCTTCTAGGCCAACCCCGTGCCCAAGGCAGGAGTCCTCCTACCATCTGGGACAGAAGTGTTTAACTGAGTTTAGTTTGTGAAAAGAACTCAATTAAAGCGAGAGAAGGAGGCTTGTCTAAAGGACAGAGAGAGTCCCCAAGGTCAAGATGGTGGCCATGATCGAGCGATCAAAGCCCCTCCCCTTTTTTATTTGCATGTGAAGAGGGGGCAAGGATTTGATCAGAGGCTCATGGCTGCCCAGTTGTCTTTCTGGCCTTCCCCACGGACACCCTGAGAAGACACAATTGCTGTGCTCACAGGACATGTGGTCAAAACAAACCTTGATGGCTTAACATGGTTCACACAAACTGCCGCGACAGGGGCAAAGGCAGCCAGCCAGGGGAAGGAGCAAAGTGTGGAGTTCCTGAGTGTGGAGCCACCCTGCTCCAAAAGGCCATTTCAATCTGGTAAACATCACGCCAGGACTTTGCGAAGGGGTGTCTCCGTCCAAGGAGAAAATGATTTCCTTAAGTAGGTTGGATGCCATGAATGAGAAGAACCTGGCAAGCAGCTGGCCACTTCCCCTTGGGTGGACCTTGGGATCTGGCCCAGCAGTTGCTCCTCTGCACCCTCCCGATCTTCCTGGCCTTCTTGGCAGAGCCATGGGGTGTCCCTACACAGCGCTCCACCTGGCCTGTTTGGGTGAGACAAAGCTACGACTCGCTCCCCAGGTCCACAGCTGCCAGAATGCAGCGGGGCAGCTGCCTTGGGGTTTTCCGGGTCCAGCCAGCACCGGGGAGCCCAGCACCACCTTCTTCCTGACTGAGCTCAGAAGAGGCTGAAGGTCAGATGTGGAACTCCTTGGCAAGATTCCACAATGCCCGGCGCCTCAAAGGACCTAGAAGGGGTGGGTTTGCACAAGCCCCCCAACCCGAAGCAAGGTTGACAAATACAGTTGCTCAGCTGTGACCTCACCCAGTTCAGCGTGTCAGATGAATGCAGCACTTCTGCAAGCAGTGGCTGGAGGAGGCCCTTTCTCTGAGACCAAACCTTTCGCTTCTCCTCCTAAGGTCCTACAGCTCGGCCTCCCTAGAAGCAAAAATAATCAAGGAGGGGATTGGACGGAGGTCACTGCCGGAGCTGAGCATCTTGGCCATCTTTACAGCAAAAACATTTGGGTGAGAGAAGGAGGGGTCCCCCTTTGGGCCCACCTCCCCTCCTGGAACACCCCGGCCGCTGCTTCTCGAAAATGATCCGTCAAACGCGATCCATATCTGAGCGAGCTGGAGGAAAATTGGGGAGGGGGGAGGAAATATCAGCGAGGGATGTTTTTGGCAGCTTCACAGTTCTAAAATGGGCTAATTCTACCTTCTGAAAGGAAGATAATTTCCATGTTTCTTTGGTTGAGAACATATAATTGGAGTTATTTTCTTCCCAAGAAAGGAACCTCTGGTACGCCGTTTGCAAATGGACAGGAAAAATAAGTGTGTAGCGCTCTCCCTGTGTATTGGTGCATTCATTACTGCATAGCTTCTGAATGTCTCTCCATTTTCACAAGGTGTTTATCACTTCTTCAAGTGCCCCTTTCCTCCCCTGCCTTTTTCTTTCCCTGCTGATGGGGGGGAGGGGTTGTGAAAGGAGGGCAAAAATGAATGTTGCTCAATCCAGTGAACCTACCACGGTGCTGGGGGTCAAAGGCTGCTGGTTATCAGCAAGGTGGGGAGAGAGGAAATAAAACACAGGCAAAATAATCTTTGAAATTCATCAGGGAGATTTCTGGCTTTATGGATTTCAGACAATAGCAGCTCTTGACCCAGCTTTACCAGCGGAAAAAAATATCGGTAGTGGTACTCACTTGGTCAGTAGGCGAAATGATTGCTTGTAAGAGCCTGGGACCGGCTGTGCAATTCCTAAATTCATGATAAAGTGGTTGCAAGGGGACAGCATCCTCACTATAGCCAGTGAAGTTAATTGACATAACTTGATTCCTCCACAACTAAAAATATTATCTATCTCTATCTCTATATCCATCCATCCATCCTAATCTCCTAGCAGAGAGTGACAAATAAAGTAATCGGTGATTACCAGCAGAAAACAAGCTGGCTGCTCTGGATGGCCTGTTTTTTGCCTGCAAGCAAGAGCAAGGGGTGCTTTTGTAACATCTGAGCATGTGCTATGAATGACGTCACTATGTTGATGTCCCGCAGCAGTCCCACAGCTTACCCAGTGATCTCACTGCCATAACTTGTTCTGCTTGGCTGCGGATACCTGATAGTGATTGGACTTTTACATCTCTTCGGGAGCAATCTTGGGGGTCCTCCGAAAAAGTATTCTACACAACGTAGTGTATTGTTGGGCAGAAGTTCCCTCTGGGTGCTGCCCCACAACTAGGATGTCCAGATAATATCAGCCAACGGGAAGCATTCTGGAAACACCTGGAGAAGCTTCCGACAGAGTTTGAATTGGCCAAGTCCAAGGTCTTCTTTCCTCCTGTAACCAGTGGGGTGGGAAAAAGGAGGCAAACGAGGAGTCTCTCTGTCATCTGCATCTGCAGGGGAGATCAAAAGAGAAGATTTTGGGGGAGATGGGCGGTAATTAAATTTGAATAATAAATTAATAAACAGTAAACAATAAATAATAAGATGGTGGCCGTGCCTGCTGGATCAGAGATTGGCTCCTCTTTACAGGTAGTCCTGGACTTACGACCATTCGTTTAGCAACCATTCTAAGTTACAGTGGTGCTGGGAACTTGCAGCCGGTCCTCGCGCCTACAACCGTCACAGTGTCCCCGCGGTCACGTGATCAAAATCCAGGCACTTGGCAATCGGCATGTATTTATGACGGTTGCACTGTCCCTGTGTCACACGATCGCCATTTGCAACCTTCCCAGCCAGCTTCTGACAATCAAAGTCGATGTGGGGAGCCGGAATCGCTTAACAACCACGTGATTCACTTAACGACCATAGCAAAACAGTAGTAAAATCGGTCATGACTCACTTAACGATGGCCTTGTTTAGCGACGGAAGTTCCAGTCCCAAATGTGGTCGTAAGTCAAGGACTACCTGTATTCGTGTTGTATATGTTCCAGCTCCCTGTTCATGTTTGTGTCTTGGCTGTAGATCAATGTCTCCATTGCAGCCTCCTTGGCATTGGCCAAGGAAAATAGAAATGGCTCCGGTGACGTCTGTGAAAGTTTTAAAAGCCCTTTCTGGAAGAACCCAGCCCATGGCCGGAATGGTTGGGAAAGGCTCCTTTGGGAATTCATCAGGGTTAGTGTTGGTTTCGTTGTTTGATGATAGTTATAAGTTTGTGATGGACGCCAGATAGGACATAAAAGGGCTGAGGACGTGGAGCTCTGTCTGGACAGCGATAGGAACGTCTTTGCATGGTGGAAATAAAAGGGAAGGAGGAGGAGAGGAAGAGGACAAAGTTATGAAGATTAGGGGTGGAGGAGGCTGGTATGACGATGGAGGAGGAGCCCCACAGCCGATCTCTAGAGAACGAATGAATGTTTGGGGCCATTCGGCTGTATTTGATTCATAGTTTTGATTTCTTCTGAATCTTAACAGGAGAAAGAGAAGCTTTCCAGCCAAGTATGTAAGCTTTTCCAGATTCTGCGGTGGGATTTTTGAAATGGAAAGTCACAGAAGGTTAAAAAGTTGGACGATTGACGCTAACTTTTTTTCCTTTTCCCCTATTTTGGGAACGGACGGATCCCCCTCAAGGCTGCCTTGTGCCAGACTGAGGGAATTGCGTTTCGTGGTGTTCAGGCTGAAGGTTGACAGTACCCGCCTGGGTGGAGGAACAAGCGGAACGCTCATATTCATCTGCGTCGCCTGGGGCTGGAAGGCCAAAGGGCTTTGACAGCGGGCACCACAGCTCCCATCACGCTCGGCCAACAGGGCTGCCGTGAGCCCTGGAGGCCGGGCAACGCTTGGCAGCCTGAGACTTCGGCAGGCGGCAGGCAGTCGAAAGCGGCTGGGGAACTCTGAAGCAGGAAGCTCAATTTACCAATCTCTGTGCCTTTTGCTGCGTGACTCAATTTGCAACAGCTTTAATTCTTCACTTAAACCAAGGCTTTGTTGTTTGTTTGCTTACCCCTGATTAATTCTAATTAGGTCTTTTTGTTAGCGGTTGTTGCCTACTTTTAGCCCTTGGAAATGGATGAGAGAAGAATTAAGGAAGCTTATACACAGCTGAACCCTGCAGCCGAACCCTGAGCTAGCACACTCGTGCATCTTAAATCGTGTATTTTCATTATTGTAAGCCCTTTTCGGAGTCCTCCAAGTCATCATCATCACCACCACCATCCAGATCATGGAAGGTAATTGTTGCTTGCACCCCACACCAGTTAGACTTTAACATGGTTCAATGGTGGGCACAGGATTTTATGAGGGTCATGGAGAAGCTGGAGCAGGTTAAGCGAAGAACTGTGATTTGGGGTCTGGAAACTAAACCCTGTGAGGAATGACTCAAGGAGTTGGACAAGTTTAGCTTGCGAAAGAGAAGACTAAGGGGAGGTAGATACTGGTCTCCAAGGCTGCTTTGTGCAAGAAGCATAGCATGCTGGAGTTCAAAGAGATCTTAGAGGTCATTCAATCCAGTGCAGGATCCGCTAGACCAGTGTTTTTCAACCTTGGCAACTTTAAGATGGGCGGACTTCAACATCCAGAATTCCCCAGCCAGCAAGGGTGTTGAATTCTGGGTGTTGAAGTCCGCCCATCTTAAAGTTGCCAAGGTGGAGAAACACTGGTCTAGACGATCCCTGACCGATGACCATCCAGCCTCTGTTGGAAGACCTTCAGTAAAGGAGAACTCACTACTTGTTCCACTGGCTGACAGCTCTTAGGAAGTTGCTCCTGAGGTCTAGCTTGAACCTCCTTCTCTGTGGTTTTAACCTACTGATTTTGGCCCCCTGGGGCAGCAGAGAACCAGTCCACTCCCTCTTCTGCCTGGGCAAAAAAGAGAGAGAGAGAGACAGAGACAGAGAGATTTGAAGGAAGGTTGAACCTGTTCATTGCTGAAACTGAGATTGAAACAAGGACCAATGGATTGGCATTAAGAGAAAAGAGCTTCGATGTGAAGATGGGGCAGAACATCCTGATTGCAAGAACCGTGAAGCACGGAAAGAGGCTGCCTAGAATGGAGATGGAGGTTTTAGAAGGGTTGATGGCCACCAGCTGGGGATGGTTCTAGTCCTGCAGGAGGGTTGGACAAGATGACCTCAAAGGTACCTTCCTCCTTGTACCTTCTATGATCCTAATTGGCTATATTATCTCCTGCAGCTTCCCCAGCCTGCTATTGTCCACCTGTTTATGACCACGGTTCCCAGAATTCACAGCTGCTCTTGGAGAAGGCTGGGTGCTGCAGTCCCAACAGCTGGATGGGGAAAGCTGGTCTGTTGGATTGGGGATTTGCAAGTCTCTTCCAGCCCAGCTTTCAGTCTCCTGCAGGTGGAGTTGGACCTCCCCCACCAAGATGGAAACGGTCTCAGGAGCAAGCAGAGGAGGAGGAGGCCATACTGAGGTCTGCATGGCGATGAAGAAGACATTAAGCCATGGGTTTCCATTGGCCCAATTTGCCCAGAAGGAGTGAACGTAATGTCTGCAGTGCCCTAGATTTGGTTGAAATATCAGGAAAAAGGTCCCCGCAGCAAGACCTGTCCAACAGTGGAAATGTCTATCAAGGGAGGTTGCACCTATTCCATATCGGCAGGTTTTTAAGAAGAGGCTGGAGGGACACCTCTCAAAGATGGCTTCATGGGTTTTCCTGCCCACTGCGGAGGGATGGACTAGATGATCCTTGGGGTTCCTTTCTAAGAGGAAATTCTGAGGGGAGTAGACATCTGAAGAAATAGGGAGGAAGGGGAACAGGAGACCACCCAAAAGATCTCTGCCAGGTGTACCACGTTGAAGAGCAACTTTCAGGAGAGAGCTTTGCACAGCCCTGATACTGAGAGTGGGTTTTGTTATTTATTTTCTATTTTATTCAAATTCATTCGCTGCCCAACTCCAGCAGATTCTTTTTCATGGAGAGGAGAGGAGAAATAACACTTGGAAAGAACAGGCTTGGAGAAAGTTTCTGCGTGCTCTGATGGAAACAAGGCAATTTGCATTAGCAGGAAGTATCTTTCCCCTAATTGGAAAACTCTGATCAAGGTTGCAGAAGGATGAAGCGGTCATTTCTCCAGACATTTTGGAGGTGGTGAAGCCTCCATCCCCAAATTGCTCCTGGCCCCTTTGCCCAATTTTTCTAGCGGCCTGTGCTAAAGAGTCACATTATGGAAATTAAACCTAGATTGATGCAGGTGCCCTTCCAAGTGGGTGCAGTTTGAACCCCGCTGAGCGTGTGGGCCAGGGGACAGGAGAGGACTTGCGTGCGAGGCGCTGTCGGGATAAAAGAAGGATGGCTCTTAAGAGAGGAAGTATTAAAATTAAAATGGAGCCTGGGTTGGAGAAGGGCACCTCGTCTTTGCAGAAGAGCAGAAAAGTTGTTGGGAAAAGAAGGGAAGGTGAAACCCTTTCCTTTTGCTCAGCTGTGTTGTATCGTCCAGTCTGTATTACTCCAGCGGATCTCCTTGGGACAGTCCGGGGCCAATTCAGCTGCTCCTAGGGAAAGAAATGGCTGCAGTGAAAATCACGCCCAGCAGCAATGCTTGGAGGGAAGGCCTTTGCCCTGTCCCAAGTGAGGGAGGGGCTCAATTACAAACTTTCCTTGCGGCAACTCGGGGGCCCTGTCATGGAGCAACATGGCCCGGGTGCAGGATCCCTGATAGGTTGCGATGTCTGCTCTTGGGAAGACGGCAACTGAGATTGGAGCAAAAAAAAAAAACTGGTTGTTTCATCTGATTCATAGATTTGGAAGGAGCTCTCGGAGCTGGAGTCTCACATTAGTCGAGTTTATGGCAAGGAACACATGGAGCACATTGGACGAAGACAGCCCGCTTCTCTGAGTAATTGGTTTCTCCGTCAAACTGCTCTAGGGACTTTTTCCCCCCTAACAATCCAACAGAAGCTGCCATCCTGTAATTTGAATCCGTTGTCACGTAGGTCTCTGTCTCCTGGATGTTCAGTAGGAGCTGAGAGAGGGCCACGCCCCAAGGGACTCCAGAGAGCAGGGGCCCTGTGCCAGACCTCTCCCTGTCCCGAACACTGACTGGAACTGGCCCTGGATGAAGGAGGAGAACCACTTCTGGTGGTCCAGGAGGAGATCAGGATTGATAATACCAAAACCCACTGAAAGATCAAGCGGGGGTAGGATGGATACCCAAACCCACCCCCTCTTGGTCTTGCCAGAGGTTGTCTCCAAGTGCAATCCATGCCATCCCAGTACTATATCCCAGTCTGAAACCCAGCTGAGAAGACCATCTTCTCGACAACCTTCCCCACAAAGAGACGGGTAGAGACAGGTCAGAAATTATCCAACACTTGGATCCAGCAATGACTTCTTGAGGAGGGCAGACCACCCACTCTTCCAAGGCGGTACAGCTCCCCCCCCCCACACACAACTCAAGGATGAATTCACCACATGGCTCTCCCAGAAGTCCTTCCAAGGAGGATCTAGGTTTAATGCACTGGTGGCCACTTACAGCACTGAGGATCCTGTCCACTCCCTCAGGACAAGCAGATTCAGACTCTTCCCAGATAACCAGAGTAGATAGCCAGCTGCAGAGGAATTGCAGGGGGCCAACTCAGAGCAGACCTGAGCAATTTTGTCTAACAGATGCCTAGAATAGTCTAGATAGGGTGATAAATGGATGAGGGAGGGAGGGAGGGAGGGAGGGATGAGGAAGGAAGGAAGGCAGAGTTAGGAAGGATAAAAGCAGAATCAGGCAAGAATGTCCATACTGGCTGGAAGTGGTGGTGATGGGTACTGTAGTCTAACAAGTTGAGAAACTGCCCCGTGGAAAAGGTTGCCCATCTTTCTGCTCACCATCAGCTGCTGTTTCCTCTGTGGTGAATTTTAGATGGCAAACTCCTCTGCTTTTACCTCCTGTTTATCATCACCAAGTGGGAAATCAGGGAAACATCCAGAAAGAAGGGAATGGCAAATGTCTTCCCTTCGTTGCCAAGCCAGTTCCACGGCCGTATCTGCCAAATCGCCAGGCGTGGAGCTGGACTCCAAGGGGACGTGGCTTTTAGGCCGGCTCTGCACCGGCCACCTTCCCCAACGTGGTGCCCTCCATACGGTAGTTGAATTTCCACACACCAAGTGACGCCCATTGAGGAAGATGATGATGATGATATTTTACGCCGTCTAAACAGGATAAACGTGCCTAATACTCCTGCCGCCTCTTTTACCCACAACAACCCTGTGAGGTGGGATGGGCTGAGAAAGAGGGACTGGCCCAGAGCTGGCCAAGAACCCACCGTCTCCTGGTTCCCAGGCCAGCCTCTTAGCCACTCCAGTAAACTCTCTCTAGAAAAACTATAAACAAATAAGAAGGCAAATGGCATTGCCTGCTAGATTCAAATGGACAGCCCAATCTGCCATGTCTGTTTTCAAGTTTCGTTTTGTTTTTTTGTAAATACCCTTCCTAAAATTTCAGGGGTTCAGTACTAAACTACTTACAGCTTTATGCACCTCTGGGCCCTAATCCCAGAAGATCGAGTCCTGCTACATCTTGAGAGTCTTCAAAATGAATCTGTTTCACCTTCTCTGGCGTTTGCAGCCACTCCAAGCTGGTCAGCACAAACCTTTCTCTTGCTTATCTATTTATTGCCCGTCTGTTTCTCTTGGTTTCTCCGTTTTCAGTTTTTAGAAAGCCCAACTGGAACCAAAAATATAATAATCGAATGGCCCAAAGCTAGAACTGTCTGTGGTCAAACAACAAAAACACAGGAACAGCCAAGGGAGCAAATGGTTCCATAAAATAAACTTTAGAAAACAAGAGCCGCAAGTGAACCGGAGTCATAATGGTTGTCAATTAAAAAAAAAAAAGCTTATAAAAACAGCTCTTCGGAACCTGTAGATCACTGCACCCTCATGGATGCAAAGCTGGGGCACCCTCCCGCCTCTCAGGACAAGGGTCACAGATGTGGAGACGGGCATTTGTGAGCATCGGTGGTGCCACTGGCGCTGGCATGCCAGGAAGACGTTCTGATTTCTTCGTCCGTTTCTTTCACGTGACCGCATTCACACAACGTGCTTAAATCGGTTACTGATGGAAAGATCTATGGTGTATCTGAAAAATGGAGCCCAGACTGTGTGCAAAAGAAGGACGTATGAAGGATGGTTGAATTTTAAAAATGCATCCTGAGCATGGGTCACTGGTGGAATGCTTGGTTCGCAGGATAGAGATCCCAGTTTGCACAGAATTGCAGAAGCGTGCTTGGGGTCCGGCTGACCACTACAGATTTATTTACTTGCTTGCTTGATATTTGCGCTGTTTCCTTCCACAAAGGGCTCTCGGCGGCTCATGTTCCTCCTTCAGTGCTCAGAATGAAATGTACAGAACTAACCACAATACTAATAAAAATTTAGCACTGGGAAATTACACCCTCAGAAGCCATTTTCCTATAGGACAGTGTTTCTCAATCTCAGCTACCTCAATCTCAGCTACTTTAAGGTGGGTGGACTTCAACTCCCAGAATTCCCCAGCCAGCATGGCTGGCTGGGGAATTCTGGGGGTTGAAGTCCACCCATCTTAAAGTAGCTGAGATTGAGAAACACTGCTGTAGGAGGATCCATTCCATCTTACAGATCCCAAAGGCTCCATATGGCCCACGACCATCTTAAAACTTCTCTATTTTCCTATTTATAGAAAACGCTCCCCCAAGGAACACTCAGTCATCTACCCCTCCACTATTCCAGCATTTATACATTGCTTGCAATTGTTCGCACCAATTTTCCTGCCTGCCAGCTCTTTGAGGTAGGCCAGGTCAAGAAACAGACACCACAAGGATTCCAGGATTGCTCTTTTATTCATTCATTCATTCATTCATTCATTCAATTTATATAGCCACCCATCTCAGACCAGTGACTCTTTTCTTGTAGTACAGCTTATTAATAGTATCTTGACAGCTTATCCCAAGCCTTCACTGTCCCCTTTTTAAGGACAGCAAGGTTGAAGTGGGGCTATTCTGAGTTTCTCATGCTTTCTACTTTCCCGCGGCTGAGGAACCATTTCACCTCTCTCTCCTCCTTCTCAAGGGCAGAGCTAAATTCCTCTACCCTGTCAAACACAACAGCCTTGGACTTGGACACATTAATTTTCCAATCCATGCTCCTTGTTGCAGTACACAAGCTGTCCAAACATCCACTGCAAATTCTTTGGGTTCTGATCAACCACTCAGCATTACCTGCCTGTGAAAGTAATCCTCTATTCACATCTCCACCTCAACCCACCTTTAAGGTCACCACCACATTTATCCATTAATGCGTCAAACCGCCAAGGAAGCAGGAGAGCCACCCTCGTCTAACTCTGTGCTCAGAGTTGCGTCCTTTACTGAAGATTCCGTTTATTCTCTCTCTCGCTCCCTGCAGCCACCAATTGATGGGCTTCTAGGTGAGATTACGGGCAAAAAAAGAAAAAAGTTTGCTCAGACCTAGCAAATGTTCTGTCACTGGAGCTTTGCCTTTTGATCAGGGGTCCCAGGAATAAGTCTTTAAAAAACAGGCAGGATTCACAGTGCAAAAAAGTTTGGAAACCTCTGATCTAGAAGAGGTTAGATCACAACATACACACAAATGAAAAAGAATGAACAAGTCGAAAGGAAGTGGAAAGGGGGAGTTGAGATCCTGAAAAGCAGAAAGAGGTGAAAAGTCTAAAGAAAAAAGATAACGTAGGAAACTCTGGACAGACATGATGGAAGCAGGGATGGTTTCCAAGGGGAGAAAGATAGGAAGAACATTGTGAATGGAACTGGAATAAACTGCATTTAATTATAATTCCTTTTCTGTTTTCTTATATCACACCCTTAATTCCCTCGTCTTACTGTTTTTTTATTCCTCCTCTGCACTTTGCAAACTGTCGCGGTTACGCCAGTTAGGCATGCATGCGTGAATTTAAAATATATCCATATAAGATGCATTTATGTTTTAATGGTGCATCTTACTAATGTGCGTTACGTATGTGGAGAGAGCGATATTAAACCTACACAGGGGCCATTGACCTTAAAAACATGACGGGGGGGAAACGTCACGCTAAAGCCACATCCGCTTGGGAAAGCTGTGTGCAGACCTCCCCAGATCAGGGGAGAAAATTGTGACGGAAATTAGAAGCTGCGTTTTTCAAAAGCCCATTGTCGGCCTCGCAGGGTAAACCAGACAGGAAACACAACCAGTTCAGCTAATTCTACTTTATTGTAAAGTTGCATTGACAGACTCTTGCAGGTCTAGAAGTACAATTCTCCCCCCATCTCCTTTACAGCCTGAGAAGCCAGGGAGGGTCCCTCTGAGCCTCTTGCCCTTCCTGTTATCCAGCTGCGGGCTGTGCCCTCTCTTATCTGACTATTCCCTCAGCAGCGCCAACTTCCAAGGTCTTTCCCACATACCATCACACCCATCGATCAGGCTAAAAATTCACCAGCATGGACCTGATCACCAATTAAGGTTGGAGCCGTTTTCCAGGGATTTACTTAAGAATAACTGGACCATTTTCTTTTTAGACTGACCTGAACAGGACTAATAATTTGTACGGGCAATCTTGGAAATGTCACACGTCCCTCTTTTTCCTTCTCCAGACTGAACGCGCTGGTCCAAGTCCAGGATCTGCATTTCGACCGGAAGATGAACTGGAACACTTGACCAAAAAGATGCTGTATGACATGGAAAACCCTCCTTCAGAAGAATACTTTGGTGAGTCTCATGATTCTCCTTGTGTTTGGGGGACCACCAGTGGCAGGGAGTCCTTCAGGCATTTGTATCACGCAGGAAAAAGCTAACTTTCAGAGCCAAAGATTTGGGCCGTGGCTGTGTTATGGGTGTGCCCTCTACAGACTGCGCAAGATCTGCCCATCCCATGCCAGAAAATTGAAACCCAGAGGCGGGCAAGCAACCTAGACTCCAATTTTGTGTCCAACATTTTCTGCGGGGGAATTCAGGGTCGTAGAAAGTCCTAGCTGGCCAGATCTGCACCCCAGAGCATTAGGTCAAATGCATCGGAGCATATTAAAAATCGGTTGAGAGAGGAGACCATGTGAATGGAGGGGTCTAATTAACTGTGCTGGAAAGCTTCAAGGCATTGTAATCATTCATGAGAATAAGCTGGTCCCAATTATTACATCTGAAAAGCCAGGCTGGCTTGGAGAAGGTCATTTGATGGCGCTGTTCCTAGGTCCTTCCTCCTCCTCGCTCTCAACCTCCTTACCTATCTGTCCAGATACTCAGCACCCTGCGTGGGTGAGCATTGCTGAGGTGCAGGACCAGATCAATTAAGCATCAAGCAGCTGCATTCACACAACCAGGCTAACCTTGGTTCAGGCCAACTTTGTTGCTTTGGGCGTTTGCCCTGATAAAATCAGCCCTTTTGGAGGGCTTATTTTTCATGGCCCTATGCAAACCCAGCATGTCGCAAGAACACAACCGTCAAGTTCTGCTACTCCTGCTGTGGGATTTGTTGTTTTCCTTTGGGCTGAAAAGAAGTCCCCTGTTTGAGCAAACACTGGGAAGGATTTAGAAGGATTTTCATCTGCCAGTCTCAAAGCGGGCAATGTTTCTCTGAGGGATGTCATACATTCCTGTCCCAAACAAATGAAAAATGCTGTTGGAGATCCAACCAACTTTGTTCTTTCTGCCATGTGCCCGAAGGGGACCTGGGTGTCTTTTTCAAATGCTTAACCATGTCACTGCTGGCAGATTTGAAAGCAGAAGGCCTGTTCAAAAGCTAGTGGGGAAGGTATCCAAAAGCTGGGAGATCCGTTGTTCAAGGGAAAAAAACTGTTTATAAAGAGATCCTGGCCCTTTCTTGTTCTCTGCTCTGCGTCTTTAGTGATTTAGGACAGCTATGGAGACTCTGTGTGACTTTCAGCCAATCATTTTCTGGCAACCTGTGCTGACACCCAGGGTGTCATGCGCTGCCTACCTTTGAATAATGCTCAGACACTGGTTCGGTGGATCAGGCTCTGGTTTATTCACAGCGCAGGTACAGCGTCGGGAAAAAAGCTGAGAGTGACAGGAGCGCGCCGGTGCGGGGTTTAAATACCCCGCGCCGGTCAGCGCCCCCTCACTCGCGGTCACGTCACCCCCCTTTGTCCAATACGTTGCCCTGCCGGTGGGTGAGGGGTTGCGAGGCCCCGCTGGCGTTCCGGGATCGCCCATCATCAGGTTTTCTATTCATCCGGTGATTGCTGTCAGCTGGGCGATCCCCGTTGTATTGGCGCTGATGGCTCGGGTGTGCTCCGTGATCCGTTTAGTTATTGTTTGTTGGCCGTTAGTCGTTGTGAGTTGATGGCTACTTATCTTGAGCCCCTTCTCCTGTTTCCTTGCTATTGTCATGTGTGCCATTGCGCTGATGGCTTCAGCTCAACGGCACTCATGACACAGGGTCTCTGTTATCAGCAAATTCCGCCCCCCAGGAAAAAAGGCAGTGAACATTTAGAGTTCCTTCACCTCATGCTCTTTGACCGAGAGGATGGGTGTTAATACATTTATATGCCTCTTGTCATGCAAAGCACCTTCAGGGATGCTGTCATGCGAAAATGCACGAAGCACGCCACAAAATATAAAAACGCCGAAAAGATAAAATAAGCTTTGCCATGGCATGGTGGAAGTATCCTCACAGAGTATCAAAATGAAAATCAGCCTGTGCATAAAGAACGGGTCCACCCAACACACTAGGCATTGAAAATGGGTTGGGTTGGGTCAGTTTGTGGAGCTGAGCCATTGTCTTAGCATGTTGTGTGAACGGTAGTATAGCAGGTCCCTGGATTAAGAACAAGTCCCATTCCGCAGTCAAATTTATATGTAAGTCAGAACGGATATTTACCACCAGTTGGTCAACTGTTCGTCTTAGTATGTAGTACTGTAAATATTTTACCATTCTATGCATATAAAAAGGGATGCGGTGGCACTGTGGGTTAAACCGCTGAGCTGCTGAGCTTGCCGATTGGAAAGTCAGCGGTTCGAATCCGCGTGACGGGGTGAGCTCCCGTTGCTAGTCCCAGCTCCTGCCAACCGAGCAGTTCGAAAACATGCAAATGTGAGTAGATTAATAGGTGCCGCTTCGGCGGGCAGGTAACGGCGTCCATTTAGTCATGCTGGCCACATGACCACGGAAGTGTCTACAGACAAACGCCGGCTCTTCGTCTTTGAAACAGAGATGAGCACTGCCCCCTAGAGTCGGATGCGACTGGACTTAATGTCAAGGGAAACCTTTACCTTTACCTTTACCTATGCATATAAAACCTAAGGGACCGTCTCACCCCCGTTACATCGACCCATCCCACCCGGTCGTGCAGAGAGGGTTTTGTCACCGTGCCTGGGGCGGGAGGGAGAACAGTCACTCCTGGGGATGGCTAGCTCCCTAGAGTGTCCCTGTTTGGCTTGTGGGTTTATAGAGAACTTCCAGCCATCAGGTTCCCACCATATTTATATTTTATTATGTATTATATTTATTCTATAGTTTTATATGACATTTTAAATTGTGTTTTATTGTAAACCACCCAGAGTCCCTCCTCGGGGGGAGATGGGTGGTGATAAGTTTGACAGATAGATAGATAGATAGATAGATAGATAGATAGATAGATAGATAGATAGATAGATAGATAGATAGACAGACAGACAGACAGACCGACCGACCGACCGACCGACCGACCGACCGACCGACCACTTAAGAAACATTTCTGAATACACTAAAACATCTTAAACATAATAGTACGCAAAGTAGTATGGTGTATTTGCCCTGAAACACTGCGTTTAACTCGAATTTTTAGTATAATAGTTTTTATGGCAGCCCGTTCTTAACTCGGAGTCGTCTGTAAACCAGGATGTTCTTAATGCGGGGACCTGCTGTATCTATAAAGTAAACTGTGGTTTATTGGTGAGGCCACCTCATGTTGGGGGAATGCAAACATGATGGACATTTGGAGGACATGAGAGAGAAGGGCCTTGTCCTGCTGCAGGCCGGAGAGACCTCCAGGAGTCCAGCTTTTGGCAGGCAATCTGCTTTCTTGAACAACAGCATTACGTGGCAGTAGGTTGGTATCCAGCATGGCGGCTGTGCCATCCCATTTTCACTAGTTTTAGAAGAACAGCTCCAGAAAGTATTTATGGCAGTCATCCAGCGTGAGATCACCTTGCAGAGGTTGGTGCTGGCTAAGCCTAGCTGTGGATTATAGGAGATGTCTGGCCCCAAACTTTCAGAATTAGTTTCGGGAGCACCCTGCTTTCTGTCCAGTTTACTAATTGTGCACACTGGCTGTGTTCAGGTCACAAACCGAATCACTTCTGGTAAAGACCAGGTGCATTTCTGCAGCAGTCTGAACTTGGTTAATTTGCAATTTGGTTGGTTCATAGCTGAGCGTGTGGTGTGAACCCAGAACGCTTGCATTATGTGAAGCCAGAAAATGGGTTAAGAGAACAGGTTAAGTGTGTGGGGTCAACTTTCCCCAAAGCTTGGCCAGAAGCAAGAAAAAGGATTGATAAACCTTCAGTGTAAAATCTAAATTGCAAAAGAGAGAGAGAGAGAGAGAGAGAGAGAGGGGGGAGAGAGGAGGAGGAGGAGGAGAGGGAGGGAGATGGGAATGAGAGGAAGGAAGGAAGGAAGGAAGGAAGGGAAGGAAGGAAGGAAGGAAGGAAGGAAGGAAGGAAGGAAGGAAGGAAGGAAGGAAGGAAGGAAGGAAGGAAGGAAGGAAGGAAAACCGAAGTGCATCTGTGTGTGTGTGAGCCTGAGAGATACAGGATTGATGGAATAGATCTGAATGAAGGTGCTCTCAACTTGTGGAGCCAAAAAACATTATGCAGGAAAATGTGGGTTTAGGAGACATCATGGCTTGTCCTGGAATGCTGTACTAAGGGATCTTAGTTTATGGAGTAAGGGGGCCTATTCATCGCGCCTCCCCCCTGCATTTCAAATTCAGCAAGCATTTTGATTTTGGCTCCTGGTTGGGAAAGGAAAAATTAATCACTAAAGCTCCTTAAAGCCAGAACATTTGGTTCAGATTTCATGGGCTTTTATGAGTGTGCCCATGACTCATAGAAGGCATCCAAATGAAAGTTTCTTTTTATTTATTTATTTATTCATCATATTTATATGGCCATCCATCTCATGAAAAAGTAACTGGGTGGCAAACAAGATTATAAAACAATTAACATATAAAAACAATCATTAAAAATTAACCATGTTTATAATGATGTACTATAATAATTTATATTATTACAAATATAATACTATTATAAATAATAGTATTTACAATAGTATTATATTTATAACAATGTATTATAATATGTTATAATATATAATACGTTATTATTATAAGTATATCATACTATAGTATCATAAATAATAATTTATAGTGTGTATATATATAGTATTATAAATTATTATATAAATACTATATTATTAAACATTATTTAAATACTATATTTATCAGAGTATTATAAATAATATAAATAATATTATAAATAACAAAACTAATAATTTATAATAATTTATTATACTTACCCTAATAAATTAATAAACAAAAGTTCCCAATGTCTCTGCAATATGTTGAGCTGAGGAGGTGCTGCCCCGTCGTGGGATTCACACAACATGCCCAGCCCAAATATGAAGCCATTGCTGTGTTCCCAGGATGTGTTCTCCACAAACCAACCAGGTTCCATAGCCTAGTCTGTCACGTTGTGTGAAAACAACAGTTAAACCAGACTGTTTAAATAACCTAAAATTTTAAAATGCCTTTCTCTGGGAAAATCGTAGTTTGTTCAAGCTGCCCCCAACTTGGTGCTTGCTGGATAGCTTAGACTCCCCTCCAGTAATCCCTGGAGTTTTGGCGCACATTAGGTTGGCTGAAGGATGGTGGGGCCTGTAGTCCAATACATCTGGATTGCTCTGGGTGTGGTTTTGTTTTTAAATATATATTGCATCAATAAACATTGTGGGTTTAAGCGTGCGTAGGTAAATGCATGTGTGTGCCAAGGCGGAGATGCCCTGCATGCATTTTTGTAGGGGCGCTGCAGGGGGTCGAAAAAGTCCAGGAGGCAGTCCGGTGCGTGCATCAAAGCCCTGCCCTGTTTGTCGATGGGTCCTGTCCTAGCAGCCAGGAAACACGCTGAGACAAGGAACTGGTCTCTAGTGTTTTATTGCTTGTACATAACAGGAATCCTAACAAACTGAAGAAGCGGGGAAAACCCAGACAGATAAACCCCAAAGGCTAAGGCGGTCCCGATCTGTGTCTCTTTGAATGGCTGACCAATTCCTCAGTGCTACGCATGCGCTTGACAGCCTGGATGGGAGCCCCCTGCTCACCATCCTTACTCATGACAGGTCCCCTCTTGTCTTCGGGGACCCCCACCCCACCCCCTCCCCCACACGCTTGACTCCTCGCCCTCCTCCAGGGCTCACCCTCCCCTTTTGACTACTGGGGAGGGTCAGCGCTGCGTAAAATGAGTTAACTCTGATGGGCTCTCATTGCCCCTCCCGTAACGAGGCACATCAACTGCTCCCTCGGCGGGCTGCTAGAGGAGGACCCCCGCCCTGCTGCATCTCGGCCAGGACTGGGAAGGGAAGGACAGGAGGGGGGGTGAGGAAGATGAACACCACTTTTATTGGTGGGAGGGCTTCCCCACTGCTGATTGGATGTGCTCTCCCCCCAGCCTGGAGTGGGCAGAAAACTAGGCTGGCACAGAGAGTTGTCGTCCCCACGGCCAGTTCTGCCCCCGTTCCCAGTCCCTGGCACCAGCTGTGGGACCTGCAGGTCAGGCAAGCCCGACATGGTGGGTTGGTTTCTGATGTGGCTGGAGTGAGGTCTTTTGAGCGGCCTTGCCCTCAGGGACTATGGCTGTGTCACTGTGGTTTGTTACTCTTTGTCCTTACAGTTAGTCCTTGTTTAACAACCATTCATGTAGTGATGGCTCGAACTTACGATGGTGCTGAAAAAACTGACTTGCGATCAGTTCTCACACATATGACCATTGCAGCGTCCCCACGGTCACGTGATCACGATTTGGGCGCTTGTCAACCGGTTCGCATTTATGACGGTCGCAGCAGCCCGCAGTCACATGATCACCATTTTTTACCTTCCTGGCCAGCATCTGGCAAGCAAAATCAATGGGGGACCATGTGATTTGCTTAACGACCACGTGGTTTGCTTAACACCCATAGTGATTTGCTTAATGACCTCTGCAAAAGAGGTCATAAAAGTGAATATTTGTAGCTTAGGGTTGAACTGTGGAGTCCTTGGTGCTCTCTGAGCCTTGTTGTTTTCTCAGAGAGCACCAAGGACTCCAGAGGTCATAAGGTCAGGTTGGATTCACTTAATGACCGCTTTGCTTAGCAACCGAAATTCCAGTCCCAATTGTAGTAGTTAAGCAAGGACTACCTGTATTTATTTAAAACATTTATGTAGCCGCCCATCTTAAAACAACTCTGGGTGGCTTACACCCAATAAAACAGTATAAAACCGTTAGCAATAAATCTGAAAACAGAAAAACCTGGCCCCTTAGCCTCACTTCTTGGATGCACCCACGTTCTCGTCCCACCCTGATGTCACCCTGCCCAACGCCCAGGAGAAACACCAGGTTTTAAGTGCTCTCCAGAAGGACCAAAGGGTGGGGGCCCGTCAGATCTCGGGGGGGGGGTGTTCTGTACGGCAGGGGCTGCTACGGAAAAGGCACGTCTCCGAGGACCCACCAGATGGCAGTGTTCAAGGGAAGGGACCCTGAGCGTGCCCACCCTATCCGCTCTGCTGGGGCAGACAGATGCCCTCAGCCAGAGGGGGTCCTGCGGATAACCTGGTAAGGCTTTGGAGGTGATCACCGGCACCTTGAATTGCTCCCGGAAGGAAACTGCTCCCGGAAGGAGCCCGTGCAACTCACACAACAGGGAGGGAGGGAGGGAGGTGTGGATGATACAGCCTAAGAGATTTTGCCCACCTTGTTGCTGCCTTTGGATCTTCTTGGGACAAGGGGAAACGGTTCTTTCAATACCGGAGCTGTTTAATACCATCTCACCCATCCGTTGTGTGACAAGCAGAAGGAAGAAGATGTGGAATGTCTGTGCTGTGGGGAGGTGCAAGTGGCGACCCAGTTGGGGTCCTGGAACAAACCCAGTTTAAGGAAATAGGCCATTCCCTGAACTCCAGGGGAGAGGGAAATGGATAAGCCCAGAAGACAGACGTGAGCGAGCTGGCCTGGATGGCCCATGAAGTGCTGAGTGGACGCTTGGGAAAGGATCTCCACTCCCTGGCCAGTTCTGGAGAAGCTGCCCTGGGCTGGGGTGCTAAGGCCCGGTTGGAAGGTGGGTGTGTTTGTAACTCCCAGCTGTGGCCTACAGCACCATGTGCGAGATGAGGATGCTCTCCAAGAACCCTGCAAGATGCCTTCTTCTTCTCGTGCACCATCCCGCCCTCGGTCCATTGGGCCTGTCTGGGCAGGGTGGTGGAAACCTGAGCAGGGCCGGGCTTCTAGTCACCTTCCGCCCCCCACCCTCCACCTCCCGCCCAGCTGCCCAGCTGTCTCCCAGCTTGAGCTGATGAGGGCGATGGTGTGGTCTTTGGAGACTTGAAACACTCCCTTTAAGGCCAGCTTGCTTTTCTGGACTGATTTGTGCCTAATTAGCCTGGGCAGTTAATTCCTTGACCAACTTGCCTTCATGCTCCTGGGCTCTTCTTTTGGGGGCTGTGGCAGACGTGGCAAGGCTAGGACATATGGTTCCTCAGCCACATCAGCTTTTTGGTGCTCTGACCATGAAATTAGGGTCGAGTGAGGCCAAACTCTTAATGATAATTCCTGGATCATTAATAGTTGATCTGGGTATTCCTCGAGAATTTCTTTCCCGCTGCTGTTGCATCTGCTCATCCAGCAGAATACTTTGGGATAGAGAAGAACCTTCTTGGTATAGTTATCGTATCATGGCTGGCTGGGGAATTCTGGCAGCTGAAGTCCAGACATCTTAAAGTTGCTGAGGTTGAGAAACACTGGGCTAGTCGCTCTGTGTGTCTTAGGATGTGAGCTAGGTAAAGGTAAAGGTTTCCCTTGACGTAAAGTCCAGTCGTGTCCGACTCTAGGGGGCGGTGCTCATCTCCGTTTCAAAGCCTTGGAGCCGGCGTTGTCCATAGGACACTTCCGGGTCATGTGGCCAGCATGACTCACGGAACGCCGTTACCTTCCCGCCGAAGCGGTACCAATTAATCTACTCACATTTGCATGTTTTCGAACTGCTTGGTGTGCAGGAGCTGGGATTAACAACGGGAGCTCACCCCCCGCGCGGTTTCGAACCGCCGACCTTCCGATCAGCAGCTCAGCAGTTTAACCCGCAGCGCCACCGCGTCCCTGAGGACGTGAGCTACAGCTTGCAAAAACTTAACGCCTTTTGATGAAATTCGTTGGCCAGAAAAGGTGCTACCAGACTCCTTCTGTTTTCTTGAGATAATTCTAGTGTCTCCAAGCTGCAAAGCTGGAGGCTCACAGTGGCAAATACATCCTGCAATTTGGAAGTATCTTCCCTTCTGACTGAGCTGTCCCTGTTTGACCGTCTAATGCAAATGGAGCCATAAGCCAGCCCAGTCATGTTGAGAATGGTGCTTTTCAACTTGCACAGTCCCAGGAAGGGGGCACATTGAATGGAAATGAGCAGAAAGACGGATTTATTTTGCTATAGCAACCTGTCTGTGCTATGGCTGTGCTTAATCAGGTTGCTGAATTGACTCGTATTCTGAGCATCCACAATATACTGAATCAGGAACTAACCAAATTACTGGGTTTGTACAACTTGCTAAGACACATCAAGCTAGCCAAGATGGACTCTAACATCACGATGCCGCTGGTCACGATTCTCCTGCGGTAGAGAAGGCAATGTTTCGTGGTAATTGTGATAGGATAATCGTGTTTATTCCTGTGCTGTCGTGTTCCGTGGTCTCCAAGTGGGTGGGCGGCTGCCGGCCGAAAAGCCAGGTCCCTACTGAACAGAGAAACCATCTGCTCTCTCCCACAGCACCAGAGTTGGAAGGTATGGCCAGAAAACCGTCTTTGAAGTTCACATATAAGCATGAGTTCACCAGAGTCAGGAAGATGCAACGCTCTTTCGGGGTGAAGTGCAGCTTAGCAAACGGTCAGGATCCTCAGCGCTTGTGCTGCAGTGTCAGGCAGGGCGGATCCGGCTGTAAATGAACCAGTTTCTTTGCTGGTCTGCTTTTTTTCCACATACCATCAGAGTCAGCTGACTCGGTCATTTACCGTCATTAAAATCAACCCAATAAAGCCATAATTGGCACATGGAAGGGTCATAAATACATGTAATGCAATTGTGGAACCGCAGGACCATTGCTCTGGATGCGCCACTTTTCAAGGCTCTTTTCTAAACAAGGCCATCGTAGATGCAACCTAAATGTTCTGGAGGAGACCACTCCAGAAGCTGGAGGCCACCTCTGACACCATGGCTACTGCCCCACCTAGAATGAATGTACAGGGCAGGTGGGTTCCACCTGGAGAAGACCCTCCTGGAAATAATGCTGAGCCAGGTCAGGTTTCCAAGGTTAAAGCCAGCCCTTTTTATTGCTGTCAGAAGCCCAGTGACAACCAACACAGTCCCTGCCTCACTGGGGTGAAGTGGCCGGAGTAACTGTCACGTGCCAGCAAGTGAGAGAGAATGAAAGAAGAGAAATCTCTGGACAGATCCAGAACCACTTACAAGCATGTGAGAGTCTCTGTGTTATTCAGCTCCTCTTTTGGATGTTTTCCACCATGTGATGAAACTGTCTATCAGCTGTTATAGCCTGGACATGAACAATATAGTCTTCTGGACCATTGCATTGGCAGTCCACCTTCAGGAGGGCTTCCAAAACAAGTTGGAGACACGGCTGATGTATTTCCAGACCACAGTGTCCATAAATAAATTGGGGCTACATTTTTAGCTAAAATTTCTCTTGACATGCCATAAAAAGTAGGACACTAGCTGGGGAGGGTTCCAGCTGTAGAATTCATGTTGTGCAAGCAATTATCAAAGCAATAAATTAACTTTATGGTGATGTAATAATGGGAGCCTTTCCCAAGTTAGTGCCTTCTAGGTCTATTGGACCTCAGCTCCTGGTTGGTCCTGCTGCCAAAAATTGCTGAGAGCTGTTGTCTAGGACATCTAGGGGGCACCTGGTTGGAGAAGGTGGTCTTATCAATATATCACCAACACTTCTGTGTATTCTTTCAGGTAAATGTTCTTCCCTTCTGAGCTTTCCAGAATCATCTAGTTGGCTCTGTCTGATGAGTGATTTAACCCAGTTGCTGGGTTCATCCAATCTTTTGGGCCATAAAGATACCACATGAGCTGAATTTGCACAATGGACTAAGCCACAGAGGAACAAACCAGGGGTAGCACTCAGGACATTTGGCATGTTGTGGGAACATAGTCTGTAGACTTGGGAAAGGGTATTGTGGAAGCCAAAGGCTCGTTCAGACAGTTTTTGATTGATCAGACAGTTTTTGATTGACTTAACTGCATCTCTATGCATCTCTTTGCTCCTTCTAGGTCGCTGTGCGCGCTGTGGAGAAAACGTCGTGGGAGAAGGAACAGGATGCACTGCGATGGACCAGGTTTTTCACGTTGACTGTTTCACCTGCATGATTTGCCATAACAAGCTCCGGGGACAGCCCTTCTACGCTGTGGAGAAGAAAGCCTATTGTGAGCCTTGCTACATTGTGAGTAACCTCCTTCTCCTCCATGACAAGCATGTTGGTGGACTGGGTAGACCAATCAGATGACCTTCAGTTGTGTTGGGCTTCAGCTCATAGTTCTGAAGCCCAGGCATGAAATTGAAGTCCACCACATCTGGAAGACATCCAAATAGGGGGTTGGATAGACTTCTCTGATTTGGTCCAGCAAGCTCATTTATGTGGTGCATCTCTGACCCCTGAGCCTTATTTAAATGTGTTCTTTTTGCTGTTCTTTGGCTTTCTCAATTATCCAGCATGCATCAGCAATAGGTTTCTTCAGTACATTAAACCATAAACTAACTGAATGGGCTGGACTCACACAACTCCTTAGCCTCCCAAAATTAATCAAGGTTGACACTAACCAAGTCTGCCTTGTTGAGTTAATGCAGCCATTGGGCTTACCTGCTTACCTGGTGTTGACAGCTACCAAGAATTCTCAGTGACTGCTCCGTAGATTAAGTGCCTCCCCCTTTTTGTTTGTTTGCTTGTTTGCTTCTTTTTCATGAATTTAGAACTAGTTCTTAGTGAGACCGGGAAATAGCTTACGTGGGTGAAAAGGATGTAATCTTGGACAGGCTGGTTTCGTGTTGTTATATGATGCTTTCTGATGTTCACCTGAGGTTCTTGCTAGAAATCACCATTAAACATAAACTCATCTGAACTGAAGGGGTTGTCCCAATGCTCCCTCCTCACCATAAGAGCTGAATCTTCCAAAAGATCTCACTCTGCCCAGATTTGAGCAATTGCAAGGGATGTCAAAAAGGTCAAGGTGATGGCTGTGACCATGTAGCTGAATTTCTTCTGACCCATGTCAAAATGGGATGGAGCTTTAATTCTATGGTTGCAGCTACCTTCTGGACTTTTTTTGACACACACACACACAAAGAAGTCCTTGCCTGCTTTCCAAGTTAGCATCACAGTCCATGAACTGCTAGGCTGATCCTCACTTACCTTCCATGAAAAAAAAAAAAATGGAAGGCCATGTGAATTGAAAACTGAAGGCCAGCCTTGTTGGAGGTGTGATGCCTCACAGAAACGAATTACAATACCTTGGAAGGAAGGTGGCTGTTTATTCCACTGACATAGGGGTTGGGGAGGTGACCGGAACAGAATTCAGCACAGAAATGGACAGGCCTCCAGAGCTCTGAGGGACTTCTGAACAGAAAGCCATCTCAACCTTGGAGCAGAATTACAAAGCTCCATGGTGACTGTTGAGTCTCCCTCCCCTTTGTCGTTGTGGGTCACCTCTGGAAGACCTCGCCTCTCTTGACAGCAAAGCACGTGGTTTCTGCAGAAGATCTCAGGGTTGGTCCTAGTTAATAAGATTTGGGGGGCCAAGGGCTGAGTCTGCCAACCTAGAGGGTCAAAGAATCCAGTCTTACCGAGAGGCCATGTTGGCTGCCGCCTATCCAAATCAGGACCTCTGGCCAATTTGGACTCTCAGTCTGACTGGATTCCAGGCAGTTTATAAAACTGATTTTTTGAGTAGGACTCATTTACAAGTTTCACTGTTCGGTCTACCCACCTTCCCTGATCTTTATAACCAGAGAACTTCAGGACCGGTACCTGGAATTTTTGACGTACTGTAGGTTTCATATATATTTATTTTTTACTTTTTACACATAAAGCGAAAACTGTTTTTCAGTTACACGTCTCTGCCTTGAGACCCCATGAAATGGGAGAGCCTCTCTGCACGCGCTCAGGAGGCACCTAAAAGTCCCTGAAGCTATGGCCGAACACACTTTGCCCACCGCCCCTGTCCATTGCAGGAAGAGTGTTGAGGGCACCCTGCTTCCCATCAAAAAGATCTTCCAGGCTCGGTGTGAGAAACGTCCTCTTGGATTTTCTGGAGTTGGGAGGCGTATCTGCATCGGGTTTTGTACTGGTCTGACATTTAACGAATGTATTACTCAACGTGCTTCATTAGCCTGAGTGAACCACTGGCAAAGGCACGGCAGATTCCCAGCCTGGGGAGTGAAAAGGATGAACAGGAAAATGGAGGGGGACTTGCATGTCCCTTAATCCACTTTCCAATTTATCAGCAAATCTTCATTAAGGCATAAAAATAACAGTCTGGGTGAAAGCAAGGCTTGGAGGACAAGAGAGGGCGGCAGACGGTTTAATCCTACAGACCCAACAGACATGCCGCAGACTCCACCTAGACTCCCACCACCAGGGTGGACATTCAGCCCAGGAAGTGAGTTGCAACAAGTGAATATTAAATGTCATAGAGACAAGAGGGTTTCCTTCTCCTCCTCATCCTCCTCCTCCACCACCACCATTTCTCTTCTTCTCCTCCTTCTCCTTCTCCTTCTCCTCCTCCATCTTCTCCTCCTCCTCCATCTTTTCCTTCTCCTCCTCCTCCTTCTCCTTCTCCTTCTCCTCCTCCTCCATCTTCTCCTCCTCCTCCTCCATCTTCTCCTCCTCCTCCATCTTTTCCTTCTCCTTCTCCTCCATCTTCTCCTTCTCCTCCATCTTCTCCTCCTCCTCCATCTTCTCCTTCTCCTCCTCCTCCATCTTTTCCTTTTCCTTCTCCTCCTCCTCCATCTTTTCCTTCTCCTCCTCCTCCTTCTCCTTCTCCTTCTCCTCCTCCATCTTCTCCTTCTCCTCCTCCTCCTTCTCCTTCTCCTCCTCCTTCTCCTTCTCCTTCTCCTTCTCCTCCTCCATCTTCTCCTCCTCCATCTTCTCCTCCTCCTCCATCTTTTCCTTTTCCTTTTCCTTTTCCTTCTCCTTCTCCTTCTCCTCCTCCTCCTTCCCCTTCCCCTTCCCCTTCCCCTTCCCCTTCTAAGATAAATACCTAGCAATGCAATCTTACAACATGCACTTGGGAATTATTACCCCAAGGGTGGGAGGTGTTAAATTGTGTCTGCTGTGTATGGTGTGTATCTGTGTGATTTAGCATATTGTGCTAACTTAGCCTGCTGAACCAGCTGATGATTCCATGTATTGCGTGAACCCAGAAAATGGGTTAATCTAGTTAGCAGATGACGTGTGTTGTCTGAATGCAGCCTGCGAATCATTAGCACTAACCCCAATGTTCTGAAAGGGCTAGTTAGAGGCAACAGAGGAGAGCAGAAGCATGAAGCTTCCCAAAAGCAGGGTGGTCTAGCTCCAGAGGGATATGAACATTTTTATTCATTTCCAAATGAGGAAGGCTTCACTAGGAAAGGAAATGTCTTCCCCCAGCTGGGCACCCTACTGGTGGGTGGACTTCAACTCCCAGTACTCTCAGCAAGGCCATGCTGAGATTCGGAATTCTGGGAGCTGAAGACCACATTCCTGTCACCACTGGACTTCTTCTCCTTCTCCTCCTCCTCCATCTTCTGCTCCTCCTCCATCTTCTCCTTCTCCTTCTCCTCCATCATCTTCTCCTCCTCCTCCATCTTCTCCTTCTCCTCCATCTTCTTCTCCTTCTCCTCCTCCTCCATCTTCTCCTCCTCCTCCATCTTCTCCTCCTCCTCCTCCATCTCCTCCTCCTCCTCCTCCTCCATCTTCTCCTTCTGCTCCTCCTCCATCTTCTCCTTCTCCTCCTCCATCTTCTCCTCCTCCTCCTTCTCCTCCTCCTCCTCCAACTTCTCCTCCTCCTTCTCCTCCTCCTCCAACTTCTCCTCCTCCTTCTCCTTCTCCTCCTCCTCCATATTCTGCTCCTCCTCCATCTTCTCTTCTCCTTCTCCATCTTCTCAAGGTAGTCCAGACAAGAAGCACACCAGGATTACTAGTTCTATCTTTACTGTAAGGTGGCATGAACAGAATCTTGCAAGTCTGGGGGCACCCCACCTGTCCCTCACTTTCACAAAAACTAAGGAGGGCCCCTTTTGAAACATTTTCACCACTCCTCCTCCTCCTCCTCCTCCTCCTCCTCCTCCTCCTCCTTCAGGCTCAAATTTTATTTATCAGACCATTGTCTAGTCTGCAGATCTTCCTCCTGCCTCCCAAGGTTAGTTCCACGTACCATTACAATGGAAGAGTTTCACTGATTATTTGGCATGATGGTCTTTTCTGACCTCCAAGATCAGAGGTAGCAAGCAAGATGCAGCCATACTTGTGTCTTATCTCTGGGCTGGTGTCGAGAAGTGGAACCTGTGATCTCAACCCATCGACGTTCCCTAAAAAGCTCAGTTCAAAACCGACTTTAAAGACTGTGTTGGGTTCACATGGGAGATGATCACAGAATGTAGGGATTGCCTTCTGCAAATTCAGAGCCTTGGTCCATCTGGCATCAACCATTTTTCAAGGTGCAGGGAGGATTTTTCCAGCCCTACCAGGAAATGCTGGGGATTGATCCATGAATCTTCTGCAGGCAAAGCAGGACTCATTCTGGGGCAGTGTGATGTAGATGAATTAGGAGCAGAAGGACCCAGTTCACGTTTACCCTCAGCAGTAGAACCTCCTAGCGGGCTTTGAAGCGATCTCACAGGGTTGTTGTCGAAGTAAATGGTCTGTTGGCTTGAGCTCCTGGAGAAAAGGATCTAGCAAATGAACAAATTATGGACTTTGTTTCAGTCAAAGGATGGAGAAAATTGCGCACTGCTTGTAGACTTGCAAAATGGGCGAACCCACCACACTTGTAAATTGCATTATCCTTGGCTCCATAAATTGCATTATCCTTGGCTCCAAAGTCCAACAAAAAAATGCATGAAGGAGTGGATGAACGTGGTGGAGGCAAGGATGGTTCACCAGACGAGAAAACAAAGGGATGTCCTTTCTCTTAATTCCTGTTACAAATGCAAAAATGGCAGCTCACCAAATTCTCAAGGTCCTAAGAATGGAAATAAGAGCAACATCTTCAATTCTGTTCAGCAGCCTGGTATTCATTACCTATTAAGTCGGTTTGCCCGGGCTTGGCGGACAAACTTATTCCCATTAAAGTGGAGCATTAATGCAGGTTAAGGAGGGTTTTGTTCTGCACTGAAAAATATAGTGAACGGTGACCTCCTGATCCTCTGGTCCATATCTGGCATGGCTATACCCTGGAGATTAAAGGGGGGATGGACAGAAATAGCCTCTCTCCTACTGGTGCAGAAAATCAGCTCCTGATTCCAAC